>NC_027748.1:16834603-16847268 GCF_000695525.1 Brassica oleracea var. oleracea
ACCTATCCTCTAAGGCTCGCGATCGGATCTTGTCCAAGCGATAGCCTAGGAATCGAGACTAATCAGCGAAGGGGCCAGTTCCACGATAGTGGACTGTCCTAGCCGAGCGATCCGAGTTTTAGACTGCATATCATCGCATTTGAATAGTCGTTTGGTTTAAGCTCTGACACCCGATGAATAACCCTAAGCTTGCTTTCATTAAATCGAATTCTATATCTAAGTGTTCTTGTTACTCGTGTCACCATTAATCTTTAAAACTCACTTGTTCTCAGCTTAACGTTGAACTCAAAAGAGTAAAGAGTAAATTGGTCCTCTGGATTGAATCTAAAATTACTACAATTACCACTGTTAACTTGACAGTAGCAAGGATTCATTTTTAGTATATCAAGTTTTGGCGCCGTTGCCGGGGGCCAAGCTTTTACCTTTATTTTTCAGTTTAACATTAAGTCTGAGATATCTAACTTGCTTTTAATTCTTTGTAGGAACAGATGATCCAAGTGTATGACCAGTAGACATACTCGAAGCAACACACAAGGACCACTACATCAACTGACCAACGACGAACTCGCAAGATTAGAAAGACAGAACCGTCAACAGCCGAGACCAGCCGACACCAACATGGGTGATCACGACAATCAAGATGACCTCACTGCTGCAATGGCAATCATTCAACAACAAATGCACAATCAGCAACAACAGATGTTGCAGATGCAGCAGACCATCCAAAATCAGCAACAAGCTGCTCAAGAAGCAGCTGAGAACGCCGCGAGAGGAACAAGGTGCTCCTATTGGAGAGCAGAACCTTCCGCGGAACTTCGCTACTAACCGTTCCCCCATCAACCCTCCTTCTTGCACGCGGAAAGATTATGAGATCAAACCAGCACTGATAAGTCTGGTACAGAAGAGCACGTTCAGCGGTCTCACTACTGATATCCCGATGGACCACATCGAATCCTTTGAGAGAATCTGCAATTTCTCTCGATCTAATGGAGTGCCACCCGACTATGTGAAATGCACACTGGTCCCATTCTCTCTTGAGGGGAAAGCTTCTCGCTGGCTCCAATCTTTACTGACTGGTTCTCTCACTACATGGGATCAGGTCCGATCAGCATTCCTGAGCCACTTCTATACGAAGTCTAAAACCGCGGCTCTACGGCATAGGATCTCCAATTTCAAGCAGGAATCTGATGAGCCTTTTCATGAGGCCTGGGAGAGATATAAGGAATTACAGAGAGAGTGCCCGCACCATGGGTTTGACGATGACTATATATTGGAAGTGTTCTATGATGGAGTGAGCTACGAGTTTCGGAACACCCTAGATTCTTCGAGTAATGGGGATTTCATGACTCAGACCACGCCTGGCGCATTCGCCCTCACTGAGAACATGGCTTCAAGTTCACTCAACAAGAACAAGGAGCACGATCGCTGCAAAAGTGTGAACAGTATAGATGATCTCGCGGCAAAGGTGGGCCAACCGCTAAAGGGAAACCAGAGCCAAGTTTTCATAATGGAGGACACAACTCCCGAGAAGAGTGCATGCGACAAAGCTTTTGAAGCTGAACTAGCAGGAGATGATCAGCAGGAAGTGAGCTACGTAAATGGGCAAGGGTGGCATCTAAAGAACTACCACCCAAACCCTAACGTAAGGAACAATCCACAGCTTTTCTGGACTAAGCAGGACAAACCAGTTGATCCGGCACAGAGCAACCAAGGTCAGTATGCGGGGTATCAGAATAACTACCAACCCCGAACCTATGTTCTAAGCCAACCACAGAACAATCAACCTCAGATGCAGAACCACCAGAACACTTAGCCTGCTACTTCCGCCCCTGTCGCTGTTCCGCAAGATGAAACAAAAACTAAATTGCAGCAGCTACTCCAAGGACAACAACTACAAGGGAAGGCTCTAAACCAGGTCACCACCGAGATCAATACCAGAAGGAACCATATGTTCAGCGATTTGAGCACCAAATACGAAAATGTTGCAAGCCATATGAGACAAATGGACATTCAAATTGCTCAGACTGCCGAGAGTGTCAAGAGGCAACAAGGTACTCTACCTGGAAAAACTGGTAAAAACCCTAAGGAGTGCAACACGGTTGAGTTGAGGAGTGGAAAGCAATTGTCGGAGCAGGTTAAGAAAAGGTTTACTGCGGCTGAGAAAGGGAAGCAGAAAGAGTTGGAACAACCCACTGAGACCCCGGTAGCTGCTGAAAAGGAACCAACAGAGAGGATCAATCAACCAGATCCAGAACGACCAACTGAGGTCGTTCGCCCTATTCCAGAGCATGTTCCTGCTCGCGAATTTACCCCTAAAGTTCCTTACCCTGTTCCAGCAAAGGTTACTCGCAAGGACCGAGAAGAGATGAAGTGTAGGAAGATGCAGGAAGACCTAACCGTCTGACTTCCCTTGATGGATGCGATCCAGATGATGCCCTCTATGCGCAGCTTTATGAAAGGATTGATCTCAGGAAAAATATCAGAGGAGAACGAATTCATGACAGTCTCTAAGGAGTGCAGTGCAGTCCTTCAAAACAGGCAGATTAAGAAGTGCGGAGACCCTGGCAAGTTCGTTCTCTCTATCCAGATTGGGAAGACAGTTTTCTCATGTTCCTTGGTTGATCTGGGATCCAGCGTAAACCTCATGCCCTACTCTGTAGCACGACGTCTGGGATACACGCATTTCAAACTGACAAGGATGTCCTTGGTATTCGCGGATAGATCAGTTAAGTCCCTTGTTGGCATTCTAGAGGATCTTCAAGTACGAGTCGGGAACACTTTTGTCCCAGCAGACTTCGTAGTTCTAGAACTGGAAGAAGAATCCAAAGATCCTCTTATCTTAGGAAGTCCGTTTCTTTGAACTGTTGGAGCAATCATTGACGTGCGACAAGGGAAGATTGATCTCCCTCTGGGAGACATAGTCATGCAGTTTGAGATGGATGAGCTGCTGAAGAAGCCGATGCTGGATGGACAGACATTAGAAGTGGATGAAGGGATTGATCCGTTACAACCTAGCGAAGGGATGATTGAGGAGATTCTTAAGGAAGATCCCCTCGAGATCGCACTTGTAAGAGCTGAGGCCGAGCAGAGTGTCGAAAACATTGACGCAGATGGGTATGCTAAGATGATGGACTCCGCAAGGAGTATGGGAAGAATGGCGGCGAGTCTAAGTCTGGGGGAAGAGAGCAGCAAAGACGAGAACACTCCAACTGGAGCAACCTCTTCACGGAACTCACCTGTTCCGCCGAACCTACCTGATGACCCCTGGAGCGAGCTAAGGGCTCCTGAGGTTGAGCTAAAACCCCTTCCCAAGGGGCTCATGTACGCTTTCTTAGGCCCAAATTCCACTTATCCTGTCATTGTGAACGCTGAACTCAATAATGTAGAAACTGCATTGCTCTTGTGTGAACTTAGGAAGTATCGTAAGGCAATAGGATATTCACTAGCTGACATACCTGGCATCTCAGCTGACTTATGCATGCATAGAATACACCTAGAAGACAAATCAATGACTTCTGTTGAACATCAGAGGAGGTTAAACCCGAATCTAAAAGATGTTGTTAAGAAAGAGATAATGAAACTTCTAGAAGCAGGTGTAATCTATGTCATCTCTGATAGTAAATGGGTTAGCCCTGTTCATTTAGTACCTAAGAAAGGTGGAATCACTGTTATCACAAATGAAAAAAATGAATTGATCCCTACTAGAACAGTGACAGGGCATCGTATGTGCATTGATTTCAGGAAATTAAATGCGCCACTAGAAAGGATCACTTTCCGCTTCCTTTCATTGATCAAATGCTTGAAAGATTAGCTAACCACCCATATTACTGTTTTTTAGATGGTTATTCAGGTTGCTTTCAGATTCCCATCCACCCAGACGATCAGGAGAAGACGACGTTCACATGCCCATACGGAACATACGCGTACAGGAGAATGCCATTCGGCCTGTGCAACGCGCCATCAACATTTCAGCGCTGCGTGATGTCGATCTTTACTGACTTGATTAAAGACATTATGGAGGTTTTCATGGACAATTTCAGCGTCTATGGAAGCTCTTTTAATGTCTGTTTATCAAACTTATGCAGGGTACTAAAAAGGTGTGAGGATAAGCATCTGGTCCTCAATTGGGAGAAGTGCCACTTCATGGTCAGAGATGTGATTGTTCTAGGACATAAGATCTCCGAGAAAGGCATTGAGGTTGATAAGGCAAAGATCGAGGTGATGATGAGCTTGCAGCCCCCAACAACTGTGAAAGCAATCCGGAGCTTCTTGGGTCACGCAGGATTCTACAGGAGGTTCATCCAGGATTTCTCAAAGATCGCGAGACCACTCACCAGACTGCTCTGCATGGAGATCAAGTTTAATTTTGACAGCGAATGCTTAACTGCGTTCCACACGATCAAGGGAGCTCTAGTCAGCGCGCCTGTTGTGCAACCGCCAGATTGGGATCTTCCCTTTGAAATCATGACCGATGCAAGCGATTTTGAAGTTGGAGCAGTCCTTGGGCAGCGCAAAGAAAAGAAGCTTCATGTGATATATTACGCAAGCAAAACCATAGACAAAGCTCAATGCAGATACGTTACTACTGAGAAGGAACTTCTGGCAATTGTTTTCGCATTCGAGAAGTTCAGATCCTACCTGGTGGGCTCGAAGGTGATTGTGCACACAGACCATGCTGCTCTTAAATATTTGCTTACAAAGAAGGATGCAAAACCAAGGTTGCTGAGGTGGATCCTTCTTCTCCAAGAGTTTGATCTGGAGATTAAAGACAAAAAAGGAGTCGAGAATGGGGTTACAGACCACTTGTCCAGAATGAAGATTGAGGATGATACAGCTCTCGATTCAGAACACACGGTGGAACACGTCAACGTAATTGGTCTGCGCTTCGCGGAACAACGCAGAAGTATCATATCTGATTGTTCTCGCGTACCGGAACAACCCCTGAGCATAATATCCGATTGTTCTCGCGTATCGGAACAACCACTAGCAGCGATCCAGAAGCAATATTCTCACCTTCCCTAGTTTGCTGAGATTGCGAATTTCCTAGCTGCTGAAAAGGAACCACTGAAATTCACTGGAAACGAGAAGAGAAAAATTTTAAGAGAGGCTAGACAGTATGTTTGGGATGAACCGTACTTGTACAAACATTGCAGGGATGGCATATTCAGAAGGTGTGTTCCAGAGGCAGACATTCCAGGAATTCTACATCACTGCCATGGTTCCTCTTATGCAGGGCACTTCGCTACATTCAAAACAGTTTCCAAAATTCTCCAAGCAGGCTTCTGGTGGCCGACTATGTTCAGGGATGCTCACGCCTATATAGCCCGATGCGATTCATGTCAGCGACTTGGGAACATCAGCAAGAGGAATGAAATGCCTCAGAGTTATATTTTAGAGGTTGAGGTGTTCGACTGTTGGGGAGTTGACTTCATGGGACCATTCCCTCCCTCTTTCAAGAACGAATACATCTTGGTGGCCGTTGACTATGTCTCCAAGTGGGTAGAAGCAATAGCAAGTCCCACCAATGATGCAAAAGTGGTGACTAAGATGTTCAGCTCCATCATCTTTCAGAGATTTGGAGTACCTAGAGTGGTCATTAGCTATGGCGGAACACACTTCATCAACAAGGCATTTCAGGGTCTGCTAAAGAAGAATGGGGTGAAACACAAGGTAGCTACTGCTTATCATCCCCAGACGAGTGGTCAGGTTGAAGTTTCCAACAGGGAGGTCAAGAACATTCTCCAGAAAACTGTCAATACCTCGCGCAAAGACTGGTCCCTTAAACTGGACGATGCTCTCTGGGCCTACAGAACAGCCTACAAAATGCCGCTGGGAACAACCCCTTATCACCTGGTCTACAGTAAGGCCTGCCATCTCTCAGTGGAGCTCGAATACAAGGCTGCATGGGCGGTTAAGTTGCTCAATTTCGACATCAAGCCAGCAACTGTGAGGCGCATGATCCAAGTCCACGAGCTTGAAGAGATACGACACCTTGCCTATGAGAGTTCTAAAATTTATAAGGAGAAGACCAAGGCCTACCATGACAAGCGATCATTGCTAGTTTCGAACCAAACGACAAGGTCCTGCTTTTCAACTCCAGACTTAGGCAGTTCCCAGGCAAACTGAAATCTAGATGGTCCGGACCATTCACCGTTAAGGAAGTCCGACCTTACCGAGCTGTTGTCTTGTTGCACAGAAAGGGAGACGAGTTCGTCGTCAATGGTCAGCGCATCAAGCATTACCTTGCTGACTCCACAATCGTAGAGGGTGAAGAGATTCCCCTAAGCGATCCCACATCAGCCTGATCAGCTGAACCAAGTCAAGCTAATGACTTTAACTAAGTGCTTGGTGGGAGGCAACCCACTGGTGAGTGTATATATTGTTTTCTATGATCTATTGTGTTTTTATTTAAATTAGATTGCAGGTTAAAACCGAACGCTTCTACGGAACAACCGAAGGCCTGTTCTCCTGGTGGAGCAACCTCTGGCCTGTTCCAAGTAAGTGTTCTGGACCCAAAAAAAAATCCCATTGAATGGGGGTAGTTAGGGTTTTGCCTATTTAAGGCTCCACCCTTCCACTTTTCCCTTTCACTCCGCCGTACACTGTTCCCCAACCCTTGCGATTTTTAAGCAACCACCAAAGTTTAGAACTTCTTCCATTTTAAGTGATTTTTGCTTCTCATTCGCTTGGATTTTCGAGTTCTCTCTGTTTTTGCAGTCCATTTCACCATTTTCATCAGGTAAGAGGCTCGACAATCCCCATCCAAACCGTAAAACTCGGTTTGCAAAGTTCATCATTCTAACCGCTTGAAAGATCGATTCTTGTTGAGAGCTACTTGATTTTGATTTTCCCTTCTGCTGTTAGGGTCGATTTAGAAGATGAACTCATGATTCATTTCACATTTGTGATTTGCGATTGATAGGACTGTTCGGATTCGATTTGTGAATAGTAGAATGGAGTTATTGGGTTGAGTTTTCGATATGTTGATTGTCGTTTCAAGACATTTGCGGTTTACATAAGGAGAGATGGAAATTATTCAATTCCATTTCTTCTATGCGACATAATAGATCTAAAGCTTTATTTTGTTTGCCTTGCAGATGGCACGAACTAGACAATCAACTAAGAGAACGAGAGAGACCTTCACAAGCAGTACGATACCCCCGCAGGCACAACAACAAACCTCTGCGACCTACCCATGGCCCCGTGAAGAAGAAGGTGAACCGATTGATCTCAAGAGCCCATTGCTCTTGGACTTCAACTGCGAGGGATGGGATAAGGAAACAGCAGCGCGTTACAATACCCTCCTCCGGGTTGACATGTTACCCACTCGTTTCTGCCACGCGGAGACTCTGGCTGATCTTGGGATCGACGAGGATGTGTTCGAGACGCTACATGCCATAGGGATAGTTCCTCTATGCTATTCAGCACATGAGCTCTACCCAGACCTTGCTCGCCAAGTGCTCGCCACCGCCACGATCACGTACGAGGATTCCAATGCACCCTCTTACGCCAACTGCTCATTCTCTTTCATGGCCGATGGAGAGTATTGGTCCTTATCCCTCGACAAGCTCAACGAGATCTATGAGATAGCCAATGAACCGAAAGGAGTAGCGGTGGCGAAAAAGTTCTCTCCTTCTAACGCCTTTTGGGATTGCATTGCGAATGGGAACTTCACACTCGGAAAGGCTTACCAGTCGCAGATCAGGAACTCAGCGCTTCGGGTCATTGCAAAGATCATCTCAAACCTCTTGTTCGCTAAGGATCTGACCTCAAAGGTCACCAACGGGGAGCTGCAAACCCTGTAGACTGGTATTGAGGATGAAATCCGAGCTTCTGGGTCCGGCATTCCAATTCAGAAGGTCAAGACAAACCCCAGTTTCAACTTCATAACCATGATCTGCGAGAGGCGGCAGTGTCTTATGCACAGTTCGAACAAGAAGGACAGAAGTGGTAGCTTGCTCACACCGCTCTTCAAGCATTTCGGCATTGATCTCAGCAAGTACAGCGTCAACAAAGAGGTTCAGTACCTTGACATCAAGTACCTTATGGCATGCCACATCATGCGTGATGAAGAGACCTACAGCTTCTTTGATAAGGCCGGTACCCAGCTGTTCACCAAACTGCCTCACCCCGAGATCACCAGGTTCAGCGTGTTCGACAACATACCATCACCAAGCTCAGCGAGTTCGACAACATACGGTTCCTTCCATCACCAGTGCTCCTATGCACTGATCCTCGCGCCGCTGCGCCTGACGCGGACATGGACGATGTCGAGGACATCACCCCGGATGCTGACCCATCTTATGACCTCGGGGAGCTTGCAGATGTGACGGATGATCAAGCTTACCGCCGCTGGATGGTTGACTCACAGCGCAAGAACAACATTCTCATGCGACGGATCCTACACCTCATCACCGGTGGCTGCATCGGCAAACGCAACCAGCGAAGATCACCGGAAGCGCAAACCCCAGGAACACACCGTCCCGGCAAGGAGCCAATGGGAACAGAAACCTCAACTGAAGCGGTCCATCGCTCGCGCAACAGGCGTTCGTTTGATCCGGCCGAGAGCGGAGAATCCGACTAAGTCCGCAAGGATCTTTCTATTCCATTGTTCTATCCACCTGAACTCTTTATTTTCTTATGTTTCTGATTTGTGTTGTTCTTTGGCCGACCTCGATTTGGTTTCACACCAAGGATGGTGTGAACTAAGTTTGGGGGAAGCACTTGTGTGCTGATACTTTTCTCTATGTTTTTATTTCCATGTTTGTTTTATTGTGTCAGTTTAGGATCGAGTCAGCTAAAACTCTTGTGGGAATTAGGACCTTGTGATATATTCTTTTAACCACCTCGTGCTCTAATATTCTTGTCCAGTGACCTTAGCAGTGATGAAAGACCCACACTTGGACCTGGAACACCCTCTGACTTATCTCATTTGATTCTCTAGAAGCTCTTATCCGATCAGGTTACACTGGGTAGACTCAACTCCACCTAACTTGAACCTAATCTTGACTGAAATTCTTCTTGTTATGGGCATTAGATCAGGGAAACGAGACCAACGCTCAGGGCTTCTTACTCTTTTTTACCATTCTTGCTGATCCTGAGTGGCTAGCTCATTTTTAGCTAGTTCCAACCTTGCACATAAGCCTTTATTTTCACCCTCATGCACTCTGTTTTTCAATGTCATATGTTCAGATATGTGCAAAAAGGTGGGAGAGGATAGGATTGACGCAGCCCCTTACTCGTTAATGTCTTACATTCAGAGAAGAGAGAGCTAGCATAATGAGAACAGATGACAAGATCAAGCCCCAATAAGAAGAACAGTCAAGGGTGCATGATCTAACCAGAGGAACAATGGCGAACCGTGAGAAACAAAAGGATAGATCACCAGTGGCCGTAAATATTCACCCCAATACCTTTCCCTCGAAACCCCATCCATTTTGTCAGCCAAAAAAAAAATTATATATATATATATATATATATACAGTATCTTTTATTTATTTTATGATGGAGATGGGGAAGGTAACTTCGGAAGATACACGCCACTGGGAAGGGTTGAGCAAGGAGTTGGTACCGATTTTTGAGGAATAAGAAAAGAAGTCAAGAGCTGGAGAACAGTCATATGATTGACCCGAAGTGGAGAACAACCACATCCGTGAAGCAGAAACGAGTAAGGGTTGTGGACATCAATAGATCCGTCCTCTCTTGTTATTTTACGCGATATCCTGCATACACTCAAATACGGTAGCCCCTAAACACTCTCAGCTCCACCATAAAACAGCATGTTCCTTATTAACCCGTCTACCCTGAATAGTGCCTGTAATGAGAAGCTCACGCTGTTCTTAATTGATATTTAAGGAGTTTTGTCTCGATAGTGTGACCTTTTCAGGTATGAGATAGAGAGTATGGAGCTGATTCTCGAACAGCGATTGTGGGTGTTCTGGTAAGGGTGTGCGGTCTAAGTCTACAGCTTGTATGGTTCAGAGATGTGTGGTAAGAGTATGGTTATTGAGAACAAGCGAGTTCCCACTCCTTCAAACCTTTCTCCCTAATCTTGAGGCTTGACCTTGTTCGAAGACAAACAAGGATCTAAGTCTGGGGGAATTGATATATGATGTTTCTAACACCATTATATGTGTGCTTTGAGCTAAATCTCGGTCCTAATTCGTGCCTATTTGATATCATTCCAGGTTTGGTACAGCTGAAAGATCAAAGGAGAGAGATCCATGAAGAAGGATGCTATTTTGGGATACCCGATGCGGAACAGCCGATCAGACCAATCCGAAGGGCGTTCCCAAAGAGAACAAGCGGCTGACTGTTCCCGATCATTAAGGAAACTTCCAATTTCGGGAGTTTGCCCTAAATTCTATATCTCCTCACTTCTCCACCAGCGCCTCCATATAAAAAGCCTACCCTATCACTTCTATGAGACACACTAGTTTTTCGGCAAACGAAACCTAGAACTACTTTGGCGATTTAGCAACTTGTAAGGGAGAAGGCTTCATCTCTCATTTTCACGAAAAGATCATCCTGAACCCTTGTTCTTCCTACTCTATTTTATATGCAATATTATTCAGCCATCATGTATGTGTCATCCTGCATTATGATTGAGTAGTCAGCTAGCTTGCTTAGGGTTTTAGGGTGTCTATCGCATTGAACTAAACGCAAATAAGTGATATTAACTATTCTTCATTCATATTGATCTTATTGCTTGCATTGAATTGATCACTTAATGTTCGATCTTAAGTTTAATCACCTAGCTATCCGCTTAGGAGATGAATTAACATATATTGAATGAGCTTCATATCCCTAATCAGCGAGAGTAGATATTAGGGTATTAAGTGAACTAATCGAACCTATCCTCTAAGGCTCGCGATCGGATCTTGTCCAAGCGATAGCCTAGGAATCGAGACTAATCAGCGAAGGGGCCAGTTCCACGATAGTGGACTGTCCTAGCCGAGCGATCCGAGTTTTAGACTGCATATCATCGCATTTGAATAGTCGTTTGGATTAAGCTCTGACACCCGATGAATAACCCTAAGCTGGCTTTCATTAAATCGAATTATATATTTAAGTGTTCTTGTTACTCGTCTCACCATTAATCTTTGAAACTAACTTGTTCTCAGCTTAACATTGAACTCAAAAGAGTAAAGAGTAAATTGGTCCTCTGGATTGAATCTAAAATTACTACAATTACCACTGTTAACTTGACAGTAGCAAGGATTCATTTTTAGTATATCATCCTGTGTAACCAAGCCAAAAATAATTCAAATTTTCTAGTATCAGATTTTCTGGAAGCTATCCTGAAAGTTTGAAACACCTTCCTGAAACTAAAAAAAAAACCACAAATTTTCACAAACAAAATCATCTCATTCACACTCAGGAACACTGGGATTGCAGATAAAATACCACAAATAATCAACAGAATCAACATTGTCTAGAAAAGAACATAATACAAGGTACATTACCTGAAAACCTTGTGTTCCCAAAATTTAGTAGCCTCAAAACCTTGAGCTCCAACAACTTCCGGGGACCTTTCCAACGCTGAACAACAAACGTAACAGAACTTTGTCTTAAAAAAAACAAGTTCTCAGGTAATGGTGTTTCTCTTCAGCTACAAATAGTACAGAACAATCATATGAGGTACTGAAGCTCCCATCTTGTTTACTGTCCTGTGTAACCAAGCCAAAAAAAAATTCAAATTTGTTAGTATCAGACTTTCTGGAAAGCTATCCTGAAACTTAAAAAACTCTTCCAGAGATCAAAAAAAAAACTACAAAGTTTCAGAAGCACAAGCAATCGAGTAGAAATGTCATAAGCAAAATCATCTCAATCACACTCTAGAACAATGGGATTGCTGATAAAGTACCACACAGCTGGTTCTCGAGAATAGCAATGTCGTCCACACTTGATTCATTACTTGGAAGAGATACTGTGACAGCTGAAGTTTGAACTAAAGAAGTGCAGATTGGGCAGATTTCAGTAGTTTGTTGGTCTCGACGACCACAGTGCTACAATTGGAGGGATTTTCATAAACATCAGTGGCAACTGATGTTAGGAGTTTTCAAGCTCCTAAGACAAATGTTGTAGTATAGTGATTGTCGAACCTGTTCTGAGGGATATCAAAGCACTAAGAATGCAAGTACTCACTTAATCTAAGTGCAACCAATGATTTAGATGAGTTTTAAGCTATGACTAAAACTAGAAAGCAATAACAGAATGATACTTTTTTGACTAAAGGAAAAGAGAACTCATGGGCATAGGGATTAGACCTTGGGTGATCAAGTATCGAACTAAGGATGGAAAATGATCAATCAAACTATCAACCTTAATCCTAGACACAATTCTAAGCAAGCTCTATGTCTAGATGAATGCTCATTTGCTAACATATCTCAAACATCAAATGTCTTGGTTGAATAATATGAAAGCAATCATTACTAACAAGTCTATTAGCTATCTTAGCATCCTTAACAACAAATGTCTTTGGCAAAGTATACTAAAACCCTAGGAGAGTTGTCTCAGGCATTTCATCAAACACCTTTTGGGTGGGAAATGTCTATTGATCAACTTTTGAGTGGCCAACTCAGAAGATGCATTATCAATACTCTACTAGCAAGGGACAAGAATGATCTACACTAAAACATCCTAGAACTAACCTAATCACCCTT
>NC_027748.1:16849358-16849812 GCF_000695525.1 Brassica oleracea var. oleracea
GGATTTTTCACAACCTCAAAACATTACTTAGCTCCTAACAACTTTGCTAGCCCCCTTTTTCTTTCTTTTTCTTTTCTTTTCATATTTTATTATTTTTTATTTTTAAATGGGGGCCAAAACTTTTCATAACTTGAGCTAGATGGTTTTCTACTTATCCCAGTAAGACAATTCACTTAAACACAAAGAGTTATTTCTTTTCCTTTTTCATTGCTCCCAAATCATAATCACAACTCTCACCCCCCACCTATAGCTAGACAATAGAGTGCCCAATCTAGCAAGAATGAAGATCAAGCATTGTCGTTCCCGATATTCTCAACATTATGCACATGTAAGACTTTCCGAAGAAGGCCTCACTCATCAAACAATAAAAGCTTAAAAGGAGGGAAAAGTTTTGGGAGTGGTCTATCACTAGAGTTTGTCAGAATAAGATTGGCATAAAGGATGTGACAACTCA
>NC_027748.1:16852223-16859759 GCF_000695525.1 Brassica oleracea var. oleracea
GCTCTGGTGCGCTGCTCGTCCGTTGATCGCTTTAAACACTTCTTTTGAGCTCCAAATGCACCCAAATGCCTCCAAGAACTCCATGTGGTACTCCAATACCTGATAAAGACTCATGTATGCAAAATGCAACCTAAACATGGCTAAATCCTAGTCTATATGATCAAAATGCACATGGGTGAATGGATAAAACAATGTAAATATGCAAGATATCAGCAACTATATGAGACTTAGTAACAGATTCCAAGCAGTGTTTAATTTTGTAACCGAGCTGGCCACATCTTTCACATTTAGAAGGCAACCAGGCATAATCAACATCAACCATAGAAATAAATCCATTTTCATCATTAGCAGCAATTCTTGAAGGGAAACCCTTACTCAACTCAACTTCAACCAAAATCTTAGCTGCCTGTTGTGGTTGAAATCCAGTGGCATGCAAGAACTCACCATAAGAAATAATAATGTTTCCTAAGCAGATCTCATGGATCTCAAGTATTCAAAAACAAAGATTTAGCTGCACACAAATAGACAAAAAAGGTTTTCGAACCAATCTATTCATAAAAGTAAAGAAAAAATGTGGAATAAAACGACACATAATAAAAGTAAAGTTGAGATGCTTTTCTCTACCGGATTCGATACTTCCTTTCACAAGCTCAACAATGTCACGAGACTGGTAGAAAAACACCGATTCACAACTCAAAGAAGAGAAAACCCCAAATTTTACATCAAAATCCGTAATTTCTATTTTCAATCTGAAAACTTACATCAGCCAGTTTTGATTTTGCCAGATCGAAACACACTAATATATTATTTCTGGAAGCCCATCCAGAAATTACCAAATGCTTTCCAACTTTAATATATAATTTAGGTTTAAGTAAATTTATGTGTTTGATTATAATATATGATTCTCCTCAGCCTAGAGGTTAAACCAGTACTCTTATTAAACCTGAAAGTCACATGCCCCCGCGTTCGATTTCCCACAGAATCCTATCGTTTTATGTTTTTAAAAAATTGAATAAAAAGTTGTCGGTTATTTTTTTTTTACTTACATCAACAAACAATTATAATTCCCTTGGCCTAGTGGCTGCACACTTTATTGCCCTTTTCTAGAGTTCTCGGGTTTGACTAGTGGTAGATGCAAATTATTTTCCTTATCTTTTTTTCTCTCAAAATTATACATCACAAATTGAAATCCTTAGTTTTTGATATCATTTCATTTATAGTTTAAACTTTTCTAGATAGAAACACACTAATATATTATTTTTGAAAGCCCATTCAGAAATTGCCAAATGTTTTCCAACTTTATAATATATAATTTAGATTTAACTAAATTTTTGTGTTTGATTATAACAGATGATTCTCGTCAGCCTAGCAGCTAAACTGCTACTCTTACTAAACTTGAAAGTCACATGTCTTCTGCGTTCGATTCCCCACGGAGTCCAATCATTTTATGTTTTTTTAGTTGAATAAAAAGCTTTTGGTTATATTGTTTTACTTACATCAACAGACAGTTATAATTCCATTGGCTTAGTAGCTGCACACTATGATGCCCTTTCCTAGAGTTCTCGTGGTCGATTAGTGGGAGTTTTTTTTTTCATTTCGAAAAAGTGGAATTACATTTCTAGCTTAAAATGTTTCACAATTTGTGTTTTCTTACAAACTTAGATAACATCTTCACAATTTTTTGAATATTTTTGAAATATTTAATTCAAATTTGTTTGATACATAGTTGGTTGATCTTTTTTGAGATTTGGTTTTGATCATTTTAATAGGCTTTCAAAATGTCGTTGATTTTTTTTTTGTGTTTGTGGAGAATGGACTAGTTAAGGTTTTTTTTTGTTTCAACTAAATTATTCAGGAAAACTTTCCTGATCATGTACTAAAGCTTCCAAACAAATTGAACCGTGTAAGTTATTACTGATTCAGCAAGCTGTACCAAGCAAACTACTAATACATTTGCTTCTTCTATTATATGATGAAGTTCCTTATTTATTTTTGTCCAATTCTTTTTCATTTCAATGGTTTGTTGATGATTTACATTTTTATTGATCATTTTCTTGATGTTGTTTATTTAATGGTTATGTGATATTCGCCAGACCACACACAGATATATATATATATATATATATATATGTTTATAAATCATCAAGAGAATTTCTTATATTGCTTTTAAAAGCTTACTCATTTTGAGATATAACACCTTTGCTTAGTGGTTTTGTATCTTGGTAATCTCATTTTCATATTCGATTTTTGGAAACCCATCCTAAATATCACAAATGGTATCAAGATATATTTATCTTTGTGAATAAATAAGTTCACATTTCTATTTTCTGGAAACCCATCCTAAAAGTTCCATAAGTTATCCTAGATAGGATATGTGTTTTACAATGATTAACACATTTTAACATTTTCTTGATAGAATTACTGGCAATGCTTCAAGACTTCCTAAAATTTCTTTAATAACAACATAAATGAAATAAATGTCGTCATCATTCATTATAAACTTCTTACTTGTCCAAGTCAACATCAAAGTTAAAAAACATAGTCTTAGCATAACAGGTATTGAATCTCCCATCGCGTTGCTGTCCTGCGTAACCAAGCCAAAACAAATTTCAATTTTTTTAGTATCAGATTTTTCTGGAAAGCTATCCTGAAAGTTTGAAACACCTTCCTGAAAGTTTGAAACACCTTCCTGAAACTAAAATAAAAAACCCACAAATTTTCACAAACAAACTAATCTTATTCACACTCAGGAACACTGGGATTGCAGATAAAATATCACACATAATCAACAGAATCAACATTGTCTAGAAAAGAACAGAATACAAGGTACATTACCTCAAAACCTTGTGTTCCCAAATTTTAGCAGCCTCAAAACCTTGAACTCCAACAACTTCCGGGGACCTTTCCAACGCTGAACAACAAACGTAACAGAACTTTTTCTTTAAAAAAACAAGTTCTCAGGTAATGGTGTTTCTCTTCAGCTACAAATAGTACCAAACAATCATATGAGGTACTAAAACTCCCATCCTGTTTACTGCCTGCGTAACCAAGCCAAAAAAAAAAATCAAATTTGTTAGTATCAAATTTTATGGAAAGCAATCCTGAAACTTAAAAAAATCTTCCAGAAATCCAAAATAAAAAACTACAAAGTTTCAGAAGCACAAGGAATCGACTAGAAATGTCGTAAGCAAAATCATCTCAGTCACACTCTGGAACACTGGGATTGCTGATAAAGTACCACACAGCTGGTTCTCAAGAATAGCAATGTCGACCACACTTGATTCACTACTTGGAGGACATACCGTGACAGCTGAAGTTTGAACTAAAGAAGTGTCAGGTTGGGCAGATTTCGGTAGTTTGTTGGTCTCGACAACCTTTGGAGGAATTTTCAGAAACATCAGTGGCAACTATATGAGACTTGGTAACAGATTCCAAGCAGTGTTTAATCTTGTATCCGAGCTGGCCACATCTTTCACATTTAGAAGGCAACCAAGCATAATCAACATCAACCATAGAAATAAATCCATTTTCATCATTATCAGCAATTCTTGAAGGGAAACCTTTACTCAACTCAACTTCAACCAAAATCTTAGCTGCGCTGTTGTGGTTGAAATCCAGTGGCATGCAAAAACTCACCATAAGAAAGAACAATGTTTCCTAAGCAGATCTCATGGTTCTCAAGTCTTCAAAAGCAAAGATTTAGCTGCACACAAATAGACAAAAAAGGTTTTCGAACCAATCTATTCATAAAAGTAAAGAAGAAATGTGGAATAAAACGACACATAATTGAGATGCTTTTCTCTACTGGATTCGATACTTCCTTTCACAAGCTCAAGAATGTCACGAGACTGGTAGAAAAACACTGATTCGCAACTCAAGAAATGTGGAACCAATCGGAAAACTTACATCAGCCAGTTTTGATTTTGACTGTCAAGAGTTAAACGGTGGAGGATCGTCATGATATTGTCTATGGTGTCTTCGATGGCGGAGGATTGCCGTGATACTGTCTCCGGCGTCTTCGATAGCGGAGATGTCGTGATATATCTGTTCGTCGTTGAACTTTTTTCTGTTTGTTATTATTTTTTTAGCTTTATTAGTGAATGGGGGGTAATTTAGTATTTTGATCTATTAATGAAGGCTATTAATCTGATTTTCAACATGAGGAGCTAGTTTTAAGATAAAAACTTAAAAAAGTCTATTTAGGAGAATTTTCCTTACGTATATAATATTAATTATATAATTTACACATACTTATACTAGTATATTTTAATTAATCGATTTATTCGATTTGATTAGTTTATATACCAAATCATGTTCATATACCGTGGTTTCTTAAAAATAACATCCATTTGGTTTATTTGATATTATTAAATCTAAACCACTTTCTATGTTTTGGTTCGGTTCAGTTTATTAACTTAACTTACTGTTTTGGTTCGGTTTATTAACTTAACTTAAATCCAAAAGTGGTATGATATTCTACATACTATTAACTTAATATAGTTAATAATTATTTTATTACTAAAATAAAACATAAAAAAATCTATTTAAACTTTAGAGTACAAAAATATCTTTATCTTTATGTTCTAGTAAAACTGATATCCAATCATAAAAAGTGAAATTCACAAAATATTTTAAAACATAAATAATTTATGGGTTTTTTTTCTAAAACCGAATAAACCGAAGACCGACAGTATATAAACAGAACCAAACCAAAGTAAATATAGTTTAATATGGTAGCTATTTTTAATAAACCAAAATACCAAAAGCCTGGTTCGGTTTATTAACTTAACTTAAATCCAAAAGTGGTATGATATTGTACATACTATTAACTTAATATAGTTAATAATTAATTTAATACTAAAATAAAACATAAAAAAATCTATTTAAACTTTAGAGTACAAAAATATCTTTATCTTTATGTTCTAGTAAAACTGATATCCAATCATAAAAAGTGAAATTCACAAAATATTTTAAAACATAAATAATTTATGGGTTTTTTTTCTAAAACCGAATAAACCGAAGACCGACAGTATATAAACAGAACCAAACCAAAGTAAATATAGTTTAATATGGTAGCTATTTTTAATAAACCAAAATACCAAAAGCCAAAAATAAAATGAAATCAAACTGAAATCTGGATTGAAATCAACACAAGATAAACACAATATTTTATTTTGATTAATGCCGACAAGATCAGCACAAAATTTCTCTATAATTAATAATAATGCTAAATAATGAGGAAGAATATATTTTTGAAAGATAAATGTAAGTTTTTTATATAAGAGAACTTGTATCAAAGAAATTCTTCTACCTCCAATTTAAGGATTGACTCTTAAATACCACAATGACATGGTTGTTCTTCCAGCTAGGGTGTATTTAGTAAACTTTTAACGCATCAATTCTCGTGGAAAAAATTATTCAAAGGGGAGGATATAATAGGGGCATCAGAACCATGGTTGGACCATACCCACACCAGTCACATAGGAGCTAGTTGCAACAGAGGTTCACTCCAAGAGCATATCTAACCAACCAGGAGGACGTCATCCATGAAATGACTTCTTCTAGATACTCAACTCATAAGACCATCATGTCAAAATTGAATCAACAGAAAAACTTCACAGACCAAAGAGATATGGATTTTACAAGTCAGGTTCTTCACAAAACCTGATGGGACATATCTTGCATTTTCAAGTCTATGCCAGTCTAACCAAGAGTGTACTCCGATCAAAGCCACTTGACCCGTGTCTGCATCAGATTTCCAGCTCTTAAGTGCATTTACATAATGTTGAAAGTCGCACATTTCTCCGCTATCATTAATTTCTCTATCAAGTCGTAAGAGTGTACGTCTCAGAGGATCATTTAGGATTTGGCATTCTACATACGACAAAAGATGTGACATGAATCAAGGAACTCTTGTTTTTATTATACATCCAACTAGAGGATAACAACGAATAATACATTATACATATCAGCAAAATGAAAAAAATAGATTAACGCCGACAAGATCCGCAAAAAACTAATAATATTAAATAACTGACGCAAGAGTTTAATCGACATTTTACCCTCTAAATTGTCATTTTGTATGGCCAATATCTAACTAAATCTTTCTTTTCTTAGTGTCTCAGCTTTTTAACAGGACTGTACATCTTACTTTCTAAATTGTCATTTTGTATCGCCAGTATCTCACAAAATCTCTCTTTTCTTACTGTCTTAACTTTTTAATAGGACTGTACAAAATATCCATAAATTTCAATTCATTATTGTTCCGATTCAAACCAAAAAAATCTTAATATTTAACTCTCACTACAAGAAAACACCGGAATTCCGACGACAAATATCGTAGGTATGTCCTCGGAATAACGGTATTCCGAGGACATACCGACCAGAATGGTCGTCGGAAAGTAAAATTTCATCGGAATTTCTTCAGAAAATTCCGAGGGAATACCAAGAATTAAAGATTCTGAGGACATTCCGAAGAACCATTTCCTAGGACTGTTCGTCGGTATTTCCTCGGATCTTTCCGATGGAACGGTCCTCAGAAACATTCCGAGAGAAAAAAGGTATCAAAATATTCCGACGAACCTCGGCCGTTGGAATATTCCGAGAAACCTTAGCCGTCGGGATATTCCGAGGAAGTTGTCGTCGGAATATCCCGAGGGATACACTTTCTCGGAATATTCTCAAAAATAATTTTTTTTTAAAAATTAAAAATTTATTTTTTTAATTGAAATTCGAAAATATAAAATTAAAATTGAAATAGAAAACATATTAGATAATATTCAAAGTTGTACAAACCAAAATAAAACATTCAGAGTTTTTGAAAAAAAAACTACTCGTTCGGGTACATCCTCTTCATCATTTGCTCGTTCTGCTTCCTCGTTGCCTCCCATCCCGCCTATTGATCCGCCATCTTTTGCTCCAACGCAGCTATGCGGTCATCTTTGTCCTTCAAATGGTCCATAAGCCCTTCGGGATCAACATAGGGCTGTGGTGGAGAAGGAGGAACCTACCGGGCTCGACGACCCAAACCGACCAAACATCTCTTTTTCTTTGGAACCGACTGAAATAGAAAATAAACAAATTTAAATAATAGAAAAGATGATAAAATGAAAATAAAGAAATAAATGAATTGAACTTTTTTATAAAGAACATACCGATTCAACGATTTCGTTGATTCGAATCCGGGACAAGTTGGTCGAAGCCGTCGACGTGGCGTCCAGGTCGGTTTGAAGCTGAGATAGACGGGCATCTTTGTCTTCCTTCTGAGTTTCGATCAGGCTGAGCACATCCCTCACAACACCATCATCAATCTCCCCGGTGTGCTTGTTGGTATGCACCGTCTTCATTAGGACGAAATCATCAACCGGCTCGCCATCATTTTCATCCACCTTGAAAAAAACAAAAGTTAAACAAACATTAGAAATTAAAAGAAATGCATAAAAAATAAAATAAAAATACTTAAAAAATTAAAAAAAAAAAGAGATTGAACTTACCAAGCGATCCCCCAGAGTGGCAATAGTCTGGGCACCCAAATTG
>NC_027748.1:16863041-16863280 GCF_000695525.1 Brassica oleracea var. oleracea
GATTGCGCTCCTGCTCAGTAAGTCGATGGTCCTTTGGTTTTCCGCTAAGTCGTCCAACGTCTGTGAAAATGTCTGGAACCGTAACATGATATGTTGCCCGTTCGCCTCTATCATCATGCCGCCGAGCAAGTCTTCTTTTTTTGGTCTGCACATCTGCTGGAAAGTAGAATTCGGCAAAGTTTGAAGTTTCTTAATTTATCATATGTGCGATTATAGAACCTTCCACCCTACTATAATTT
>NC_027748.1:16863380-16864062 GCF_000695525.1 Brassica oleracea var. oleracea
AATACTTACCGCAAACTGACGAAACCACATCTCCTGGTCCTCGGTAGAGAAGTGAGTGAAAGTCTGATGTCCCTTGCTGAGGTTCGAGTACATCATACGGTTGATCCATGCGCTGATCCCGTTCCCGGATCGGTTGAACCTAATATAAGAAACAAATTATTAATAATGAATCAAATTTTAATGAAAGGAAAAAAAAAAGACTTTTAATTACCATGTTTGACGTCGTCCCTTTGGACACGGAGTGAGATAGGGAAGATGCTCACGTCCGGGCTGTTGAACCAACTGGGCAACACTCATCACTCCCGGAACGACTGGAGGAGCGGGAGGGGGTGCAGCAACGGGAGGGGGTGCAGCAGCGGGAGCAAGAACCGGAGCGGGAAATGAAAAATTCGGACAGTGGCTGCTAGACCCCCGAGAGTGGCTGGACGAACCCCGAGAGTGGCTGGACGAACCCTGAGAGTGGCTCTCCGTACCACTACGACCTCGTGGTGAGGCACGCGGAGGTCGAGACCGGGTCTGATCACCAGTAGACCTCTAAATTAAAAAAAACATATTTAAAAATAGTTTTAATAAATATTAATTGAAAAATTATTTAAAATTAGTTATAATAAATATATAAATTAAAAAAAAGCATTTTTAAAAATAGTTTTAATAAATATTAATTGAAAAACATATTTAAAAA
>NC_027748.1:16867885-16882334 GCF_000695525.1 Brassica oleracea var. oleracea
TATTCTTCCGTAAGCAATCTCGTGTTCGGATCCAAATGAGGTCGATCGATCCAAGAACGATAATAATTTGAAGAAGACATGCTTTTTTCAATCAAATTCGTGTGTAAATATAGTATGTGAGAGGATGAAGAAATGGAGTGAATGAAAAGGTTGGGGGTGCAGGTATTTATAGATGAAATGCTGCCGACAGTACCGAGGAAATTCCGATGGAATCCCGACGGCAACGGCTCTTTCCTCGGAATTTCCTCGGAATTTTTAAAATCCCCCAACGGCTCTCTAACGGCTATAATATATCATCGGATATCCGTCGGTGTTTTCCGAGGAATATGATTTCCTCGGTATTTCATCGGTATATTCCGAGGAAATTCCGAGGAAACCCAAATTTTGGATTTTCTCGGAATTTCCTCGGAAATTCGTCGGAATATTCCGAGGATCTCATTTTCCGTCAGAATGTCCGTCAGAATTACGCTGTTTTCTTGTAGTGTCTACGAAGAAAATCAAATACCAATATTTTAATAAACGGATATCCGATCTAATCCGATATATGCATGTATATACATTTTTTGTCGACATACATATATTTAAAGAATCTTATAAATAAGTTATATAAATATTATATTTTTATAAGTTTTACAATATTTTATTTATTAAATTTATCATATTATTTATTGGAGTTTTACAAAGTAAATGTTTTTTCTCATAAATATTATTATTTTATTTTAGTTATTTTTTAATTTATACGGATCAAATCTGATATTCGGTTAAAAACCTAAAATTTTCCGGATATCCAAGACATCGAATATCCGAATGGATACAGATTGAATCAGATCAGATAATTGATTATTTGGACGAACAGTCGAATCAAAATATTTCTAAAACCCTAGATATTGGATCCGTGTCTACCCTTACTTTTTAGCGGATGACCTAGAAGAGACTATTACAGTCTTAGCTAACAACTATTTTTACTGCTATGTTTTATCACACCTTATACATATTAATGTAAGATTATGTTTTAGTTAAGAACACTTCTGATAATGTCTTAACAAGTTCTCAATAAATAATGTATTAGTTAAGAATAAAAACAGTAGCAAAAAGGAAAAGAGAGTAAAGTTTTTACATTAAAAACTTTATGATATATTTTTATTAACTCTATTGATAGATACTAGGTATCCAAATGAATATGTATCAATATAAAATAAAAATTGAGAAAGGGAAAATTTTGAAATCATTTTTAAGATATATATATGTGTGTGTGTGTGAATATTTCATTTGAGACTTGTTCATCCACGAGTGGCTTAAAAAAAATTCGAAATCATTTTTAAGATATATATATATATATATATATATGTGTGAAGATTTCATTTGTGACTTGTTCATCCACGAGTGGCTTAAATTTTTTTCCAATATTAAAGTTTGAACAATTAAATAAATATCATTAAAATATTTTTATTATTAAATCTTGATATGAAGTTAAAATACTGTTAGCAATGAGGTTGCTCTTATTTCACATGTCTTCTTATTAAATGATTTTAGTTCTTAATAATTTAAAATTTAATAGCATAGCTAAAATAAATAAGTAAAATATAATAATGTGTATATGAGATAATATTTTTTCTTAGGGTCAAAATGTGATAATCTACGAGCACTTGTATAAAACGAATACTACTACTCTGCCTCCGAATAACACAGAGGATCAACAGAAAGAAAAAAAAAAGAGTAACACTATCAAGAGACGATGAAGGTTGAAACCATAAAACCATCTTCCACAACCCCAGATGATCTCCGAACTCTCCAACTCTCTATCTATGATCACTTCCTCCCTCCCATTTACACAGTCGCCTATCTCTTCTACACCAAAGATGAGTTGATGATCTCACCAGAACACACTTCCCACAAACTCAAAACTTCTCTGTCCGAAACCTTGACCAAATTCTACCCCCTTGCCGGAAGAATCAACGGAGTCACTGTCGACTGTAACGACGAAGGAGCTGTTTTCGTCGACGCTCGTGTCGATAACTGTTCCCTCTCTGGTTTTCTCGCATCTCCAGATCTCAATGCCCTCCAACAGTTGCTTCCTCTAGACGCCGTCCAGAACCCATACGAGGCTGCTTCCACATGGCCTCTGTTGCTCGTGAAGGCGACTTACTTCCAATGCGGAGGCATGGCCATCGGAGTCTGCATCACTCACAAAATCGCCGACGCAGCCTCCATGTCGACTTTCATTCGGACTTGGTCTGCTGAGGCTCGAGGAGAGGCCGGGAACACGGTGATGGATCCTAAGTTTTCCGCAGCGAATTTTTACCCACCAGCCAATGATACCTATAAGCTTCCGGTGGACGAAAAAGCCAACAAGAGAAGCAGCATCACGAAGAGATTCGTCTTCGGTGCATCTAAGTTGGAAGAGCTCAGGACCAAAGCCACTAGTCCAGAATCCGCAGACATACCTACGCGCGTAGAGAGCGTCACTGCCCTTCTCTGGAAGTGCTTCGTCTTTGCTTCATCCTTAGACACTTGTGGTCGCAAAGTTCTGATCCAGCTCGCTGACTTGCGCTCCAAGCTACCGTCCCTTCTCCCAGAAAGCCTGATCGGGAACGTCATGTTCTCCTCTGTGGTATTAAGTACTGCTCAAGGGGAGGAAGTGAAAATTGAAGAGGCCACTAGAGACTTACGAAAGAAGAGGGAGGACTTGCAAACTATGATCCAAGACGAGGATGGTTCATCTTCGATGATCGGTTCTAAACTGGCGAATCTTATGCTCACTAATTATGCCCGGATGAGCTACGAGACACACGAGCCCTACACAGTGAGTAGCTGGTGCAGATTACCACTTTACGAGGCTAGCTTTGGATGGGGATACCCTGTTTGGGTTGTTGGAAATGTGGCTCCCACGTTTGAAAACATTGCCATGCTGATCGATTCCAAGGACGGACATGGGATTGAAGCTTTTGTCACGCTGCCTGAAGAGAACATGTCCTCGCTCGAGCAAAACTCGGAACTTCTCGCCTTTGCTTCCTTGAATCCTTGTGTCTTGGTCTAAACTCTAAATTATGTACTCAAATCAAATCTGCTGTTTCGTTAATAAAGATTTGAAACGAGAACAATGTAAACCTGTTGGAATATCGTTTACGCTTTCATTTTATCTGAAATTACATTATTACGCACAAACAAACATGTTCTAGTCACCTTTTTGATATGCACATTAGTTTACAACAGTCACTACTGCCATTTCTAGCCAAATAAAATAATACAACCTTCCTCCTTCTAAATCTACATACATATTTCATCGAAGTTGGAAGGTTTGTCAAATTGGAGTATGTGAAGAGGTTAAAAAAGTTGTTGGAAGTTGAAAGAATCCCAAAAATATGGTTTCTTCACGTTTTTTATTGGCAGTCACCAGATTTATTGTTAGAGTGTAATAGTTCCCAATTCAGCTTATAGTATTATTTATGAGAAAATTACAGACACATTTTACTTTTCTAATATCGGTAAAAGACACATTTTATTTGCCACACACTTCTTGGTTGCTGATTGTCTATAATACCCTTGAATCACTCATTTTTTCTCTCGTTACCATTTTATCTTATCTCATTTCTCTCTTGTTAGATATAGTGCTAATGGCTTCCATTTGTATGGATGTTTGGCCAGACAAAAACTAGTGGAACTAAATTTCTTGTTGGTTTGTTAAATTTCTAAATATTTTTATTCCTCCACATATTTTTTTTTTTATTTTTTGTTGAAATGATCATGTTTAAAAACGCAGGAACATTGGTTCCAAAACTGAGTTTAACAAAGAATTTCTGATTCAATCCATCCTAACCACCATTACGCATATGTATTCACTTATTCAAATCCCACCCACAAATCATCTCATATTTAACTAAAATAATTGGATTAGTTTCTTTATAAAATAGTTGGATTAGATTTTTTGAAATCTGAAACTATTTCACATTTAACTAAAATTATTAATTTAATAAAGAATACTTTTTATCAAGAGCTATGAGTTGGAAAATATCAAAAACTTGTTTGGTATTACACTGTAGTTGAAAAAAACAAACTCATAAACCACAAATTCGTCTGAACAAGACAAAACAAAACATGAAAAAATATAAATTGCATATAAGATGTTTGACAAAATGTGCACAAGAGATATGTGTGTCCACGACTCTTTCATCCACAAATATGATATCTACAATTCGTTCGAATGCAGTTTTCCATCAATTAATATCCACACCTTTCTCATTTTAGGTACTAATTTGACTATTTGTAAAGAATTTACCAGGTACCAAGCATTTTACTTTCTAAATCGACATCTCGTTGTCCATATTTTTTTATATATGTCCACATTTTGTCCCTCCACACTTTTTCCGTCCTTGTCTATATACTTTTTAAAGATTTAAAATATATATATATATATATATATATATATATATATATATAAATGGATGTCAAAATATAGAAAAAACCACGTTTATAATTTATTGTAACAACTATTTTTGTTTTATATATCAGAAAATTTGAGAAAAAACAAATATAAACACAAGGAGAATAAAGAATAATGACATACAAAATATAACTAACCAATATTTTTTTTCTCGTTGTAGCTCTATATATTTTTCTCAACACATACATTAGAAGATACTATTACTATATTACTAAAATATGAGTTACCATCTTTTAATGGGCTTTTTGCAAAAGTGACTCAAAACTTGGAGTCAAACAGAAAACTAACATTTTCTTTTGACTTTTTTTTTTTTTGAGATTTTAACCCCACGCCTGCATTTTATCTACGAAAATGCCATTAACATTTTTTTTTTTTTTTCGAAAATGGCTTCTTTACTGTCTCAACCTCATCTTCTTCAAGTATTTACAATATTGCCACTGCAATGAATAGTGGCAACAACCTTGTACGAACTGTTTGGAGCTTTTAATGCCCTTTAATGCACGTAAATCTCTTTACACTCTCTCTGTTTCAATTGTTATGAACTAAAAACAACATTTCTTTCACTTTCTCTCTATATTCATCCAAAAAACTCAAGCTTTTGATTCAAAATATGGGCTATGGTTGACAGAGCCATATTTCTTTCGTTTTTACTTACGGTTGCTTTCGTTTGAGGTTCTGGGTGGTTGGAGAAGACCCTGTGTGCAAACGAAGTCATCTCACCTAGTTTAAGGTACGAATTTGAATCTTTTTTCAAGATCTGTTCGCGTAGAAGACTTACTAGTAAGTCATCTGTATGTAGAAGACTTACTGATGAGTCTTCTGGTCAAACGGAAGACTTAAATTAAGTCGTCCAGCTTTGTTTGTTAAAAAAAAACCCTTCAGACGACTTATATATACGTCGTCTACGAGAAACGGGCTAGTTTTGCATTTGACCGAATCGTGTCAGATCTTTGACTATTTCTGGACGACTTATAATTCAGTCGTCTCTGGGAAAGTTAAAATTTCAATATTTTATGAAAACTTGACGACTTACGTGTAAGTCGTCCTAGGTTAGTTTTGTAATTGAAAAATAAAACTTCATAATTTAACTTTAACCAGACGACTTAATATAAAGTCGTCCCTCCAGAAGACTTAATTTAAAGTCGTCCGGGGAAAGCAAAGTCGTCCAGAATTTTTCCCAATTTTCTGGTCAAACCTTGCTTATCCCGGACGACCTTAAATTAAGTCGTTTAGCTGGACGACTTTATATTAAGTCGTCTGGTTAAAGTTAAATTATGAAGTTTTATTTTTCAATTACAAAACTAACCTAGGACGACTTACACGTAAGTCGTCAAGTTTTCATAAAATATTGAAATTTTAACTTTCCCAGAGACGACTGAATTATAAGTCGTCCAGAAATAGTCAAAGATCTGACACGATTCGGTCAAATGCAAAACTAGCCCGTTTCTCATAGACGACGTATATATAAGTCGTCTGAAGTGTTTTTTTTTAACAAACAAAGCTGGACGACTTAATTTAAGTCGTCCGTTTGACCAGAAGACTCATCAGTAAGTCTTCTACATACAGATGACTTACTAGTAAGTCTTCTACGCGAACAGATCTTGAAAAAAAATTCAAATTCGTACCTTAAACTAGGTGAGATGACTTCGTTTGCACACAAGGTCTTCTCCAACCACCCAGAACCTCAAACGAAAGCAACCGTAAGTAAAAACGAAAGAAATATGGCTCTGTCAACCATAGCCCATATTTTGAATCAAAAGCTTGAGTTTTTTGGATGAATATAGAGAGAAAGTGAAAGAAATGTTGTTTTTAGTTCATAACAATTGAAACAGAGAGAGTGTAAAGAGATTTACGTGCATTAAAGGGCAATAAAAGCTCCAAACAGTTCGTACAAGGTTGTTGCCACTATTCATTGCAGTGGCAATATTGTAAATACTTGAAAAAGATGAGGTTGAGACAGTAAAGAAGCTCCAGCTGGGAAGACTTTCCAGACGCCTTATTATAAGTCGTCTAATAAGTCGTCCAGATGGAAGACTTTCCAGACGACTTAATTAAGTCGTCCGATAAGTCGTCCAGCTGGGAAGACTTTCCAGACGCCTTATTATAAGTCGTCTAATAAGTCGTCCAGATGGAAGACTTTCCAGACGACTTAATTAAGTCGTCCGATAAGTCGTCCAGCTGGGAAGACTTTCCAGACGCCTTATTATAAGTCGTCTAATAAGTCGTCCAGATGGAAGACTTTCCAGACGACTTAATTAAGTCGTCCGATAAGTCGTCCAGCTGGGAAGACTTTCCAGACGCCTTATTATAAGTCGTCTAATAAGTCGTCCAGATGGAAGACTTTCCAGACGACTTAATTAAGTCGTCCGATAAGTCGTCCAGCTGGGAAGACTTTCCAGACGCCTTATTATAAGTCGTCTAATAAGTCGTCCAGATGGAAGACTTTCCAGACGACTTAATTAAGTCGTCCGATAAGTCGTCCAGCTGGGAAGACTTTCCAGACGCCTTATTATAAGTCGTCTAATAAGTCGTCCAGATGGAAGACTTTCCAGACGACTTAATTAAGTCGTCCGATAAGTCGTCCAGCTGGGAAGACTTTCCAGACGCCTTATTATAAGTCGTCTAATAAGTCGTCCAGATGGAAGACTTTCCAGACGACTTAATTAAGTCGTCCGATAAGTCGTCCAGCTGGGAAGACTTTCCAGACGCCTTATTATAAGTCGTCTAATAAGTCGTCCAGATGGAAGACTTTCCAGACGACTTAATTAAGTCGTCCGATAAGTCGTCCAGCTGGGAAGACTTTCCAGACGCCTTATTATAAGTCGTCTAATAAGTCGTCCAGATGGAAGACTTTCCAGACGACTTAATTAAGTCGTCCGATAAGTCGTCCAGCTGGGAAGACTTTCCAGACGCCTTATTATAAGTCGTCTAATAAGTCGTCCAGATGGAAGACTTTCCAGACGACTTAATTAAGTCGTCCGATAAGTCGTCCAGCTGGGAAGACTTTCCAGACGCCTTATTATAAGTCGTCTAATAAGTCGTCCAGATGGAAGACTTTCCAGACGACTTAATTAAGTCGTCCGATAAGTCGTCCAGCTGGGAAGACTTTCCAGACGCCTTATTATAAGTCGTCTAATAAGTCGTCCAGATGGAAGACTTTCCAGACGACTTAATTAAGTCGTCCGATAAGTCGTCCAGCTGGGAAGACTTTCCAGACGCCTTATTATAAGTCGTCTAATAAGTCGTCCAGATGGAAGACTTTCCAGACGACTTAATTAAGTCGTCCGATAAGTCGTCCAGCTGGGAAGACTTTCCAGACGCCTTATTATAAGTCGTCTAATAAGTCGTCCAGATGGAAGACTTTCCAGACGACTTAATTAAGTCGTCCGATAAGTCGTCCAGCTGGGAAGACTTTCCAGACGCCTTATTATAAGTCGTCTAATAAGTCGTCCAGATGGAAGACTTTCCAGACGACTTAATTAAGTCGTCCGATAAGTCGTCCAGCTGGGAAGACTTTCCAGACGCCTTATTATAAGTCGTCTAATAAGTCGTCCAGATGGAAGACTTTCCAGACGACTTAATTAAGTCGTCCGATAAGTCGTCCAGCTGGGAAGACTTTCCAGACGCCTTATTATAAGTCGTCTAATAAGTCGTCCAGATGGAAGACTTTCCAGACGACTTAATTAAGTCGTCCGATAAGTCGTCCAGCTGGGAAGACTTTCCAGACGCCTTATTATAAGTCGTCTAATAAGTCGTCCAGATGGAAGACTTTCCAGACGACTTATAATAAGTCGTCTGCGCAGTCTTTTGGATTGAAGTAAATACCTGACTCAAGATAGCAGCTTTCATTGATCTGCGGCCTCTGCTGCCCTCGTAAGCCAGTATCGGTGGAGACGGACTGTCTGCTCTGGGACCACCAATACTAGCACCCAATTCCGGCATAGCTGTGTACGTCTAGACCTGAAGAACTTGTATAAACCCATCCACGGTGTAACAGCCAGCAATTTCTTTGTTCCACAAAGAGTCCATCAGCACCTTAAACGCGACTCTCCCCCATGGATAATTCTCAAACCGTTCTAAATCCATCACTAGCCTTGCCAGAGTAGATCGTGTAGCGGTTGAAAACTTTCTCCCTTCAATGAATCCAGTGAAGATGGAGAGGTACGCGAGCCGCTTGCGATCTTCCCTGGACCAATCCCCGCATCTCTTCAGTGCTGCTATTATCTGATCAGTAGTTGGCCCAGCTTCCAGATGAACTCCCAGCATCCCCCAGAAAGAAACCATCTCTGGGGTAACGTCACATTTTGGTGTCTCAAGGTCCTCGATGTACTCGCAGTTTAGACCAGTGAGGTTTTCAAACTCTAACAGTGAAAACCTCAAAGGTTCTGGACCAACGAGAGACCACATCTCATACTTCTTCTTAATGTCCAGCTTGAAACTGAGCATGTAGTGAACCAGCCTTGAAGCCCAACCAAATCCCTGCTCCTTGAACTTGATGAAAACTCCCAAACTCGACTCCTTGAGCTCTTCAAATTCGTCATCAGTAAGAGCTTTCCTAAGAGCAGTATGCAACTTGCTGTTATCCGTATGATACGAAATGCTATTGTGGGCTTCTGGTTCTTCCCCTGATGTGTATAACCTACGGGGGAGTTCTGGAATATCCATCCTTTTTGTCTGCAAAATAATCAAAGACAACAATATAAGTCCAGACGACTTAGTAGACGACTTAAATTACTTACAAGTCTTCCAGTCGCAGAAGGAGTTGGAGTACTCGTCATTGCGGTTATAGATCTGAAAAAATAAACGTGAAACGGTGAGAATGAGTAAATTGATAGAGACAACGTTTTATGTTCATCTTTTCCTCGAGATTGATGACTTAGCGGCGTTAGGGTTTACAGAGAAACGGCGCTAAGGTTTACAGAGAAGAAGCGGCGGCGCTAGGGTTTAGAAGAAGCGGCGGCGCTAGTGTTTAGAACGTTGGTGACCACGGTGGCGAGGGCGACGGTTTGTTCGGAAATAGTGGAATCGGCGGCGCTAGGGTTTAGAGGAATCGGCGCGGCTAGGGTTAGAAGAAGCTGCGGCGACAACGGTGAGAATGAAGTGAGATAGATAGCCGATGTTGAGAACGATGGTTTGTTCGGAAATCGTGGGAATTCGAAATCGCCTTTGAGAGGGAGAACTGTTAGGGTTTCTGAATTTCGCGAAAAATGAAACAAAAAAAATAAAAATCACCTTATATATTGGGTAAATAATCCGGTTAGCTTTAAAATTACATTGGTAAACTTTAAGGTTTGGTCCGGTTTAGACGACTTATTCTGGCTGATAATGTACAACAGACGACTTAATATTTAGTCGTCTGTTTTCAGACGACAAAATATTAAGTCGTCCTAGACCCTAAAATGAACCCCTAAACTAAAATGACTAGATTAACTAACTAACCACGTTATAAAATCAAATTATACTTAAATAGTGTTTACTATACACAGAAATGAACACGCATAAGTAATTTTAAAAATTTTCAAAAACGGTTTTAATGCTTTCCAAAATCTAACCCTAAGAACACATACAATACTACAACATATGTTGATGAAACATAAACTAAAGAATATCATGACTCACTACTTTCACTCATCTATGCTGAAAACAATTGAAATTTGTTATATCTTAATTTATACCTCCTAAGACATATGTTAATTACATAATTCCCATTTTTCACTTATCAAAATATTTTTTACAAAATTTTTAAATTATGTTTAAGACTAACTGTCCAGACGACTTTCAGTTAAGTCGTCTGGACGACTTATTTTCAAGTCGTCTAAACAGACGACTTGCAAGGGGTAGAAACGTAAAAAAAATTCCGTTTTCTTGTTTGGTCACAAGGGGATAGTTGTAATTTCAATAGCCTTTTAGGTTACTTTTGCCTTTGACCCAAGTTGGAGTATTGTTTTGGGTTTGACTCCAAGTTTTGAGTCACACTTGGCAATTCTCCCTCTTTTAATTCTTCCAACCACAAACACAACTAGTTTCCTAAGGGACCAAGTGTAAAACAGACAAAAACTGCATTTGGAATATGAATTGTGCTCCTGAGGCAGAAAGTGTCTCGTGAAGTAAACAAAAAGACAAATGTGTCTAATAATGTAACTCACTCATTATTTATTCACCAAATTTGTTATTTATTCACCAAAATGTTTAATGAACTAATCATGTTGTTGGAGAACATTAAATTCAAAGATTTGAGTTAGATTTTAAACATTTCCATATACCCATTTAAGAGTTTTCAATAACTCATTTGCTATTTCAGAACATGAGTAAGCAATAAAAGTTAAAAATCTTAAAGAGAATTGGAGAACGAATAGGAATTATCATATGGTCTTCCTAAAACCGGATCATCTTCAATGCTTGTAATTTCACAATCAAACGATTTAAAGTATTCAAAGATAACGTTCATCAAACACACTTTTGCAATTTTCTTGGTTTTTAGTACAAGCATACTTTGGATGATAGTGATATTTGTCCTACTGACAGTCTGACACCATTAATTGCAAATAATAACTTTGGTGGTTCAGACTAAATAAATAGTTATTTACTGTCAAAATAATATGAAACTAGAATTTTGACCCGTACGTTCGTGCAGATAATTTTTCATTTTATAAATTTATGATTTTCATATTATCGCAAATATTTTAAATATATGATTTACATTGTATTGTTATATATTGTGTAACTTTATAATCTTATTAGTTAGTTTTCTTATTCAATATTATTAATATATAATTATTTTTTTATATTTTATTTTGTTATTAATTGTTATTACATACTAATATATTTTTGAGTTCAGTACAATAAATTCATACTATGAAATACAGTTTGCATACATTACAATTTAAATTTTTATTTAGTTAGACTATAGAAAGGATACTTGTTTAGGATAACTTATTGTTCCATGTTAGGTTTAAAAATATACTTTAGCATCTATTATTTTTGTATATTTTGGGATTTTATAAGTAATTTAATCCTATTATTTTAATAGATTTTATACATAGAGCATCTATTATATTATTTTAATTTATTTTATCAATATGATATTATGGATGTTATGATATTATTTTTTTGATTTTTTTTATTAACTTAAATTTTCAAAATATTATACCACTTCAATTTCTACAACATAGTTTTTTCACATGTTGCATTTCAAAAAGTTATACTTCAAAAAAATTATTTAGTTAGACTATAGAAAGGATATTTGTCTAGGATCATTTATATTTCCATGTTGTGTTTAAAAATATACTTTAGCATCTATTATTTTTATATAATGCGGGATTTATAAGAAAACACATTGTTAAGTTTAAGTAATTTAATCATATTATTTTAGTATATTTTATACATAGATAACCTATTTATTATTTTAATTAATCCTATTTAAATTTTTTTGTTAACTTCAATTTTCAAAATATTATACCACTTTGATTCTTACTACATATTTTTTATCATGTTGCATTTCAATAAAAATATACTTCAAAAAAATTATTGAGTTAGACTATAGAAAAGATATTTGTTTTGGATATTTTATATTTCCATGATGTGTTTAAAATTATACTTTAGCATCTATTATTTTGTATATTGCGAAATTATATAAGCAAATCCATTGCTCAGTTTAAGTAATTTTATCCTATTATTTTAGTAAATTTTATATATAGAGCATCTATTATATTATTTTAGTATATTTTATCGGTATGATATTTTGGATGTTAAGTTTTTTGATTTTTTTATTAACTTAAATATTCAAAATACTATACCACTTCGATTTTTACAACATATTTTTTTTCATGTTGCATTTCAAAACAATTATACTTCAAAATATTTATTTAGTTAGACTTTAAAAAGGATATTTGTTTAGGATAATTTATATTACCATGTTGTATTTAAAAATATAATTCAGCATCTATTATTTTTGTATATTGTGGAGTTTTATAATTAAGTACGTTGTTCTGTTTAAGTAATTTAATCCTATTATTTTAGTTGGTTTTATACATAGAGCACCTATTATATTATTTTGTATATTTTATCGATATGATATTTTGGATGTTATGATATTAAGCTTTTTTTATTTGTTATTAACTAAAATTTTCAAAATACTACCACTTTGATTTTTACAAACATTTCTTATCATGTTACATTTAAGAAACAAATTGTACTTCAAACAAATTATTTAGTTAGACCATAGAAATGATCTTTGTTTAGGATAATTTATATTTTCATGTTTTGTTTAAAAATATACTTTACCATTTATTATTATTTTTTATTATGTGATTTTATAAGTAAATACATTTTCAGTTTAAGTAAGTTAATCCTATTATTTTAGTATATTTTATATATAGAGCATCTATTATATTATTTTAGTATACTTTATCGATATGATATTTTGGTGTTATGATATTAAGTTTTTTTGTTTTTTTTATTTTTTACTTAAATTTTTAAAATATTATACCTATGATTTTTACAACCTATTTTTATCATGTTCAATTTCTATAAAATTATATTCTATAATATATGATTTTATATTTTGTAAAATTTGGAGTATTATCATTTGAGTTTGAAATATATATTTCAAAATTGTATATTTGGTCAATAGAAATTTGAAAAATTACAAAACTATTTTTTAGTTTGGAAAATTATATGACTACACTAATGTATTATTTTATTCAAAAAGCTGAAATTTTTGTAATATTTTTAATATTTTCTCAACAAATTTATTTATAATCAAAAGTAAACATTAAATGTATAGTAAAAATTAATTTTTATTAGTATTTTAAGTAATTATTAAAATTTTAAAGTTTTCAGACCGTATATTTTGTAAATAACACTTAAACTAAAGGTAAGTTATATGGGAGTTGCCTAAACTATCATATTCATAATACCAATTTTTATATTTATCTTAATCATTTATACCCTCGTTAAAAAAAAAAAAGTAAAAAGACACTTTCAACACTAGGAGGGGCGGTGCCACCAAGAGTATATGAGGAGGATCAGCTGACCCCAATTAAATATTGTAAAATTTTGTTTTCTGTAGAAAGCTGAAAAAGATTGTCAGCTCTAGTGGTCTTGGCTGCACTTATGACTCCACTAATCTCAGGTTCAAATCTCCTGTTAACCCTTAATCAATATTTTTTCCCCGTTTTCTGTAAAAATTACGGCCCTCAGAGTAATATTTGAGTAGACTTAAGGCCCGCGTATTACATTTATATATAACGAAAACAATGCATTTTTTTTCAAAAAACAAGGAAATAATATTTTAAATAAAATTTAGGTCCCATACTTTTCAAAGCTTTTTTACACTTTTATAGAATAAAATTTATATAAATTATTTGACCAAAAAATTATATAAATTACTTTTATATTTATTTATATTTCTTTGCTAGAATATTATTATATAATATATTATGACCCCGATAAAAATAAATTTTGAATCTGCTACTAAACTCTAAGGTTAACTAATCTAAACTTAAGGTTTAGAGCGAAAAGTGAAATATGGTTTTGAAATATGGAGATTAGGATTCTAATAACTATTTATATAAATATTTAAAAAAAAATTAAAAAAATTTGAAAAACAGTTTAAAAGGAATTACGAATTTCAAAAGAAATTTTTTTAAAACAATTTGAAAAAAAAAATCAAAAAAAATTCCCAATTATGGTTATACTAATGTCTTTGTCTCTTTTTGCGGCTTGTCTTTCTTTAAATTTTGATCTCTTATGGGTTATGGCTGAAGTAGAAGAACTATCTCTTAGACTTAACCTAATGCATCTGTTACGTAGCATTCGATCTAATGAACTTCATCGACTAAGCCCATAGTTTATTCGTAACATGTGCAAGCCGACCAAACATTGAATAAGTTTAGTGGGCTTGACCATGTTGGGAAAATTATCCAATATCGATGAGATGAAGATGGGATTAGACAACTAAAAGATTTAAGAAGAAGACTCTTTATAATTTTGGAAAGGGTTTACAAA
>NC_027748.1:16885519-16893585 GCF_000695525.1 Brassica oleracea var. oleracea
TTTTCTTGATTCTTGGATGATTACAAATGGTGCTAAGCACCCCTATTTATACAAGTGGAGGAGCACACTCCAACAAGTTCTAGATTTCTCTAAATTATTATTTATTTCAAAATATCTAACTCCATAACTTTCTCTCTTCTTCTACACACTTCTTCATCCTTCTCCATTTTTCTCTACATATCTCTTCTTCTTGGGCTCTTGGGTTATAACTTGATTAATTATTATTCTTGGGCTAATGAGGGAAAACCCAACAGACCAGACCTCACAGATTTTCTAAAACCTACATACTTACATAGTTACATTGTTTTAAGGAGTACAAGCGTCCAACCAAACTGAATTAGGCCACATGGTGAACTTTCGTATAAATATTTGGCCCCAAAATCCTAATGGCGAACTACTCATAAATCCCAATTTTGTTTTGGCATAAACATGCACCAAAACCAACGGGTAAGTCGAATTTACTATGTTTTGTCTCTTACTATATAGCTTGATTAAGATCCGCGCTTTGCACAGGATGAACATCGTATATAAAAATTATTTTACGTATTATATGTTATTTTATATATTACAAAATAATATATATATATATATTGGATAATAAAAAAAATCAGTAAATATTACGTATATAATTAAATTGGTGTGAATACGTAAATAAATTTTATTAATCCAAACGATCACTTTTTCTATTTATTTTATATAATTAAATTTACATAATATATATATAGATAAATAGCATAATTTTAATATTGATATATTTTAAAATGATGTGTTCTACTTATTTGTATCTTTTTATAACAAAAAATTTAAATCGCTGATAACAAATTTTCATTGTGCAATGTTAAAGTTTAGTAATTTATAATTTTTATAAACATTCAATGCAAATTTTAAATTTTAAATATTAAGTCGTCAATATTTTTTCAAAAACTTTATCAAAACAAATTGTTCAAAGCAAATTTCAAAATTAAAATCTTTATGTATTTTCTTTGGTATATAGTTTAATTAAAAGATATTAATATATATATATATATGAGACTTTCTACGTACATGATTTTGTAATAATTTGTATATTGTCATAAAAATAATTTAAATCATGGATCATAAAAATTTCAATGTGAGACTTTTTAAAAAGTTCAAAATATAACATATACGGAAAATCTAAAAAAAATTATATGTTTAATGTGATTGTTTAATTTATTTTAATAACTTAAAGTTAAACAAAAATGATAGAGAATACATTAATTGTATCAAATCTTTAATTCAAAATAATTAATTGTAATATATACTTTAGCCACATTAGGCAATTCAGTAATTTTTTTTTTAAGGAAAGAATTGAGAGTATTAATAATTAATTTATGGTTAGTTTAATAAAAAGTTTATTATATATTTAGATGAACCAACTTATTTCTCTAAAGATTCTAAAAATCACTGTGGTGATGACACGTGGGTACCTCAAATGTTGTAGTGGTTCTCTTTTAATATATAGTGGATTTTTTTTCTAGTATGCCATTATTTCCAAAATGTCTAGCCAATCTTCAATGAATCTAATGCATGTCCACAAATTTGGTAAATTTAATATATAGGCTATATTTTTATCAAAATCTTATTTATCCTCTAGATTTATCAAAATCTTATCAAGTCCATAATTTTGATGAGTTTGCCACCCACCAAGCTGCAAGCGAAACCTAGTTTTGTAGTTGAGGTTTTAAAACGACGCTCTTTTGCTATGGATGTAGCATTAGGAATATGTGGCCTTCTTTTTTCTGTGGACAAGAATTGGTGGTCTTTCTACGATAAATACTCCCTCCGTTTAATATTAATTATCATTTTAAAGTTAAAATTTTGTTTTTTAAGTGTAAAATTTATTTTCATTTCTATTAGCAAAATTATATGTTTTATTAATCTATGTGCATAAACCTAAAACGACAACTAAAATGAAACGGATGGAGTATATCTTACTGATATCACTCTTTCCCAAAAACGTATCGTCTGTTATTCTTGAGATACTCTCTCCGTCTGTCTATACAAAACTTTTTGAACTTCTTTTTTCCTGTCAAAATACTTGACGTTTTCCTAAAATCAATGCATAATATAATGATACAGAATGAATAACTAAGACATTACTTTATTTACGATGTCAAAAAGACATTACTTTCTTTACAAATCAGGATCTTCTTCTTCGGTAAATTAGGTTATAACCCCTGTTCTAAAACGCGGCCGCCGTGACCGGATTTGCGGCGGTTAAACGCTCGGCGGTCCCTGACCGTGGCGATTGATCCCAACTCGGCGAACTAGGCGGCTGATACAAAAAAATCTTTGTTTTTCGTCATTCTGATACTTGAAATCGTTTAATAGATAGCTAATGTGTTGTTTTTAAGTGTAAATCGTGATTAAATAGCAACAATAGTTAAGATTAGAAGAATAAAATCAATGGCGGCGAGGAAGGAAAATTGCAGAACCTAGAAAACCCTAATGATTTAATGAGAAAGACGACAAGATATTTACAAAAATGCCACTCATTTATTTTTTGGTAAAAAAAACAAAAAATAAGGAGAAGGGGAGGTTTGAACACGGGTCTAAGGGACATTAGAGTAAAACCATTACCACTATGCCACCACAACTTTCTCAGATATGAATACATAAACTACATATTATATATATACGTATTTAAAAATATAAAATAGACTTAAAACTAGACCCCGCGTAATCCCCGATTAATCTCCGATTTTTTTTTTAGGCGCTAGGCTCAACCCGACCGTCCGACTAGCGCCTACCGCGTTCCGGAAAAGGGGTTATAACTAAGAGAAAGGCTTTAATTCATGGCCATATTTTAGGGTAAATAATGATGAATTTATTATTGTTCAAATTTTATACCAATTAAATTGGAAATTTTGTCAAATTATCGATACATGGATCCCACTCACTCCATTCTTCTCTTTCCCTATGTATTAATGAAATTCTTCAAATAAAAATATGTTCATCATTTTGTTAATTTTTTCTGTTCATTAAACGGACACCACTGGAACCCACAATTTTGGATGTCACAATACATCTCTTTTTATTTCTACTTGGTGTTTCCTTTTCCTAAAGGACACAGTTTGAAGACTACAAGTTAGACAACGAAAGAGATTATTGATGCCAGGTCAAGATTCTGTAGAAATAAAAGATTGGAGACAAACAAGTCAACATCAAAATTATAGTAATGCGGAGAGTAACATTTAACTAGTTGTTAATTCGCGCTTTAGCTGGAATGAAATTATTAATTTCGTTACTAGGTTAAGATCTGCGCCTTGCGCGGAATAAACATTATATATAAAAATTATTTTATGTATTAAATATTCTTACATATTATGAAATAGTAAATATATATTGATTAATTAAAAGTCAATAACTATTACATATATAATTAAATTGGTGCGAACATATGAATCAACTTTATTAATCCAAACAATAATTTTATTTTATTTTATCGGATATGTAATTAAATTTAAATGATACTAACATATATAGTATATTTTTAATATCAATGTCTATTAAATGATGTCTTCTACTTATATAGGTTTTTGATCATTTGTATCTTTTATAAAAAAAAAATTAAAATACTGATAACAAAATTTTCATTGTAGGATTAATAGTTATAGTAATTTATAATTTTTAAAAAATTAATTTATCAATGTTCGTTCAAAACTTTTATCAAAAAATTGTTCAAAGTAAATTTTGAGGCTAAAATATTTATGTATCTTATATGGTTTATAGTTTAATTTAAAACAATATATATATATATATATATATATTAATCTTAATAATTAATTAAATTAGACTTTTTACTTATATAATTTTGAAATCGTTTGCATTTTGTCATAACAGAAATTTTAAACCATGGATCACAAAATTCGAATGTGAGACTTTTAACAGTTTTAGTAATTTATAGTCGTTTTTAAAAATTCAAAATATAACATATACAGAAAAATTTAAATTTTTATTATATGTCTATTGTGATTGTTTAATTTATTTAATAGTTTAAAATTAAACAAATGTGATAGAAGATACACTAATTTTTATCAAATCTTTATTATTCTAAATCATTAGTTGCCGTATATACTTTAGTCACATTAGGCAATTCCGTAAATTTTATTTAAGGAAATAATAAAGAACATTAATAATGAATTTATTGTTAGTTTAATAAAAATCTTATTATATAATTAGATGGACCAACATATTTCTCTAATGATTCTAAGAATCATCATAGTGATGACATATGGCTACAAAAATAAGTTGTAATGTTTCTCAAATAATATATAGGGAATTTATAAGATAAGAAAACATTAAGTCTGTTTAATGTGGACATCGATTTGGTTCTACGTTGGGAAAATCCAAGTTCAAAAGAGTGGAGGTCAATAATTTGCCTTAGTTGTGCATGGATTTTGTTTACCGATATACTCTGCTCATTGAGAGATTATGCTCAGCGGGGAACTCTTCCTCCAGCTTTCGTATTGGGAGTTGATGGGAGCTCCGTGAATAAGCTGGAGAGGAATACAGAGATGCAATTGGACCTCGCAACGTGTCGATGTAAAGAAACACTCCATTCTCGAACAAACAAATCCATAGAGTACCGTGTGGATGAGAACTGGTGGATGAGCTTTAGTATTTGAAAATGTATTATATTAATCTGTTAACATAATTTGAGAAAGTATTTTAAAAAAAAAAATTGATTATATTACTTATATATCATCACCATATTTATTCTCATAAAAAAACATGACATAAGGAAAAACATGACATGTTTTTTTTATTATGACATTTACCTTCTTAATGATAAATTTTTTTTTTGTTTTTGGTAAGCATTCTAGAATGAGATAATAACAATTGGGTATATACCATATATATAAATCATATATATTATTATGGAGAATTTCCTAACTCCTACATTCATAATATTACTTTTCATGTTTACCTTAACCATTTACCCTAATTTTGAAAGAAGTAAAAAAACATTTATAACCCAAAGGTTAACTAATCTAGATTTAAGTTTAGAATAAATAGTGAAGTAGGACTTTAAAAATTAATAATTTCATTCTGCGCAAAACGCGGATTATCACCTAGTTACTCTCCGCATTACTATAATTTTGATGTTGACTTGTTTGTCTCCAATCTTTTATTTCTACACAATATTGACCTGGCCTCAATAATCTCTTTCGTTGTCTAAACTTGTAGTCTTCAAACTGTGTCCTTTTGGAAAAGGAAATACCAAGTAGAAATAAAAGAGATGTATTGTGACATCCAAATTTGTGGGTTCCATTGGTGTCCGTTTAATGAACAGAAAAAATTAACAAAATGATGAACATATTTTTATTTGAAGAATTCCATTAATACATAGAGAAAGAGAAGAATGGATTGGGTAGGAAAGAGTGATATCAGTAAGATATACTCCATCCGTTTTATTTTAGTTGTCGTTTTAGGTTTATGCACACAGATTAATAAAATATTTAATTTTGCTAATAGAAATGAAAATAAATTTTACACTTAAAAAAACAAAATTTTAACTTTAAAATGACAATTAATATAAAACGGAGGAAGTATTTATCTTAAAAAAGGCCATCAATTCTTGTCCACGGAAGAAAAAAAGGCCACCTATTCCTAATGCTACATCCATAGCAAAATAGCGTAGTTTTAAAACCTCAACTACGAAAATAATAATTATAACCCTAAGGTTAACTAATATAAACTTAGGGTTTAAAGTTGAGGGGTGGCCAGATGGAATAAGTTTTTTGGAATATAGAATTTAGAATTTTAATAAATATATAAATACATATTTTATAAAATTAATTTAAAAAAAAAAATAGTTTCAAAAATAATGGATATAATATAGGAAAGTTCTTTCGAATCCGGATCATTTAGTTTTCTCTAAATTTCGTCGACCAGTAGACCATTCTCGTGTGATTAAGTATTCTAACTCCGAATAAAAATTTATCGTTAACCCCAAACACTGAATTTTGAACCCAACATATAAGTTTCTAAGCCAAACTATGAAACTTTAATTATCATGTAATTAGAAAGCATATATATTTGATATCGTTGGAACTTGGAAGGACATTCCCGTTGATACAAATGGTTATAGCGCACTCCTTATTTATTGTTTCTTGTGTGCTTGTTGTGTTCTCTTAGGTAAGTTGTATACTCCATATAGATGTGTTCATTTATTATATTAATAATATATATATATGAGAGAGAAAACACTGGACTCAATACTCGCAAGGATGCTATTCCAAACAACCGTGTACTATGTCTGGAAGGAAAGAAATTCAAGGCGTCACCAGCAACGAGAGATACAGGGGGATCAACTAAGAAGATTCATAGACAAGGCGGTTCGTAATCGCATTTGCTCTCTGCGATACACTCATGGACACAAATTGGAAGGGTTATTAAGGAGATGGTTTACAGTTACTCTTTAGAATTCGATTAGTTTCAAGTTTGCACCTAAGACATTAAACTACTTTTAATCGTTTGTAAAAATTCCAATGTTTGATCAATAAATTTCAAATTTCATCAAAAAAAATAATATATATATATATGTGACTATGAAGGAAAATAAATCTATAATATAATGAGGCAGTTGTCTCATTTTTGAGCCGCCACGTCAGCAGGTAAGTGGGTTCTACTTTTTAAAAGTGTGAAAAAGTGCCAAGACTGTGGCTCGAACCCGGGTTATTGAGGTATAAACACCAACATTTATACCACTAAACTAAATGATACTTTGTACATTGATGGCCGAAACTAATATATATTTATGAAGATCGGAAACCTTTGCTTCTTCGGTTCTCTCTGTGGGACCCACATTTAATTTTTTTTATCTAATGATTTAATAAATACTTTATAACTCATGTTTTGAAATGGGCTTCGTTAAAAAAAAGGCCCAATAGACCTCTTTGGTCCGTAAGCGTTCTCTTCAATGGAAGTTTAGGGCTTTCAATTTTTAATCATCGGTTCATGACTCATCTAAGAAACACAGATTGGCTCTTTGAGTTCAATGAATCAGTTTAACTTCTTTAGTCTCTACATCTCCGCATCTTTAATAAATTCAACATCGGTTCTTTTATTTTGCCTGATAAATCATGATTGTGTGGTTTTAATTTTCTTTGGTCATCCTTAGCTTGCACCCTTTGATCAAACCAAGAAGAAGAAGAAGACATTTGTCGTTCAGGGTGCCATCGAGAACTCAGCTGAGTCACACGGGAGACATACTATCCGTTGTCTGATTGTTATCTTTGAAACATATTTGTTTCTTTTCATCAGTTGCTTTGTTTAATCTTTTTTCCTGCAAATAATGATGGCTTTGACAGTTCATTTATGGGAGCCAAGAAGTAAAAAAAGAAGAAGTGTTTGACATTTTCTGTCTTCCTGAATTTTTTTTTCCATTCATTAAACTTGGATTTTGAAGATTATGTGTCTCGCATTCTTTTTATTTTGATGGTTGTTAGGTTGAATGAAGATCATTGAATAAAGAAAATGTCGATGCTCCAGAAGATTTGGAGGGTACTTTATATTTCTTTCTCTGATAATTCTAGCGACATAAATTTGAACCTTACAGAGGGTATATTGCATAGCATCCTAATGACGAGGAAGAGGTGGAGGGAATTGATCTGCACCAGCAACGTTACCCGTGGGAGGGAAGTGACATGGATTACTTATACGACGAGGTAAGCATATCATTAGATGGTTTGCGGTCCATCTTTGAGAGCCGTTGATTGTAAATGTCTATCGTTTTGAAGTTGCACTGCACTAAGATGTAAAGAATTACTAATCACGATTACCTTACTAGCAGAGTTCTTTTGCACAGCTATTGTCAATGGAATATGGTGTTATATTTCATGTTCCAAATGCTAACGCAAGCTCCAATGTTAATTCTCAGCTTTAACATGCCAAAATCACAATGAAGTGGGTGTTGTAAGGTAATTCAGTAGGCAAAAATGTTCAGTTGAAAAAAATTCTAAATTGTATTTATGCATCAAACTTATCATCCGTAACATAAAAATATGTTTTTTTGTGCTAGGAACTGTTTGTAAATAAAT
>NC_027748.1:16894325-16920148 GCF_000695525.1 Brassica oleracea var. oleracea
CGTAAGGATTTATTAGAATAAATAAACAGTTTCAACAATATTTAATATGTGATTTAATAAACAAAAGAACACGTAGGATTTTTAGGATTTAAAGAGATTGGAGACAATAGTTAATGAGTATGAAAAGAATACGAAGCAGATGATGAAAAATGATTCGAGCAAATTAGTGGCAACACAGAGCTAAGCGAGATAAAAATATCAATCAATAAAGAATGAAAGAAGAATGAGCAGGGTTAAGTTATTACATAAGCCAAAACTAAGACAAATCAAACGACAAAACGTGAAAACAAATGTAAACAAGACAAGAGGAGAAGGTGAAGATAAAATGTATTGAAAAACTGAATGCTAGATTAGTAAGCAAGAGGCAAAAAGAGATTAAAATGCAAAAACTCTGCGCCTTGGCGCGGATAATGATCTTTAGTAATGACAAAGAGAGGGATGAGGCGTGAGAGAGATATGTGACTTTGATTATTAATTGTGACTTCTGTTACAAAGTGAAAGGGAATACCAGAATAGCAAAACCAAACCAACTCGGACAAAATGACAAAACTATAAGATTGACGTGTATGAAGTGATGATGCGATTTGAAATGATGATAAATGTCCATGGAGATGAATAATCATCAAATTTAACATTCTCCCTTGATTATTCATCTTTATTGCGTAATATCTTGTTAAAAATTTAATAATGAAATTTTTTTATGGGATAAAAACTATTACGACAAAGAAAAGTATGGTGACGTAATCTCTCCCTAATAATAATGGATATAACTTTTTCTTCACATGTAACATAAATGGCGCATTCCGTTACTATAGACGTATCTTCAGAATGCTCAATATTTTTGAGCCTTTTAGCTGAGTGCTTCGGCCCTTTCCCAGCAAAAATCCTAAGAGTCATATAAGTACGGAAAGGTAAGTTCGAGCTAGCCTTCTTTGAACGTATATACTCGACGTCCACTTCTTATTTTTTTCGAGCTCTCGTATGTAAGAGAGAAATATGCTTTGTATTGTCGTTTTTGATATAACCTTTTTGTATATGATTATTCACAGACCTAAGCCATACTCATGCTCGACATGCTTCGTAAAGTGTTATAATTTCCGGTTTACAACCAAGTTTTATGAGGATCTGGTAAATATCTTGCATCTGCAAAACAGACGATACCAAACTCGGAATTTCTAATATAAACCAACCCTAAATCTAAACATACCTTGTAGAGAAAGAATATATTCTCGACTATATTCTAATGTCCATTAATAGGAGATGAGATGTATCGTGCAAATAAATTAGTAGCTAAAACTATATTTAATCAAATATGACTTGCAAGATACATAAGCTTACATATGCTTGACTACCATTAGCATCTCCAAAGTACTTATTTATATGAGATCTTATAGTGATCTTTTGAAACCACATCTATTTCAATAGATCTTCAAATTTTAGGGATATCTTAATATTTTTGTATTACAAAATCTCAAAAAAATATTTCCTTATATACAACTTGTTTTAACTTTTTCAGATTTTTACACGGTTCTCAAGAACATAATTTTTGTTATCACTGATCCTTCGGCGATTATTAAGATGCAACTCAAGTCTTTATGTTCTGTCATTGATCTTGTAACAAGGTGTTTTTATTTCTCATGGTCATTTTTAATTTCATTCTTTAGAGAAATAATATACCTTTTAAATGTTTGGACTTCTGGTTCAAAAATTTCTTATTTTTCTTACGTGTTTTATATAGACTTGATTGGCTCATTTCACTTCTCTCAACCCTCCTACGCAGAGGTAGATTCATGATCCTCATTACATTGCGTGCTTTCTCATTCATTACTAGAATCTATTTTATATTTGGTTTCATATTTTTACCCGTAATGATATGGTTAATCAGTATCTCTTTATCATCATCAATGATTAACTCAGGTATTTAATTATAATATTAACCATATCATCTATTCATACATTTTTTTTTTTAAAGGATTCTTTGTAAACAAAGCGGTCTATCACGTTTTTACCTGCCATAGACTTATAAACCGTCATTTCATGGCATATATTTTTATTGGAATTTTTACAGCTAGAATATGAGATTTTATGATTTCATCAAAATTTCTAGCAATCATTTTGTAAATGAATTATCCTATGAACTTCAGGTTCATATTCTTTTATACGAGGATTCATAACTTTTCATAATAATCCATTTCACATCTCATTCATCGGTTGCTCATATGCTTGTAACATTTGATTTGCAACATATTCTGAATAGTGATAATTCAGTTCATATTTGATCCAAAATATTTAGAATTCTTCGTATAATTATGCAAATCTTTCAAGCATATATTTATTATTTCACATACTTTATTTTTTGGATTGTATATATCTTTATTACATACAGAACTGCACATTTGATATCCGATCATGAAGATATTATTTCATCATATTTAAATTTATTTTATCTAGTTCATTTTCGAGCATGAACATAATTTTCTGAATGTTCCACTCATTGGGATTCTTTTCATTCTCCCCTTGAGATGATTACATTTCATTTGAGAGAGAGAGAGAGAGAGAGAGAGAGAGGTGACTTGTGATTATTATTTGTGCCTTATGTCAGAAGATGAGAGGGAATGGTTTAATCCCTGTTCTAAAACTCGGCTGCCTAGCCGTCTAGGCGATACGCGTCACTCTTCTGCCCCGATTTTTGGCAAATCGGTTTAAAAAATCGAATATCCGATTTTCTCTGCCTAGACCGCCTAAATCACCGCCTAGCCGCCTAATCTATTTTTTATTATTTATTTATTTTTATTTTATTTTTAATAATATTTTTATTTATTTATTTGATCTAAAATTTTATAAATATCATTTATATTTATAATTTTGAAAAAAATTACACTATATTAAGTTTATATATTCTATTTGTGTGTTTTATACAATCTGAAACATGAAAATATATTAATGTTATACACAATTAAAGATTAACATGTTTTATAACATAGTAAACAATCTAAAAATTCTGCCTCGCATAATTTTCGATTAATCTCCAATTTTCTCTTTAGGTGCTAGGTCCAACCCGACCGTCTGACTAGTGCCTAGCGCGTTTCGGAACAGGGGGATTTAATTACAAGAGGAGAAAGTCAGTCAAAACCAAACCAACTTATACAAATAGACAAAACTATGAGATTGACATGTGTGAAATGGTGATGTAATTGAAGATAAAAACAAGTGTCCATGGGGATGAATAGTCATCATCTTTAACATGCTAAAATACTATTTTTTTTATTCAATAGAAACGCGTAACTTTATGACCAGATAGTTCAATATATATTTGTACCACTACTTTATTATGGGTTTGAACCAATAACCTCCAATGGAATATAAGCATTAACCAGCAGAATTATCCACTTAAGTGTCTTCAGAGATTTGAATATCAGATCCACGTGGAAACATGAGTATAAACCTCCGAAGTACTGTAGTCTCTGTCTTCATTGACCACCTTCCAACCATAGGTACACGTATGTTAGTAAGTAAAAGCTTTTACTACAGTAAAATTTTATTTGAATCATGAGTTACTAGATGACAAAAATGAACCTGTATCTACACAAATGATGGATAAAAATGGACATCTGCAGCTTAGCAAATTCAGCTCCTAGACATAGTCTAGAACCAACACCAAAGGACATGTAAGTCCTGGAGAGAATCCCTCTCAAGTCTTTTCCCTGAAAATTTAGATTAAACTCTTAAAAATTTGATAAATAGAATGAAGTAAAGGATGAAAAACAAATGAATAATCACCTCCCAGCGCCATGGATTAAATGCTAGAGGGTCTTTCGTACATTTCTGGATTAAAATGGACACTAGGAAAGCCCATGAAGATCCAACCAGCTGGAATTGTGTAATCACCAACATGGAAATCATGTTCAACCATTCTAAGCATTGTCGGCACCGTGCTTGAGATTCTCAAAGACTCGTTTATCACCTAACACAAAATATCATTGGGGTTGAATGAACTGACACATGCATAATTTTGTAAACAACATATTTTTTAATCTGAGAAATGATACAAAACGATACTAGTATAAACCACTAGACTATTAGATGTGTAAGATGTTAATATCCTTTTCATAACATATTATTTTGGAACATACTCACCATCTGGGTGAAAGTCATTGATTTGTAGTCTTCCCCTGTTAGGTCGGTCTCGTCTTTCTCAGTCTTATCCCGGACAATTCGCTCATGCTCTCTCCGTAACTCCTGCTTCACTTTAGGGTTGTCGTTTATGAGCTTTACTGTAGCGGCAAGGACCGCTGGCGTAGTTTCGTTAGCAAGCACAAATAAAGTAAATATGTATTCAATCGCCTCCTCTATGCTCATAGTTTGGGATCCTCCTTCTATTTCCCCAAATATGATCTTGAAAAACTCCTCAAACTGCTCTCCTGATGCTCTCTTCTTCAACACAGTCTCTTTAAGTAAGTTCATCATCTGCTTTCTTGCCTGTCACAGAACTATATATTAATGTTATTTGAACTAAGAAAACACATACTTTCAGCATTCGATAGACACCATTCCCAGGAATGTTCCATGAGAATCGAAACCAACCCCTTGGAAAATATCTCCAACAATGTGTTAGTTCTTTCGCTGCATCTGCTTCCATATCGCCCATAACTTTCTTCGCAAGACATTCAATTAAGATCTGAGACATTTGATAATATATATTTGATGAGATGATCCATCTTGACTAAGCATCTAGTTGTTTTTTTTAACGTACAACACGAAAGGGATGAGTTTTTCTTTTAAATTACCTTGCTTGTTGTTTCCTTGATGTCAAGACCACCATTCTTAGCTCCTGTTTCCATGTGTGTGCGAGCCAAGGAATCAATATCTTGTATCATACTCAATCTCAGACCTTGTGAACCTAAAAACTGGGTTGTCAAGTTCCGGACATGTTTATGGGACTCCCTACTCTGTACAAACAAGTTGTTTTCCCCAAAAAGCCGCGCTAAGCTCTTCGGCGCACCAGGAGCATGATTAGTCTTTGTTACCTCCATGTTCAATCCCATATCAGCCGATATAATTACTTTGGCTCCAAATAAGCTGGTCCGAAAAACTGGTCCATATCTGATATTTTGTTTGCAAAAAAAAAGAGCAGAAAACGTTTTGTATGTGGGAGTGTTAAAGTGAAGACAATAGTATTTTTATTGCCACAAACAAGAACGAATAATACATGACAAATGCATGCAAGATAAATCAAACTAGGTCACATAAATTAAATAACCTGAGTATTTTCTTCGTCAAGAATGTTGGCAACTGAAAAGCATCATGAGGCCTCATGACTCCAAAGTCTCTCCGATGATTGGGAAACCCATCGACCCTGGAGGAAGTTTTCCATTATTTGTTGGATTCTTCCACTTATAGACCCAGTGACATAGCTTTACCACAACGAGTGAAATTATAATAGTCCAGAATTCATAAACCTCTACCATATTGATTTATTCTCTTTTCTCGATTACTTTGGTTATATCGATTTAAGGTTGCATACATGAATCATCTCTTTATAATAGTGCTCTCTTCATACATATATTTGAAAAATGAAGATGGCAACTGTTAATGTAAGGAAAAACAGCTGTTTTATCTTTAAACGAAGGCATTATCAGAAAAACAGCCGTTTTATCTTTAAACGAAGGCATTATCAGAAAAACAGCTCTTTTTATTCTTTAAAAAAAGAGAAAACCACCAAAATAACCTCGAACTTTCAAAAAAATGCCAAAAAACTTCAAACTCCTATATAAGCAATTTTAATTGTCAACTTTTCAAATTTGGCCATTTTAATCTTACATTTATGTTGACACTGCCCATTTAAACTCAACGAAAGTCAACCGTTAAACGTTAAACGTTCTGTTAAGTGTTAATCTATGTCGTTGAACTTACACGAAACAGAATTAGAAGTAAAGCTTCTTGATCCCTAAAACTCTAAATTATCAAACCCCTAATCTTCGAGTTGACAACGAAGCTTCGCCAACAATTATAAGGATGGCTAAGACCAAGCGAGTTGGTCGTGTTCGTCTCACTTTTGGATCGGTGTTGTGATACGGTTCATCTGTATGTTGATAGACTCAAGAATCAATGTTCATGAAATACAGATTCTCATCTTAATTGAAGAAGAGATTCTAAAACAACAATGAGAACAAAGCTTTCCTGGAAAATTACAGAGAGAAAGAGATGAACTAGCAAACGTTTCTAACTATTCATTTTTTTGTTTTTTACTGAACTATTCTTGGTGTTCCCAAAATGAAGTGTACTCTGTTTTTTATATGCAACAAGTTTTACATACATGACGTGTCCAATAGCTTTACCTGTATCAAATACTCCCCCTTCAAAAAACCTTGACCTCAATGTTAACGTGAATCTCAGAGAAAGTTTGCTAGAAAGTTTGCATCAACATAGTAGTACTTTCTCAGAGAAATCTCCACCTCATAGTAAGTTTTTGTCCCCTGTTTTGCTGCTTCTTGTGATCAAACCTCTGAACTTAAACCTCTAAGACTTTGGCATTTTCTTCTTCTTCTGGTTCTTCACACATTCTTGTACATGAGCTTCTGTTACTGTTTGGTGCTTCCTTGGTTCTTAGAATATACACATCCAGCTTGCTGTTAAGTGTTAACCATTTGCTTGTGGTCCTCTTTCTCTGAGAAAAAACAGAGATCCTTAATGTTTCTTCCTCTTTTTCTCCACTAGAAAGATCTCCTCGAAGCGAATGCTCTATCTTCTTAAACTCCTCAAGGATTAAAATTGTTACAGAACACTCTTCATTACTCATGATCATTAATGATCATTGTTTATGTTAATCACGTTTTGGAAAGACACAAGTAACTTCTACAGAATCTGTAACTTTTGATGTACCAGCAAAACTGTTTGATTCCCTCTCACTGTATCTCTCCATCTCAATGTCGTATGAGTCTTTAATATGGAGTCTTGAACTTATTAGTGTGTCCAAAACATGAGTTTGATGTATTCTTTTCTTCTTCAATTAAGGTGAATAATGTCATTAGGAATTTAGGTTTTCTTTTGCTTCTGGAGATATTCTCGATTTGGGGGTTTTTGATGAAGATGAGTGTTTTTCAAAACGGCATCATATTGAATTAAACGGATGTTAATGAAAAGTTAACTGTTGACTTTATTTGAGTTTAAATGGCTGAGTCAACATAAATGTAAGATTAAAATGGCCAAATTTGAAAAGTTGATAGTTTAAATTGCTTAAATACAAGTTTGAAGTTTTTTTGGCATTTTTGTGAAAGTTTGAGATTATTTTGGTGGTTTTCTCTTTTAAAAAATCAAAAACATGCAACACCAACCGGTATTAGCAGAATAATAATACTAGCGTCGATTATAAGAAAAATCAATACATGAGATGTCTTGGATGCGTGTGCGTCTATGTTACATGGAAACGGGAGCGGATACGTGGAAGCGGAAGCATATGGAAGCGCGGAAACAAGATTTTTTAAAAAAATTAGGAAGCTGAAACGTGTTGGAAACGTATATTTATAAATACATATATATATATATTAAAAGATAAAAATCTTTTCAAAAAATTAGGATAAAAAGTTATATGATTTAAATTTTAAATAAAATATTTATTCATTTATAATAATTTTGAAATGATTTCATATTAAAACTATGAAAATACACATAAATTAAATTTAAAAGAAATTATTATATTAATAATTTTTAATACTTCATAATTAATTGATACAAAATATTTGAATATATGATTTATCTTTAATACAAACCTCAATGTATAAAGATATTTTATAGTATTAGTTTTAATATTTGTATATTTCCATTCTTTCTATTCATTATTATTAAAATTGGATTTTATATAAATAATAAAATATGATTTTATATTTTTATTGATATATGACATAATGTTTTTTTTTAAAGAACGGAAGCGTGATTCCAAAACAGAATCGTAAGCTTCCAACGTGTTTTTAAAGAGGAATTTTGGAAGCAAGATTCCGTAAGCTTCCACAAGGTTCCGATTCCGATTCCGGTTCCGAAGCGGGAAGCGTACGTCCGATGAAGCTTCCGTGCAACGTATGTCTGCGTGATTTGAAGCGAGACTTTCCGGCATTTGAGCTTGAGGACAAGCTCAATTTGATTGATTGGGGGGGGGGTAATGATAAGCCTTGGAGAGTATACTATCGTAGGAAGAAGGAGATATTAAGAAGAGGTGAAGAGGAACTAGAAGAAGTGAATGCTGACGTGGACTGAAGGTTGTTACGAGGCAGTTACATTCCGTTGATTCATTCACATTATCATTGAGTATAAATAAGAGTTTGTGTGTAGAAGAAGTTAGCTTTTGAGTATTGTGTAAAGTGGATCCTTAGACTTGAGGTCTTGGATATTGGCTCTTGACGTGTGAGACGTCTTGAGATTTGTATTTGGTTACTTTTCATATCAATAATACACACAAACACTTATCACCTTGCCAACCAAAAATCTATGAATATAACTAAATTTTTGGATTAGCACCTTTCAGAAGAACGTGGCGCCTCAAGGGCATCATCATCAGTGCCTTTGGAGAATCTATTGTTATATTTGAAGGCTAAAAGAATGCTGCAATTTACCAGATACGGAAGTGATTCAGATAAGTAACAGAGCCCCCACCCTCTTTTTCTGTTCATAGGAGTATATGTATTGAATAAACATACACTCCATTATATATAATAGCACAACTAGCTTAAGATCCGCGCAATTGCGCGAGACGACTCTTATATATAAAACAAATTTTAATCTATTATTATATATTTGTATTTATTTACGTATTATGTATATAATTAATCATTAATTGTCATATATACGTTAATTATATTAGGCAATTACGTAGCTTTTATTTAAGAAAAGTGCGAGAATATTCTTTTGTACACTATTTATCAATTTAATAGTTAGTTTAATAAAAAGCATAATATAAGTTAAGATTGACCAACCGATTTTTCTAAGAAATCTGAATTTCATTCTCATGATGATACGTGGCTATAAAACAATGTTGTAATGTTTCTCAATTAATATATAACTAGGTGATTCATCCGCGCCTATGCGCGGACATGAATATTTAAAAAAAAAACAAAATATAATAATTTGGATAGTATTTTATTAGTTTAAGACTTGTAGTTTTATCTGTCTGTGTATTTTTAGGTTATTTAATTAAAGTTTTATTTTGTAAGTTATTTAACTGCAGTATTATAATTTTTTATTCAATATATTTAATTTGGCCATGATATTGATTTCTAAAGTTCTAAAATCATGAATGTAATATTTGATCTTGTGTGTGTTATTTATTTTTGATTCACCTTTACCAACCTTTTCTCAAAACTTTTAATCAAGTAATTACCTTTAGTTGTTGCATGAATATGGTTCCTCTTATTTAATTTTGATTTTTATAATTGTAGGATTATAAGAAGTTGAAAAATATGAGTTTTAAAAATTATCTCATCATCAATCAAAGCCATCTGAGTTGAAACAACTTTTTAAGATATTTTTTTCCAAAAACTCTTGATGTCTTATTTTGTTTTGCATATATCTAATGAAAAAATGAAATTTTCTGATGGAAGCCATGGGAGTTGTTATCCTACAAAGAAAATACATACTTTATGAATAAAAGAAGATTTTCTATAAAGGATGGATGATTGAGTGATAATGTATATTTATGTCGATAGTTTAAGTAGGGGTTATTGGTTGTTGTATTTTAATGGATTTGAAAATCTGAACTAAATCTAGTGTTATTGGTTTTATGATTTTCAAATCTGTATTAAAATCATGTGTTATTGGTTTAATGATTCATAAATTCTGTATCAAATCAAGTGTTATTCAATCGTACGGATTTACTAATATATTTGATTTTATAGTGGATTTGAATGGATTTGTTTGGATTTTTTAGTTAAAAATACAAAGACTCAAATCCGAGGGAAAACCTCCGGATTTGCATATTTTACTTGGATTTATAAATACTATATGGATTTCTAAATCAATCAAAATATATAAACCAATAACACCTCCTAATAGTTTAGATTAATGAGAATCAGTTGTTTATGTATACTTTTGGGGGCCTTCAAATAGTATTAGGTAGGGCTGGAAAAAATATAAACTCGAAAAACTGAACCGAATCTAATCTGGATAGTACCAAACTAGAACCGAAACTGGTTAAATATCCAAACGGGTTCAAAATATTGATATTTAAAAAACCGGAACCAAACCTGATCCAAACCAAAATATTTCAGGCATCCGAATATATCTGAATCAGATTTATATACTTGAATACATCATATATTTTCAGATTTAATATCCAAAGATTTTGAAGTTGTCCAAAATGTATAAGATATTTTGAAGTTGTTCAAAATATTTGAAAATATATATATAAATAGTCAAAAGTAAATGTATAAAATATCTAAATAGCACTTAAAACACCAAAAATATTTAAAATATCTATAGATTTTTATATTAAATTTAGATACTTTGGCATACATTACTCAAATTTATATGTTATATATTATTTATATTTTTAGATTTTAAGAAATTTAAAGCATAAATGAATTTTAAGACTTTAAAATAATTTAAACTGGTTATCCGAAATCGAACCGAACTCGCAAAGATCCAAACCGAACTCGAACCAAAATTTATAAATACCCGAATGGGGCTGAAATCTTAACCCCGAAAACCCGAAAAGACCGAACCGAACCCGAATAGATACCCAAATACTATTAGGATTAAGAATTTATAATGTAAAAAAAAGAAGAAGAAAATTGCATAAAATAATAGGGATATTTTTTTTATAAAAAAAGTGTTGTATAACTATCAAAAGGTATAATCATATAGTTTTCCTTTCTTAATATCCTAAGAATTTTTTATAAAATATGAATAAAAGGTTACAAAACCTTTTTTTATTGTGTTTCACGGATCTAAACTGGCCGAACACATATGACACAATTTCTCCAATCCGTCTGCTAGGTGTCTCCACTCGGATTACAAACTCACGTTATACTAAGCTCGACAAAAAAATTTACAAAATTTGAATTTCTATTAAAGGAAAATTCGTTTTTATTAAATCAGATGTGTCAATTATATTAAACTATTGTATTTTAATAGTAAAGTTATTGCCTTTTACATAATATTCTTTATTTATAATAATATGGTTTTAAAAAAGAAAATTGAAACAAAAATATTTATAAATATCGTCTTATATATGAAATTCCTTTTGATAACAATTTAGTTATAAAAGGAATGTATTAATAAAAAGAAAAGGAAAAAATAAAAAATTAATAATGGCAATTATACAATAAATTCAATTCATTAAGGATATCAATGTAATAAACCATCGTGAGATTTAACGTTAGCACGCCACATAGGAAAATGATTTCTCAAATAATATTATAGAGATAAGTGATATAGGCCCATTATTTATAGATCCATTTAGGTGTATATGTAGGCCCAAAACAGAAAAACTGAAATGCCATTAATGAATTTTATTAATCTCTTTTTTTGGTAGGAACCTGGGAGAAAGTACTCCCAGTATTTATTTAATAAAAAATTTCAGACTACAAACGAACTTGTCGAGGCCGTAGAGGTCCATCCACATCTTCTCTCAAAAGACTAAAAACAACCAAAGGTGCAGTATCTAATCTATGAAACCCAAACGGAAAAGAAAAAGCAAGGTGAGTCAAACCATCAGCCAAGTGATTTGCTTCCCTGTACACGTGAAGAATTCGGACTAACCAGTCCCTTGTTAAAAAGCCATGGCACAGCCGTACCAGGAAAGACAGCGGGTGAGTCTCACCAATTCCCATTGTAAGGAACTCCACCACCATCTTAGAATCCACCTCCACCTCCAGCCTACTAATACCTTTCTCCCATGCAATGACAAGTCCATAGTAAACGCCCCACAACTCTGCCAAAGGAGCAGATCACCTCCCTATGTTAAATACGAATCCACCACACCACTCACCGTCACCATTTCTCAAAACACCCCCTGCAGTTGCCAGTCCCGGGTTACCATGAGAGGCCTCATCTGTATTCAGCTTCATCCATCCCACACGGGGTGGCGTCCAACCTATCATAATTTCAGTTCGATCACCTCTGTCCCACTTCCTGCTCTCCGCATCCTTTGCTGCCATCACTTCTGTCGCCAAGTTCCGTAAGAACTTAACTCTGTCTTTCCAAAGTCTGAATTTTATTAATCTCTTGTAAAAATAAAAGTATTTTTGAGAAAACTGTAATATTCATTAAGGGTATAATTTAGGAATGATCATCTTTTAATGGTATTGATTACAAGTATACAAATACATCGTTTTATACAATAAATTTTTTTCCATATAAAAGTTAGAAGTGCTATGTGTTTGTGTAATATTGAGATTCTCATTATGGTGTGCGGTTTAGATGATGTGTAGAAAATAATATTCCAACACTTTTTAAGTTCAACTAAGATAAAAGAAAACTTTTATCAACTCCATGGACAAAGCAAGAGTTCTCGACCGAATATCATAGAGGAAGAAGAAGATGCATATAGAGGTTGAATATCATAGAGGAAGAAGAAGATGCATATTGGACAAGGTTATATGTGTTTTTCCTGCAGCTTACAAGGAAGAAAATTCAAGAGAGCCCTCCAAATCAGTCTTTCCTCACCCAATAGAGACTTTACAGAACATTTTTAATGTGTTTCGAATGATTTAGGAGAAGAGTCTCACAAGCACCATCCGACGATATCAACTTCCATTGCAAAAGTATATGGCCTTGACGCAATTCAGGTAATATCTTGTCTATTTAATATGCGACATTGTGTTAGAATATCGCATAACTAAGTCTCTTATTAGAATAAAAACAGGAAAGAAAGGAGAGATTGACTGGTCATGTCAAGAGCCTCTACATAATGCTTAAACTCCAACTGTTGGCGAAATATTTCAGGCGACCTGAAGGTTTATTCATCAGGTTAAAAGAAAAGTGTTGCATGTAATTTCATCCTATGATTTCCACTCAGTATCTTTCACTCATACATATCCTTCATATTCAAACTGGGGAAAGATTCTAGATTTGTTGAAAAATTGACCCTGAAGGAATATAGAGGTTATAGTTGTTATAGACAACAAAAGATTTTAGGATTAGGTGAATTTAGATGTAAGTCTAGACCTCTGGTCCCTTGAATGTCCATTTTAACGAGATATCTTCTTGGACAAGAAATCTATGAAGAACCTGAAATCATAACTCAGGTAACAGTATGTAAGCTATTTTAGGAGAGGATTACGGTCAGAATAAAGGGAAGTAGATCACGACCAAGTAATTTATGGAAATACCTCATCGTTAGGTAACTCTACGGATATTACTTTTCAATATGTTTTGAAAAGATACTGAACAGAGTTGGTAAAATAATTTACGAAACATAATTAATAAAATACTAAATATTAAATAAAATTTAATATAAATTGCAAATCGAATATAAAATGAAACAAACATATATTATAAAACATCATTTTTCTTAAATAAAATATATTAATTACTATCTATGACATTATTGAAACTATTTATATAGTACTTTAAAATATAATTTTTTATAATTTTATCACATTAAATTATATTTTTAATTGATTTAGCTTGGAGATGGATTAATTAATATCCTGAAAAATAATTAATGTAATACTATTAAGATTTGAAAAACTCTTAAAAAACTATCAGTTATTTTTATTTTAGATTTTCTTCAACTATATCAAAGTTAAATAAAAATCAAAAGAAGAAGTATAAATCATTACATTTTTCTTAATTTTGTTTTATTTAACAATTTTTTGTTAACTAAAAAAATTTCTTTCAACTCGAACCAACAACATTTAATAAAATTTACAATATAATCTTAGAATAAAAATATTTATTATTTTCAATTTAAATAATTTTTAAAATGTTTAGAAAACTAAAATATATTTTAATATATAGTAGTTTTATGTTAGACTCACCCGCCCGAAGGGCGGGCCAACTCCTAGTTAAAAATAAAGATACATTAAAGAATGATACTCTTTTGAAAAAGGTAAAATAACATTTTTTGTTAAATGGAGGAAGGATTTTTATTTTATCTAACATAATAAGAAATTTTTGATATCTAATTCCAGTTTCACCGAAAATAAAATAGGATGTATAATATTATTGATTATATAACATTAAATGTTAATAAATTTTACATAAAAAATTCATCAGGATGTCATATATTTAAAAACTAAAAAAAAAATCTTTAGAACTTTGAGTATTAAATAAATAAGTAAACAAAGTTTGCTAGACAAAAGTAGTGATAGTAGAAAGGAAGAGCAAATTTATTATAAGAATTTGAAAAATATTTGGTCAATAGCTCGAACATCTCTTTTCCACCTTGACCTTGTTCTGCCCAATATTATTTTGCATTCCTAAGCCGCGGAAGATTGTGGAAGCTCCCTTGGTCCAATGGTTTGACTAAGGGTCCATTAATGCTTCTACACCAGCAGGTCCAGGTTTCAATTCCTGGATAAAGCGATTTATTAAACAATTATGTATGCGACGGAGGGAAGACTTATAAGAGATCTTCAACATGGTGCAAGTAAACTCGGCCATGCGTGATCTTCGTAGGATGGCTCAGGTGATGCAGTTAGGCGTATATCTTTATAAGGCAAGTAGTATTGTCGGTTGTCTGATCGTCTATGTAATCTTTCTCATAATTGTAATATCATAATAAATCATCGTTAAAAAAAAAGCCGCAGAAGATTTTATCATCCGCAACAGATTTTATCAGTCTGAGAAAAAAATTAGATTAATGATTAACTAGGATAAGACATGCGCCTTGCGCAAGGTGAGTTTTTATGATAAATATTTTTAAAATATAGTATTGTAAAATTAAAATTTTATATTTGATTAATATATTTTGGCACCAATACAATTCTGTTTTTTTTTTTTTGTAAGTATATTACTTTTTCCGATGGGCCGACCCATTTTAAAAAAAAATTGTGGAACAACCCAAGTCATTATCTTGCTTAGTCTTACATGTTTTTAAAGAAGACTCGAATTTTTATAGGATGGCTAATACAATATTTGCGACGTTATATATATGGTCATAGGTAGGTTAAAGAAGATAATTGGAATATTTAGCAGTATCATACATAGAAACCCTATATTTTAGCGTCTTACTTGTTTATGTAAATTTTTAACAACTACCACAAACATATTTGGCAACTTCATTTCTATTGAAGAAATCATAAACTTGGTGATAAAGTAACTTATTGTCTTAAATTCAACTTACCATATCAATTATCCGAAAAAGTCAATAAACTTGGTGAAAAAGGTTCTAATTGATTTAAGCAGCCTGTGATATATAAACACGATGACTAAACTTACCATTTGAGCCTGATTCTTAAATTGTATATCACGAAAAAAAATTAAAGTTTGATGATTCTTATTGTTTTATAACCGGTAGTAAATAATTGATTCTCTTTCGGTTCAATTGAAATTAAATACACTATTAACTGACTAGAAATGTAGACAAACGTTTGTAAGTGGTGGCATTATACTGGTATTAGAATAATAGACTATGTCTCTTCCAATAAAAACACCATGTTTTCACACTTGATAGTATCATAAGCACTTGATATTACAATAGACTTGGCAATCATACAGTTGTCTGCAGCTATAGAGAATTACTATTACTCAAATGATTGCTCAATTGATAACTCGTATTATGTCATGAGCCTTAGTCGTGGAACTACTAACAATAAACATTTGAAATGTTGTGGACCTACTAACAATCATACACGGTGCAATGTTACTTTGTTTTTTTATGGCGATGAATTTAGTACTAATTTCTGCCTTATGAGAAGTGCAATTTTGGTTTACTACTCGGTGTGTGAAATGTTTCTTTGTTTGTTCTTTACAATATTGTTATTTTTCTAACTAAGGTTCTTAAGAAATGCACTGTTATTGATCCTTTTATTTTCTATTTGGTGTAGGTGATTTTTACTCAGATTAGCTTTAGTAACTAACATACGTTCACGTGGCTGTTGTAATGGTTAAGAACCTTTGATTAACAGTCGGAAGTAGCATAAAAAACAAACTGGTTTTTTGAATGTATGTCGAGAACATATAAAACTCTAATCCTAATGTACGTTATACTAACTTTACAACATTGTATGTACAATAACATGTACAGTTTTAATGTAGAGTATTTGCACTGCATAGTAATGGATAGAAGATATACTAGGCAACCATGCATGAATCATCTGTATTTAGCTAGATGGTCATAGTGAGTATGCGATATGACCTCAATGTCCTTTTGTGAGCATGATTTTTGATTTAGGCATCATCGTTTAACGTAACCTAGATGCTTAGGGCTGTCTCCAAGAGTGGTGTTGGTATCAGATATTTAAACCAAGCGAGTGGAAACCGATGTCGTTTTTCATTATTTTAATGAGTGGTTACAATTAGCGCGTACAATTCTCAATCACAATTGGTTTTTGCAAATTGATATTTACAACTTCACACGTAATCAAAACCGGTTATTACTTCTAATATTAATACATTGTTTTACTCAACCGGTTTTTTGGTTTAGCATCCATATTGAAATGTGCTTAATCGGCTAACTATATAAACACAACTCTTGTTCACTAAACCTATGTTTTTTATATCAAAATAGTCATACTTGTTAGCTTAACAACCATAGGACTATGCTCTCATCGAAACACTTTCGCTTTAGGAAATCATAAACATTAGAACTCATATTTCAAACTAAGATGCCTATTAGTTGGCTTGTAAAAAAGATCCATCTTCTTATATGTTTGTCTTAACCGCGAAATCAGTTGGCTATATATATCAGAGAGAAACCCTTTAACTCCACAAATAATCAAAACCGGTTATTACGTACAACATCAATACACTGTTTACTTAACCGGTTTTCAGTTTTAGTATCCGTATTGAAATTTGCTAAACCGGTTTTTCAAGAATAAGAAAAAACGTTTTTGAACTTTTGAAAGTTTAGAGTGAAGTGGATAAAGAAACTGATTTTTCAAGTGCTTATATTACACAACATTAGCCACTACATATTTATAGAGAAAACAGAACACTCTCGATCTTCTCTATGCCATAGCGTTATTTTAGACTTAGGGATACTAGTTTCTGTATATAGCCCATAATTTTTGACTTATACTTAGGCTATACAACAAGTAAACTCAGAGACTTTTTCATACCAAAAAAACAGTTACCTTGACTTGTTACTCTTCTTTTCCCACGTTTTATGTTTTTCGGTTTGAAAACAAATAGGCATCATTCAACAACTTTGAATTAAAACTTGACTTTGAGGTATCAAAGAAAGACAATGGAAGTGAAGCTAGAAGAGACCGGAAGAGAAGTGATCAAGCCTTCTTCACCTGCACCTCATGACCGCCTTCAACTTTCCGTGTTGGATCTCACCTGTCCAGCCATTTACGTTGCAACCACCTTCTTGTACAAATCCACAGCCAGAGAGTCACCGGAGATCATATCCCGGAGGCTGAAAATATCTCTATCCGAGACTCTGTCACATTTCTACCCTCTAGCTGGAAGACAAGATGGCCTCTCCATATGCTGCAACGACGAAGGAGTGATCTTCACTGAAGCACGAACCGATCTCCTTCTCTCAGATTTCCTGAGAAACCTCAGTACAGACTCTCTTGCAGCATTCCTCCCTGAGATCGATCAGGGAGAATCTGCTGGGACGTGGCCGTTGCTGAGAGTCAAGGTCAGTTTCTTCGGGTCAGGATCTGGAATCGCGGTCACTGTTGGCATCTCTCACCAGATCTGCGACGCGACCTCATTGTTGACCTTCGTACAAGGCTGGGCGGCTACAGCAAAAGGGACTACAACATCAACATGTACTCCTCACTTTGCAGGAGCCACAATATACCCTCCTCCAGATACCTCCTTCAGGTCTCCTTCTATCGACGACGTTTACGAGCTTCAAGGAAAATGTGTAACCAATCGACTCGTCTTCAAATCCTCAAAGATCGATGAGCTTAAATGCAAGGCGGCTAGCGAAAGCGTCCGGACACCTACGCGCGTGGAAGCCATCATGTCGCTTATTTGGAGATGTGCTGCAAACGCCTCACGGTCTAACTCGTTATCCCCAAAGTCAACGGTTATGACTCAAGCGATGGACTTGAGGCTTAGGATCCCCTCTAATGTTTTGCCACAAGACTCCATGGGTAATCTACAAACTTGTTTCTTTGTCAAAAAAGGGGCAGAGAGCGAGTTAGAGATCGACGAAATGGTGGCTGACTTTAGAAAGACAAAAGAAGAATTCAGCGAGATGATCAAAGAAAATCTCCAAGGGTGTGATAATGATACTACTAACATCACCACCACCACACTTGGCCAGAACTTGCTGACTGTGATGGGAGATTTTGTGTCGGAGTGCTACAAACCGGACGTAGACTTATACACTATGTCTAGCTGGTGTAAGAAGCCTTTCTACGAGGTTGATTTCGGATGGGGTAATCCGGTGTGGATGGGACCTGCTTCACATACCGTCTACGATAACATGGTGTTCGTGGTTCTGATAGATTCAAAGGATGGTGAAGATGTCGAAGCTTGGGTGGGCTTACCCGAACAAGACATGCCTGTTTTCCTATGTGAGCAAGACTTGCTTGCTTATGCCGTCCTAAATCCCCCGGTGTTGATCTAAACAAGCATTCAACATCTCAGTATATGGAGGAAAGTTGTCGTTGATATCTAAATAAAGCTATATGTATGGTTTAATAGATTGTTGTGATTTTGTAGTTCGTGATATGGTCTGTGTTTTATGCTGTCTTTTTGGTGCGTTTAAAACTTTAATATTGTGTGTACTCATATGGTTTATCCCCTATATATTAATTAAGAAACATTACAACTTTTTTTTTGTATTCACGTTTAGTTACTATAATGATTCTTAGAATCTTTAAAGAAATATATTGGCCTATCTAATTATATAATGGTTTTTTATTAAATTAACCATGATTTGGATAAAATATATCTGACCATTAATGATTTTGAATAATAAAGATTTGATAAAAATTAGTGTATATTCTATCATATTTGTTTAATTTTAAACTATTAAAATAAATTAAACAATCACATTAACCATATAATAAAAATTTAGATTTTTATATATATGTTTTATTTTAAAATTTTAAAAATGAATATAAATTACTAAAATTGTTAAGAGTCTTAAATTCAAATTTTGTGATCTATGGTTTAATTTTTTTGTTATGACAAATTACAAAAGATTACAAAATCATATAAGTAAAAAATCTAATTTAATTAATTATTAAAAGTCTAATATAAATCATATATGTTTGTATCCTCTTTCTTTTTGTTTAATTTTATATTATAAAAAAAACAATTACATTAAGCATTTAATAAAAAAAATTAGATTTTCCTTATATGTAATATTTTAAATTTTTTAAAACGACTATAAATTACAATAAATACACAAATATTAATAAAATCATATGAGTAGGAACTGTCAATAATAAATATTTACATTAAAATATACTATATATATTTCAATATCAATAAAGTTTAATTATATACCATATAAAGTAAATAAAATGATTGTTTTGATTTATTTACCAAAAAACATGATTGTAAATAAACAAAATGTATTGGTTTTGATTTATGTGATTACCCTAATATATATTTTTTTATGTATACAAATTAATTTTTTAAATAGATGGTTTCTAATATGTTATTTGATCCTAACAATCCCAAAAAATACATTTCTTCAAATTGAAGTTATTTTTTTTTGGATGAAATGTGAAATTTATTGACCAAATGTAATAGGCATTTACAAGAGACCGAAAAACCTAAAAATTTCACAAGGCTAAAGTTTGTATTTCCCCATGTATTAAGCTGAAACTTCAAACCACAGTTGCATCAGTCCGCCATACTTATGACAAGTGATTTTTAATATTGGAAGCACTATATATATTATTTCATTCAGATTAAATAATTTAGTCTTAATTTTTATTCATAAAAGGCTTTTAATGAAATATAATGGCAAGATTTCAATCACTTCCTTTTGAGTTTGTTCGAAGAATAAGATATTTGATCATTAATCTAATATTTGTTTCTCCATAATACCCTATTTACTTTATACATAATTTACATATACTAAAAATGTAAAATATTATATATATCTTTATCGGTATATTCTTAAATAACTAAACCTCAAAAGCGTAGGTTAATAAAATAAGCAATTTGTTTTATTGTTATTGAATTGGATGATTTTTAGACCAAACTGGTGAGTATATATATATTAGACAAACATTTATATTTCGAGTCCGCACTTATATTCTATAATAGCTTAATATATTAAATTTGAACACTAACCTGTGAATAGAGTTTACATGTGATTTTTTTCAAAAGTTTGATTTTTAGATATGTATCTGAAATGAAACTAATTTTAATAGATGTCCATCTTTTTAAATTGACACTTATGTAATTCACCGAATTCACAGAAGAAGTTAAAAAAGAAACAAAACTCATATTAGTAAAACAGAAACGAGAACGAAAACACAATTATATAGAGATAGAAAATGAAATCACTTATGTCGATTCAATAGTAAACAACTTGAGAGCATAAAATCTAATCTTCTTTCGTCAATTTATAATTGATGTTACCTATCTAATTTTGGTTATCTGTGTCTTAACTGCAAAACTAGTCGAAGCTCATTAATAGTTTTATAATGCATTTGATACGCATGTAAACCATTTACGGGGCGAATTCACGAGATGTAAACATATAGAACACATGGGAAACTAAGTCAAAGCATCTCATAGTGAACATGCAAAACTCCGTCTCCTTTCAACTTCCCCTCCAATGAACCTAGACCACAACATTCTCGATCACGTCTTGAATAAACTTTCTTAAAGCCGTCTTCGAAGATCCTCCGTCCATTAACGCCACGTGGCACTTCTCAGCCATCTCATTCACTTTGTTCCTGACGTCACTATCTTGCTCCATCACACGCGTTATCGCTCTCTCTAGATCCTCCGCCGTAACCGTCTCCATCACCCCCTCCAACAAATCTCCCCTAATGAACCTCCGTATCTCCACCGCCAATCCCAGCTCCTCCACCATCTCGAACGCATTCACCTTCTGCTCCGCGTAGAGCGGCCACGTCACCATCGGAACGCCGAACCACAAGCTCTCAAGCATCGAGTTCCATCCACAATGAGTAACAAATCCACCAATGGCCGGCTTCGCTAGCACCGCCACTTGCGGAGCCCACCCGATCACCTTCCCTCTATCCGACGTCCGATCCAAGAATCCCTCCGGTAGAACCTCCTCCAGATTCGTGTAGTCTCCGGGTCCCTCCGTCAATATATTCGGCGATGCACGACGGAGCGACCAGAGAAACCGGTGACCGCTTCGATCTAAGGCCACGGCGATTTCTCTAGTTTGTTCATCACTGAAACCTCCCAAGCTACCAAAACAGAGGAACACTACGGAGTTCGCCGGTTGCTCGTCGAGCCACCGCAAAATCTCCGACTCCTTCCCGCCGTCGTCATGGCGAGATCCGTTTTGGAGATGCAACACTGGTCCTATAGGGTAAGCTCGAGGAAGATCACCACCATCATCACGTGATAAAACGTTCAAAGCTTGAGGTTCCAGCTCAGCAACGGTATTTACCAAAATACCCTTCATCTTTCGGAAGTTTCTTGCTTGAGCTAGGAATAATGGTAGCCACTCCTTCGAGATGAAAATGTATGGAAGACACCCTACGGGATAAGGACGACTGAAACACGGAACCTCCAAGTCGTTGACCGACTCACTCAACTCGCTCGTGTCGAGCTTCTTCTCGTCGTACATCTTCTGGAGATGAAGCGAGAATCCAAGGAACGCAGCGTTAGATGTGTACACCATGTAAGTCGGAACTCCGAATTCATCAGCTACATCCATCATCGAGATACAGAACATGTCGATGACGAATCCGGCGAGCCGCGGCGGAGACGGCAAGTTAACTCCCGTTGGATCGAGGAGTTTCGCGACTGCATCTCGCACTTGCGGCTTTTGATTGGCGATGTAGACTTGAGTCGGGAGGCGTTCCCCAGTCGGATTATCCGCGACGGAGATGGTCTCGTGACGGAGACGATCTTGAGACGGGGTGAAGAAGGAAGAGATTTGGGCGAAATCACTGGCGTCGCCACCAGAAGATCGAGGGATGATGATGACGGTGATGGAAAGACGTTCATCGCCGTTGACTAGTTGCTTGGCTAACTCGACGGTTGATCTGAGATGACCGATTCCTGGCGACGGGATGAACACAAGCTCCATCGTCATTTTATTGGTTGATACTTCTTTGCTTTAAAGGTTTTGGATCCTTCTTTTTACTGGTTTATCCAGAAATAGTGTGTGTGTTTTTATACAGTATCTAAGTTGTTTGTTGGGTCACGTAAGCTTGGCCCATATAGTTTATTTGGGCCAATTAAAGCCCATAATAAAGTACAGCCGCCTAGGGAAACCCTAATCTCCAAGTGTGTTCTGTATATTTATATGCTTTTCTAATTTCTTCTGCAATTCATGGGATCATTCTCTACTGTCTCGAGTGAACGATAATATTATTGCGTTGTCTAGTGTTTTTGTCAATTTCCTGTTTCTTGTGTGGAAGGGTATATGGTGATGATACAATAATGTTGTGGACTAGAGTTTCAGATCTGGGCACTTCACCCAGAAGTTGAAGAGTAACCCTTGGCTGTCTGAGTATTCCCTTTCACACCCTTTATTAATTGATTTCATTAATTTGGTTTGCTTTTGGATTGATGTTGGCTTAGATGGAATATATGATGAGCTTATGATGATAAAAACAATTATCTTAGCGGATTTCAGTGAGGTTTTTATTGATCAATGATCTGAATTTGTTACACACACTGAAGCTCTTGTGTCTACCTAGTTTATGTTTTTTTATTATAATATACTTTTGATGCTATGATGAGATGAAAGCACGAAGAGTGTAAGAAGAGCAGTGGACAATTACAAATTCTGTAAAGGGTTTGTTTTGCCGTGAGCTTTACTAATTAAACGACTTCTCCTTCCACTGAGCATATTGAAATTATTTTTTGAGTGTTTTTTGGGCGTCCATTACCAATTCTGAGGGATAAGACAATTCCTTCAGGTATAATGGCTTGTGACGCAATATCAATTTGTGGTATATCCTGATCATCTTGCTCTTTTCACTGCTTTTTGATCCTGGAAATGCCTCGTATATTATTTAACGATTGCTTCTTTGATTTACTAGAATCTGTCTCTTCCATAATTCATTTGTAGTTCTCTTTTCATATGTACTCGTTTTCATCGTTGCCATGATTGTGTAAAGGGTTGACGAAGCTCATTGATGTGTCGCCACCCCTTTTGTCAAGAGTTTTGAATGGCGCGAAGCTTTTAAGAGGCTGAGATTGGTGGGAGGCCAAGAAGCTATAATACGATGTGATTTCCAGTTCGTTTTGGTTATTTAAGCTCATACTGTGTCCCTTTAATCTCTGGCCTTCCTATTTTGGTAGCTGTTTTGTTTTTTTTTGGAGAAGAATGTAAATAACAAAATGTAACGACACAAAACTAATAATAGTGCATCATTTTTTCCTTAGTTTGAAATGGCATACCATTGGATGTATGGATAAAATGGATTTGTTGAAAAGAGTTTTTCCAAAAATAAAAAAGTGAGCTGAATTAAATTTGTTAAACCTTTTGAAGAAATAAAAGTGGTGACCACAAAACACATCTATGAGCCAAACATTAAGTGTTTATTTTATTGGTGACATAAAATTATAAATTGATAAGATCGTAACAAGTGTTTATCGTATTGGTGTATGAAATTTTTATAGTAACCAAATTCGTTTTTATGTTATCACATCAACATATCTTATTTTTGTTATTCCATAACTTTGATTCATTTTTTTGGAACATAAAAACATTATTTTTACTATAAATTATTTAGTTATTTTCCAATAAATTTGTGTATATATTTTTACATATCGTTTATAAAACATAATCTAATAATAATTCTTCTAATCATTTTAAATTATTTTAATTGAAAATTATTACCATAGAATAAAAGTTTTGTGTTTTGTCTTAGCGGGGAATTTTGTTCCGAGCTAGGCATCGACATTCGAATATCTCTTTGAGTATGAATATGATCCATTAGGGTATTGATCTTTTGCTATCGAAAAAGGTTTATTCAGGTAGTATAAAAACATGATCAAATTTAAGTCGGGCCCGGATGAATTTGATTTTTAACTGAAATAACCAAACTACCTGATTTGATTCGATATTTTATATCTAAACTACTTAAACTTATTCAAAAATAGTTATAAAACAAAAATACTCAATAGACATGGTTTGAATTGGTTATTTTTGTCCGAAAGTAACCATATATACAATTTGATTTGAGTATTTGTATCCAAAGTATTCATTTCTATCTATAACTACCCAAATAATTATTATAGTTGATTTATAATTATATTTTATGTATTAGTGTGATTATAAGTATAATTATAAATATTTTTTAATGTTCGGATATGTTTGGATACTTATTCGATTTTTGGTGAATTCGGTTTTGGTTTTTCGGGTTTTGAAAAGGACCATTTCGAATATTTAGGCAAGGTCCGATCGGGTTTGATACCCTGATTTTCGAATCTGTTCCATGTCGGTTTTTCGGGTACGGATATTATACCCAGTCCTATTCCGAGCTAGTCACTTTCGATGTCCAATATCACAGGAGAAAGCAGAGCGACTAATTACCGAGATTGCAAGATTTCTGATAGGAGAGTCGCCACGGGAATAGAATATTTGTTGTAAAAGAATGGGGAATTTGTCTGTGTATTATTAATGAACAATAGATGTTCCTTATATAAGAATTACAAAGTATAGGAAAAAAAAAATTATCGAAAACCTAATACAACATGAAATAGGAAAAGATCTAAAACAGAGAAAAGGAAAAACTAGTAATCCTTGGCCGACTAGGAACTTGGCCGCCGACTCTCTCTCCTCCTTTGGCCACGGCTGGGCCTTGTCTTGGTCTTGGTTATGGGTCATCCACTTAATGATTTATAACACTCCCCATTGGATGCCATAACCATATGGGTTTGTATCATGCACGATGTTGCCTCATTAAAACCTCTCTAGGAAAACCAAAACCCCAAGGTGGAAAAAAATGGAAACCGTAGACAGGAAAAAGAGTACAACACATGACACTCCCCCTGATGAAGGCATCACTGAAGATCCTTCAACTGGCGCATTCCTATCTGATGAACCAGTTTCCTGAACGTTGAGGTTGGCAGAGACTTGGTAAACAGATCGGTCGAATTATCACTGGACCGAACCTGAACCACTTCAACTTCTTTAGCCTTCTGCAGGTCGTGGGTGAAGAAGAACTTAGGCAAGATGTGTTTTGTTCTATCTCCCTTAATGTATCCATCTTTGAGCTGAGCTATACAAGCTGCATTGTCCTCATAGATGATCGTTGGTTCTTCCTTTTCCTTTCCCACGGCCAGACTACTTTCTTTTAAGATATGACCGGTCATGTTCCTCAACCACACAAGCTCTCGGCTTGCTTCATACATGGCTATGATCTCGGCATGATTAGATGATGTTGCCACTAAGGTTTGTTTTGTGGACCGCCAACTTACTGCAGTCCCACTGTGTATAAACACATAACCTGTCTGAGATCTAGCATTGTGTGGGTCAGATAAGTACCCAGCATCTCAATATCCGGCCATGTTTTCTCTTGGCCGATCGGTATAGAACAATCCGAGATCGGTTGTTCCTTGCAGATATCTGAACAGAT
>NC_027748.1:16920340-16921283 GCF_000695525.1 Brassica oleracea var. oleracea
ATGAGCCTTGTCCATATTAAACTGCTTGAGTATCTTTTCTGTATATGTCTTTTGATGCACAAGGATTCCATTTTCCTTATACTCAAATTGCATTCCCAAACAGAACTTAGTTTTTCCTAAGTCTTTCATTTCGAATTCTTTCTTTAGACATTCGACCGTTTGGGAAATCTCTCCAGGGGTTCCAATCACATTCAGGTCATCCACATAGACAGACATAATCACGAAGCCCTTGCTGTCAAATCTCTTTATAAAGATACATGGACTTATTGGATCGTTCTTATAACCTTCTTTCATTCACATTCGACCTGATTGTTTTAAACCATATAAGGATTTATTCAGCTTAATACAATGCTGTTCTCGAGAACCTTTCTTATATTTGAGCTCAATACCCTCTGAAACTCTCATATGAATTTCATTATCCAGTGTACCGTACATGTATGCAGTAACTACATCCATTAGGTGCAGATCAAGTTTCTCTTTCACGGCCAGACTGATTAATCTGCAATGTAGTTGCATCCACCACAGGGAAGTAAGTCTCCTCATAATCTATTCTTGGTCTCAGTGAGAATCCTTGTGCTACAAGCCGTGCTTTGTATCTCACTACTTCTCCTTTCTCATTTCTCTTTCTCACAAAGACCCATTTGTATCCCACTGGTTTGACATCTCTAGGTGTCACGGTTATAGGGCCAAAAACGCCTCTTTTCTTTAATGATTCTAACTCCACGTTTATAGCTTCTTTCCATTTGATCCAATCTGATCTTTGCATGCATTCATATATGGACGTGGGTTCTAGATCCTCATCTATTTCCATGATCTCCTTGTCCCTTCTGGACTTCTATTCGTATTGGTGCATTACAAGCCGGGATATACGATTTTGTCACTCTATTTGGGTCAGCAAATGAATCTGGCAGTTGATTAGCTAGCTTTTGAAGATGTATAATCT
>NC_027748.1:16921462-16922766 GCF_000695525.1 Brassica oleracea var. oleracea
ACATTATAATGCTCGGGGAGTCATATCCTACGTATATTCCCATCCTCCTCTGTGGTCCCATTTTTGTTCTCTGAGGTGGAGCAATTGGAACGTAGACGGCACATTCAAATGTTTTGATGTGGGACACGTCTGGCTCATGACCCGTGAGTAATTGGGATGGTGAATATCTATGCTCACTAGATGGCCTGATGCGAATCAGTTCTGCTGCATGTAATACGGCATGTCCCCACGCTGATACAGGGAGCTGAGACCGCATGAGCAATGGCCTGGCTATCAGCTGGATACGTTTAATGAATGATTCGGCCAAGCCGTTCTGCGTATAGACATTGCAGGTAAGGTTTCTAGGATCCTTTTATAGCCTTTGGTGATCGAAATTATGTTAAGGAATTCTTTATTTCCTTCTTCCCATGTTTCAAGATGGAAACCGTTCAATCTTATGTCTTTGAAACTCAATAGGCTCCTTTTAGAGCTTGGGGAATACAAGGCATTTATGATCTCTAGATGAGTGCCCTTAGGCATCAACACATAAGCCTGGTCGTGACCTTCAATCAGGCCGGCTACACCGGCAATGGTGTGTACATTTGCACTTTGCATTGTGAGATTTAAGAAATATCTTTTATCTCTAAGTATTGTATGACTTGTGCCACTATCCACCACGAGTATGCTCATTTCGTCATTCATTTCTATAAATAAGATTTTCATTTCTCAGAGACTTCAAAACTTTTATTTATTAAAGTTGCAGAACACCGAAATTAAAAACACCAAAGCAATCATAAAACAATCATAAAGCAATAAAACAAGTCGTATCGAAAAATTTAGTCTTTGAGACAATCAGAAGTCTCAAAATCCATCAGTTCGTCATTTACAACATCGGATTCTTTATCAGCCTCATATCCGGAATCATGAACCATATGAACCTCCGGGTTCTTGTCCTTAAGACTTTCTTGTTAGAGCTCACATAAGTGCTTAGGAGTTCTACAATTCTTGGCCCAATGGTTGCTCATCCCACATCTGTGACAAACGGATTTGGTCGAGTAAGACGGTTTGGATATACCGCCTCGACCTCGCCCATAACCGCCTCGGCCACGGCCGGGATTGGAACCACGACCACGGTTATTGTGGTTTTCTTTCCGGCTGGCCAAGTGTCTATCTCGGCCGTTCGAGTAATTGTCATGGTTCCTGTATCCACCACAGCCTTTGCCATGTGATCTCTTATCATTCTGGATGTAATTGCACTCGTTGGGATTTTTATTTTCAACTTCATTGGCCTCTGGTAATGGGGCTGTTCCGACAGGTCTAGCTTC
>NC_027748.1:16923983-16939844 GCF_000695525.1 Brassica oleracea var. oleracea
TTTAGAACCGGACCACCTTTAGAGAGAGAGAGAGGACGAACGGATGCAATCGGGTCACGGATGGGAGCAGACGCGAGCTGAGGACGATCGCGGGCTGTCTCGGGTGCGAGTCTCTCGGACGCGGGTCGTGTCGGGTGCGATCGCGTCTCGGGTGTGGATGCGAGCTGGACGGGTTCTTCTGAGCTGGAACGTGATCTGAGAACGTCAAGGATTCAAGAGGGATCTTCTGAGTTCTTGATTGAACTAAGAACGAGATTAGGGTTTTTGGGTTGTGGTCGCCGGTTTTGGCTTTTAGGGTTTAGAGGTTTCGATTTGTCTCAGGGATTTAGAGACGATCGTGCTGATAACGTGTTGTAAAAGAATGGAGTATTTGTCTGTGTATTATTAATGAACAATAGAGGTTCCTTATATAAGAATTACAAAGTATAGGAAAAAGAAAATTATCGAAAACCTAATACAACATGAAATATGAAAAGATCTAAAACAGAGAAAAGGAAAAACTAGTAATCCTTGGCCGACTAGGAACTTGGCCGCCGACTCTCTCTCCTCCTTTGGCCACGGCTGGGCCTTGTCTTGGTCTTGGTTATGAGCCATCCACTTAATGATTTATAACAATATTGAAGTTAGTTTTGTCCAAAATAAAGGATGACGCCAAACACATATACAAGAAAAAGAAAGCCAAGCACACGTAAGTCTCAAATTCGTTGTAAGTTGTAACTTGTAAGAACAGAGACAAGTTCTTGTTTCTATTTTTTTTTGGTAGAGTAGGGTTCTTAAGAAAGAGATTCAGGGAGTCAGGATCATGCTTCTAAGACGTAAACGCATGCCTTTTTAGGGTTGGGAAGCAGATACGATATGCATCACGTAAAGCTAGAGCTAATACGACAAAACGGGTGAAAATAAGATTTGCAAGAATCTGGAGAAACTTTTGAATATGATCTATAACTGATGATGAAACTAGTGAAAGTTTTCAACGAGAGATACTTCTATGATCTATCCCAAGTAAAGGCAACATATTGATTTTCCAAGATCAACTTCTGAAATTTTGAAAGGTCCGTATGATAATGCTTTGTTTGTTAGCTACAGGATATCCTTTGTTTTACTATTTCTGTCTATTCATTTATGGGCTTTGCTACGAAATCAACATCCCTATACCACCTCCATTGGTTAGAGCCTCTAATGGGTTCTTAAAATTAATTTAATTGTTAGTTGGGTACTTTATGAAGTTTAAAACCTTTAATATTGTAATTAGTTTTGAGAAGGTCCATTGGGAGAACTCCTATGAGGTTCTTAATTTTTATTTTATTTTAGAAATTGAATTATTAAATTTAAATTTTATAAAACTTATAAATTATTAGATTTCATAAAATTTAAACAAATATGACTTAAAAACATATTAAAAACAGAAATACAAATTTATTATTAGAAATTTTAAACAAACATGAAAGAAAAGCCTAAATAAAAATTCAAATAAACATGAGCTAATCTCACATATGAAAAATGAACTATATCCAATCAGACAAGTCTGAAGCAAAGCAAAAGAAAAACTAAAACATGTCCTGTAATCTCTATAAACTCAGAGAGCTGAGTTCTTGACCTTTTGTATCAGAAAAAATCAAATCAATATCTAAACCGGTGCAGTCTGCTACTGATGCTGCTCCTGAACTGCCTTTGAACTGCCTTGTAACATTTGAGACTGCAGAGAGGAAGCTTTGTCATGAACTCATTAACAATCTGATTTAGCAATTGTTCTCATTAACATATATGAGACATAGACTAAACAGAGTTTTGTGAAAAATAACCATACCCAGATGGTTTGGGATCAAACAGGCTAGGCACTTTGTCAATGGGAAATGAAACAGTTGTTCCATTAGGACCCATTATTGTCTTGATGTAGCTTGTTGAGGCCCTTTCCTCATGTGCAGTTTTCTCCTGTTATCAATTCATCAACGCTTATGACACAAATTGTCAGCATCTCAGTTTTTACTCAGAAATAACGTATCAAAAATAAGGTGGGCTTCTCTGTGTACCTGAGCCAATTCATCAAGTCGTTTTTAATTTTGTCTTCACGCTTCTTCCTGCTCGAATCCTGTCCTAGAATTTTTCTAATGGCCTCTGCCTGAAGAAACAAAACCAAGACCATCCCTGTCATGAGGTTACCAATACTTTAGATGCTCATAGCGATGAGAGAGAAATAACACTAACCTCGGACTCTCTTGCAGCCTTCAGAATCTGAACTTTTCGCCTTTGAGCAGCTTCTGCCTTCTTCAGTTGCTGCTCCATCTCTGAAAGATTCTCCTTTTTCCCTATATATTATTTTCAACATAAATTATCAACCTTTATTCCAAAAGATATATACTTATGAATCTGAAGCAAAAGATAAAAAACACATACTTGTCGACGTAGTAGGAGGTAATCCATCTGGAAACTCAATCACGCCCAATTACTTTCATGTGAGAAGCTATCTCTATACAAACAAATACAAAGTCAAAGCTAATCTCAAATTTCATCATTAAAGCTAATCTCATCAGCAAAACCAAATTTTACTTCCAACGAGATTCACAAGCTTCAAATCAATACAAAAACTCAAATAATTCGAACCTACAAAGTGATTTCAATGAACGGATTTGGAGAACGAGAGCAACAACACTAGATTTCTCAGACACAAAAAAAACCATGAAGAGAGAGAGGCGGCCAATAAGAACAGAGCACGTATGGGGTGTCTAGTGGTTCCAAAACCCCTTAGTTTGGCACCAGTTCTTTGGTTTTATTTTCTTTCTCATTTATTTTTATTGGTTTTTTTTTAGAACCCTTTCTAAAAGCCTCCAACGAAGGTGCTCTTATTGTTTGGGGAGTCTAAAAGCTTATTTTACTAATAGATAAACAAAGCTGTGGTTACTATCCATCTTGGTCACTGGCGAGTCTTCTCTTTCTTTAATTTTAACTTCAATCTTTACTTCTTTAGAAAGGAAATAAAACACAAAAACTAACAAACTACGAGAAGGAAACTAAAAATTAGAACATAGAAAGACAAAGGTGACTTTGTAATGACTCTACAATCTTCTTCAATTCGTATCTTTATCTTTGGACTCTGGTAAGACGACACTGAAATTATCTCCGACAAGAAAACGATGAGTTAATCTCCGGCAAGTTGTGCAGATCACGCGCCGGAGATGTCTCCGAGCAAGAAAATTCGCAAAGTGGACCCATCGATCGCATTTCCTACAGAGGAAAGCAGTGTCTGCTTCACAATACACGGCTGCGTTGTCACCGCAGAGATCGCAGCTTACCGGAGCTCTGATACTCCGGCATCCTCCGTCGTCTCTTCTTCTTTCTTGTTCCTCAAAACCTTTGCACATGTTTAAAACTCTGTCTTTATCTCTCGGGTTCAAGATTTGATTTATATAGGAATGATTTTCTAAGAGCATCTGGCTATTTTGTTTAAGACATTAAATAAGCTTTACACGTGTACGTATATCAACCTATCATTTTGACGTAATTATCACTAGAGGACAAACATGTCAATTATTAGCTTTCTTTTCTCCACCAGACGATCTCTCCTCCTCATGTTAGATGCATTGCCATGCACAAGTTCCAAGAACAGCTTCAAGTTGACTAGTTTATGACCCTTTGGTTCACATCGCATTCTAGAATGAAATCATTGTGTTTTTGTGGTCTATACTAGAAAAGTAGTATCCACATACATTAATGTCTGTCCAAGTTTTTCTTTACTTTTTAAAATTAAAGCACGACAACAAAATATGTTTTGCCACAAAAAAAGACAACTAAACTTAAATGTTTTGCCCAAAAAAAATAAAAAATTCTTACAACAATTAGTTTAACTGCTGTGTTCGTAAATGAATTATATTCTATGAACTCATAATTGAACGTTTATAACTTGTACTAGTTTTAAAATTGTAGCACATAAGTATTCGTTTTGATGTTTTATCTTTGTTCAAAGTGCATGATATCTTTAGTACATTATAGAACACAAAAATCTGAAGATTTATTTATAACATCAAAAGCGAATAACCATCTCTCACTAGTTAAATTCTAGTGACTTGTAGTCTCGTTTAGCCTAGAACAATTCACCACCGAGAAAAGAAAGAATTAGTTATACAATCAATTATTTATCACATATTGGTGATTTGTGAATGGAGTAAGCATAAAGAAAATGATTTATTTTAGGGGTGACGACAAACTCTTCGTTATTGAGTGTTTTCTAGTCATTGTGCGTGGTGGTTAAGTAGTCAACCTTTTATTTTATTACAAGCTTACTATGAAAAGAAAAAGGCAACCTCATTTTGCATGGTTCGTATTAAAGGAAAATTAAATTGTTATTTAAAGAGCAATTAGTATCATTCATCATCTTCTATTTTTATATTTGTTTATCTTATAAAATAGTTAAGGTGGTGGGGAGGGGGTTCTCCCCAAGTTGAATATCAAGCAGTGGCGGAGCAGCAGGGGTCAAATGCATAATAAACATATGTTATATGGGTCAATAAGTTAAACTATTAGTAACTATTCTGTAAAATACTAAGAATTTTTTTTTTTTTTTTGAATAGATGTTAAATCTACTCAAAAAAAAATACATTGTTTTTGCAACTTGTTCTACATTTTTAGGAATAACTTCAAAATTTTATAAAAGTTTTAGACTATATGCTATCTGGTAGAAAACCACACCCCTAAGACTGCAGCAAATGTGAAATTCCGAACCTGCCGGAACGAGAGACATTTGTTTCGGACTTGCCTATCAAGTATGCCGACCATAACAGAGACTGTAGTTGGAGTAGCTCCATGTCTTCTGTCATTTCTTTCTCGCCATAAAGAATGTATCGAGAGTTGGAAGACATAGCGGGTTAAGAACTTGGAGAGAAAATCCTGACTGTTATCCTTGATGATCTCTATTAGCTCTGTCCAGTCAGTTGTGAAACTCCCACAAAGAAGGTTTTTGGTTAACCGAGACCATACCTCAGCGACGAATGGACAGGAGAAGAATAAATGATTCCTAGTTTCCAGCTGGTTGCAGAACACACACGCTGGGTTTACACTAGAAGACGGTTTTGAATAGCTAACCAAGTAAAGAAAGCAAATTTTGGAGTGTGGTGTTTGAACCATAAGCTCTTGTGCCAATCGACAATTGGAGCTTGCTGATGAAGTAAACTCCAAGTGTTTTTTGTATTGAATACTGGTTTATACTCATCCAGAGAACTCCTCCAGATAGCACAATCCTCTTCATTGGATAGCTTGGCTCTCTGTTCTACCATAGCATCTTCAATGATGTTCAGAATATCTTGTCGATGGTCTATACTTCGTCTTCTCGAAAGCAAAGCTGAGGAGACCGTTGCAGTAGCTCTAATTCCCAAGTCAATGCACCCACGGACTCCAGTGATATCATACAGACATCCCAGTGGAGACCAAGAATCAAACCAGAAAGAGGTTCGGTTTCCATTTCCCACCTTCATTTTATGGAATTGTTTTGCAAGGTCTCTATACTTCAGAAGCTTTCTCCGCACCCATGATCCTGCAGTTGTTGTATCCTTGATAGACCATATGATGTCGCTCTTAACCAAGTACGTTTGGATCCATTTGGCCCAAAGAGAAGGTTGAGAGGACGTGAGCCTCCATAGCAGTTTCAGAGTAAGGACTTTGTTCATCGCCTTCAGTAATCTGAGACCCATACCTCCTTCTTTCTTAGGGAGGCAGACCACATCCCAGGAAACTTTTGCTTTCTTCACATTAAGAGAAGGACCAGACCAAAGGAAAGCAGAGCAGAGGCTGTTGATTTCCTTAATACACTGCCCCGAGAGCGTGAAACCAGTCATCCAGAAATTGACTATGCTTAGCAAAACTGACTTTATCAACTGCAGCCGACCAGCCATAGGCAGGAAGCGGCTAGTCCATAAGCTAATACACATCTTTATCTTCTCGATAAGCACCTGATAATCCTCTTTTTGCATCTGACGTGTGAGAAGAGGCAAGCCTAGATAACACACCGGCAATGTACCAGAAGCAAACTGAAATGTATTAAGCAGTTCTTGACGATTTTCATCCATCATACCAGCATAATAGATTGTCGATTTCTCCATGCTTATCTTCAAACCTGATACTTTTACAAAATAGTTAAAGACTTCCACAATATTCTCGATTGATCGTACTCTTCCGTCCGTAAATACCATTAGATCATCAGCGAAACTGAGATGAGTAAGCCCCAGATTCTTACATTTTGGATGGTATCCAAACTGGTTTTCTTTTGCAGACTTATCCAGTAGTTTGGACAGCACGTTCATGCATATGACAAAGAGATATGGAGAAAGAGCACAACCTTGTCGCAAACCTCTTTCGCTCTGGAAATATCCAGCCAACTCGCCATTTACTTGTACAGAGAAAGACGCTGTGGTAATGCAAAGGGATATCCAATGAATGAACTTAGGAGGAAAGTTCATGGCCTCAAGCGTCTTAAGTAAGAAGCTCCACTGAACCGAGTCGAAAGCCTTTGAGATGTCTATTTTCAACGCACATCGTTTTGATATTGAGTCTTTGTGGTAGTCCTTTACCAGCTCAGTTGCAAGAAGGAGGTTTTCAATGAGGAGTCTACCTTCACAAAAGCAGATTGGTTCAGTTCGATAAAGTCTGGCAGCGTGTTCTTCAATCTGTTCGCTATAAGCTTCGAAATGACTTTATAAATAACGTTACAGCATGAGATCGGGCGGTAATCCTTCATCTCTCTGGCCCCTGTCTTCTTTGGTAGTAAAGCCAAAATTGTGGTGTTGACTCCCTTTGGCAAGAAAATTTTTTCAAAGAAAGATTGAATCGAAATGATGAACTCCTTTCCAATAACTGGCCAGGCTGTTTTGAAGAATTCCACTGTGTAACCGTCTGGTCCCGGTGACTTATCGCTCGGCATCGCAAATAGCACTTTAGTTATCTCCTCTGCTGTGATTTCCTTCAGTAGCATCTCATGTACTGTATCAGAGCAACGATAAGGTAGCAAGTCGCGCAGCTTATCAATCTCTATGCTCTCAAAATCTGGTGGCTTATGTTGTAAAAATTCCCTGAAGAAACTCTCAGCTTCGCAGAATGTTTTTCCTTTTTATTAAAACCTCAGACATTCCAAAAGAAACCCGACATAATTAATGTTTTTTATGATGTTTCCTTTTCCCTCCAACACTTGGGACTGTGTCCTTTGTGCTAAGAGTGCTCTTTCCAGAAATGTTTCTGTTAACTCCACGAGATGGTTTGTGAACAGCTGAGCGAAGAAGTCTTTCTCTTGTTTCAGCTTTATCATTTCCCCTTATCTCCTTTGAATTTACTTCATCTTCTTCTATAGGATCAGTTCCTTCCTCAGGCCGGAATTCACCCTCCTCCGTATCCTTCTCGATAGCATTGCTATCATTATACCTTCACCCATATCCACTTGACCCTCCTCCACATCTAGTACTGCAAAACGAGATGGTGAACTAATCTTTGGATCAGGGACATGGTCCTTGCCTCCTGATCTGCACATCTTCGAAGGAGAGACATTTTTCCATCCCAAATCCTCTGTTTCACCACCCTTCTCATGGTGCTCTGTTGTTACGTTCAGAACTGTATCCCTCGTGGTCTCTACTGATGCCAAATTTTCAGTGAGAAGTTCCATATCTTTAGTTGTATCTACTACTTCAACGCTAGCTCCAGTAATATCTAAAGCATTTTGTTGATCCTTCTGCGATGCGTCTACCAGAGAAGTCTCAATCTCATTTGCCATAGTCTTTGTGGGTGACTTGGCCTTAGTCAAAAATTTTACCTTAGCACGACAAGTTGTATGAAGGTGCCCCCATTTGGAACAGATGGTGCATCTGTCCGGCAACAATGGGTAAACAAATTCGACCTCCGCATCTACCCCAAGTTTAGACTTGAAACGATGGCTAGTCGGCAGTTCTTTTGTCATATTAGCTTCGACAAAAACTTTCGCTTCCTCAAAGCTTTTACATTGGAGCGTATCTGGGTGTAAGCGCTTTGTTTTTCCTACAGCACTAGCTATCAAACCAAGGCCTTTCCAAGAGAACATCATGTGGGGAACATTCTTCATGGTGATCCACATTGGAATAGTTTTTATCTCTTCGACCTCTTCTTCCTCCTCCTCAGGGTACCACTTTGAAAGAACTAATGGGATGTTTGCAATGTTCCACATGCCCCTTTTCAAAACCCTTTTCCTTGTAGCCTCGTCTTTGATTCTGAATTTCACAGTGCGATCATTGACAACGTAGACGTCAATTTTGATAGATTTATCTCCCAAAGGCCAGATCTTATTGACTATGAAATGGATTCTTGCTACATGTGGTGCCTTGTCCAGAAATCGACCTTCAAGAAGATCATCCCAAAGAGGCACAGATTCTGATATCACATCATCCGGTACTTCAACAACCTTTTGTCCTTCACATACTCCTATTTCTAGAACATGCTCAGAGAGAAATGGTCCATTCTCTACGACTTTAACCCAAGACAGGTTCAACTGCTTCACAGGTTCTACCTTGCTCGTTTCCGAGCCCGACTCCACGGCGACTTGAGTCTCTGGCGCCGACATCGGCGTGGGGACTGATTTCTTGCGGCAAACTCTTCAAAACCCTAATCTCCTTACAAATCGCCCTATGCTGACGTGTCCCTTTCTTTTTCATGTGAAGCCAAAAAAACGCTCAAGAAATTTTTATTTGATACAATTTCATATGGGTAAATTGACGTCAGTTATTCCATTTTGAAAAAAACACAAAACAATGAATCCTCACATAGATCATAGAACCTACCCAAATCAAACTTTTTAACCAAACTCATTATCGTCATTTATTACCTGCTGTAGAGTTTGTATTTGAGTTGTGCACAAAAGGAGAAGATCTAGTCCACAAGAGATTCTCGGGTGAGTCAGAGGATCCAAAGATCGAAAAAGAAGCAAACTTAAAAGCCCAAGCATGTTTCAATATAAGTAAAGCACGTTACACGCATCTACCCCGAAGTAAAAATGTGTCGTTTTCTGGTATGCGAGTGTTGATCAAAACTAGGCTTGCAATTTTGGCCCGATTTTGGCTTTTAGTTCATTCAATTATGGATTCTAAAATGATCAGCAATATTGCAAAATTAATTCAGTTATTGATTTGGTTTACTATGACAGTCAGTTTGTTTAATTTAAAATAAACCTATTTTTAAATATTTCGAACTGAATTTTATTTTTTACTTTAAACTACTTATATTAACTAATGAGTTAAATCCAGATAAACAAGAGAACTAAGCCCGAGAATTTTACCAAAACCACAACCCTAAAATTTAAGGAAAACACACAAAAATTGGTAAAAAACACTTCTCCGAAAGCAAAAAAAAATACCGAACCAACCTAAAACTTAATTAAAACAAAAGATACAATCAAATGTAACCAAGTAAAAAAGAGATGCACAGTATCCACATAAGTATAGAACAAGCAGCATACATGACACTGCAAAGCTCAAGAGAAGCTTCTTGGCGGACTAACACCCGAAGACCGGAGAGGCCCTAGCCATAGGAACCGCGAGCAAAACACAAGAGACCTATAAACCAACAATAAACCATAACCGAGAATCAACCATTTAACCACCTAATCTTCAACTGAAAAGGTATAAAACATGAACTATGCATCTCTAAATAAGGCCAGCCTTCCAAAAATAGTCTAAGAAAGACCAAAGATGAGAACTATTTATTTAACTACCCTAGGGACGGTAGAATAGGCAACAAAAAGATTCACCAAACTAAAAAAGAAGCTAATCGATGAAAACCAAACCCAGACAAGCAACCAAACCGAAGCATATCCCAAACAAGCAAAAACAAATCAAACCCAAGAACAACACCTGAACAAAGAAACTAATCAAGCCACAAACACAAAATTAAACCGAAGAAAAGTCATATACTTGCATGCAATTAAATGTGAAGAACTGAAAGAGAACCGCGTTGAGCAAGAGGAACCAAGGAGATATATCACTAACAACCATCCATCGGAAACTTTTGGCTCAGATATTAGTAGAATCCGAGCAACAGCGGAATGCAGACAACACCACGACAACATTAAAAGCACTACCACCTTTAAAAGCTCGCCTTTTAGAGAAGCCATGGACATCTATAATTTAAGAGAGATTCATCAGATCAATAAAAATCCGGAGAAAATCGAGCAAGAGAAATGACAAAGATAGAAAACAAAGCATGATGGAAGTACAATGGCTTAGTGACCAAGGTTTAAAAGGCTTATACACTAGGTTTGGGGTTCGATTCCCAAAAAGATGTAATTTTTTTGCAGATTTTAGAATGCAATGCTTATCAGTTCCACAGACAGTACCGTTGATTATGATCTTGTGCTGCAGAGAAGCCTATCCATCAAGAATATTGTAGATGCAGAAACGTTCACCGATCTACGTGTTACAGAGAGAACTACATCGTAGAATCGTTGTAAGTGAATATGTTCATCAATATTGCTTTTTGTTGTAGGTAGTTTAATCTTCATATGTAATAGAAATATAAATTATATAATGATGTAATTGATTTCACTAGTGTTAAAAGAAAAAAAAAAACAAAGCATAAATGGCAAAACAGAAAATAGTTGTACAAGGGTGGCGAGACTAGTGAACCACCGACCACACGGATATGGGCTATTACTTTCGGCTCATTTGAATGCCAAGGAGAGGATCTATCCGTGGACTGTACCTCCACCCGGGAGTTAGGTCTATATCTTTAATAGACCCGGGTTTAAACTTTTTGGCAAGACTCCACCTCGTGACTTTAAGTGTCCTGCTCCACAGAAAAAGACTCCTCTCTTGGCTTGATCTCTTTGTGTTTCTTTTCATACAGTAAAATATGGTTGAGATCTCAAGATCTCGGTTCTTCTAGATGCTTTACAATTGCGGAAACAGGGATTAAGAAGGATCTATATTTTGTTATTGCTCTAAATTAAAAAGAGACAAAGAGCTTGATGTCTTTTTTTTTCCCAAAAGAAAACACTTAAAACCTCGGGTTCAGCCAGCAGTTCTGACGATTGGTCCCAGCCCGAAATACCCGAATGCCATTAACTGTAAGAGGGACGGTTTCGTCGCATGCGAGCTGACACAATAACTCAAAAAAGGTAAAAACTTAAAAATGAACCAGACGCGACGAAAGAGACGACCCGATCCATCTCCGCCGCCGCTGATCTCTCCCCGCGTCAGAAACATCTTCCTCCTCCTCACTTTCCTTTTCATCATCTACATCCTCTTCTCCTACGGCACTTTCCGCCGCGATCGATTCTCATCCCTCGCCCGCTCCTTATCCGTCTTCCCCACCCAACGCCGCCACTTGCTCTTCTCCATCGCCGCCTCGCACGGCTCCTGGCTCGCCCGCAGCTCCTACGTCCGCCTCTGGTACTCCCCCAAGTCCACGCGCGCCGTCGTCTTCCTCGATCGCGGCGGATTCGATCCCGATCCAGCTCTCCCTCCTGTAACCGTCTCCGAAGACGTCTCCAGGTTCCCTTACAACTTCCCCGGCGGCCTCCGATCCGCGATCCGCGTGGCTCGCGTCGTCAAGGAGGCGGTTGATCGGGGGGATAACAAAGACGTGCGGTGGTTCGTTTTCGGGGATGATGACACTGTCTTCTTTGTGGATAATCTGGTGACGGTTTTGTGCAAGTATGATCATAGGAAGTGGTGGTACGTTGGGAGTAACTCGGAGTTTTATGATCAGAACGTGAGGTACTCCTTTGATATGGCCTTTGGTGGTGGTGGATTCGCTATCAGTGCTTCGCTTGGGAAGGTTCTTGCTAAGGTTTTGGATTCTTGTTTGATGAGGTACTCTCACATGTATGGTAGTGACTCCAGGATCTTCTCTTGCGTTGCTGAGCTTGGTGTTGCATTGACTCATGAGCCTGGGTTTCATCAGGTAAAACGAGAGTTCTCCTTAAAGTTTTCAATTTTTATTACTAAATTAGCTCCAACTTTAATGCTGATTGCTGAACAAGAGAGGTTTCTAAATTTGGCAACTTTAGCTCAATTAACAATGCACTAGTTTACTTCTTTTTTTATTTGGTTGATTTTGGGTAAGTGTAGTTGGTATGTTTATTCTTTAATCCGGAATTTATTATAGATTTTGTTGTAAAACAATGATTGAGATTGTCGAAAATCTTTGAATTTGATTTATTGGAATTGACAAGATGATAGTTTATACAGTAACATTGATGCTGATTGCTTAACCGGGAGAGGTTTCTAAATTTGGAAACCACAATGAACAGTGCATTAGCTTACTTTCCTTATTTGGTTGATTTTGGATAAGTGTAGTTAAGTCTGCCTCTTTTTTAGTATTCTGCTGCTAAGAGTTAATTTGAATCTTACTATATATGTGCTCTTTCTCATAGATTGATGTAAGAGGGAACCTATTTGGACTGTTGTGTGCGCACCCTTTATCTCCGTTGGTATCACTTCATCACTTAGACGCAGTTGATCCATTCTTTCCAAAAACAAACCGGACAGAATCAGTGGCTCGTCTCATCAAGGCTGCGAGTTTTGATTCAGCAAGGATTTTGCAGCAGAGTGTGTGCTATGATTCTTCAAACACAGTGACTGTTTCGGTTGTGTGGGGTTACGCGGTCCAAGTTTACGAAGGCAATAAACTCCTCCCGGATCTTCTCACCGTGCAAAAGACCTTTTCTACATGGAGGAGAGGATCAGGGGTCCGGAGCAATTATATGTTCAGTACAAGAGAATATCCCAGGGACCCATGTGCGAGACCGCTTGTCTTTTTCTTGGATAGTTTAGGATCGGATGGAACTGGAGGGACATGGAGTAGCTATGGCCTCCATAGTGTTGGAAACTGCCATAGAGTAGAAGCTGTTAAGGGACTACAACACATCAGAGTTCTGTCTCGTAAGCTGGAACTTAATGGTGAACAGGTATAGTTTGCAAATACTCCTAGCTTCTCAGTAAAGTACCTTTGATTTGTGGCCTGGATTCACATTTTTTAATTTTCTTTGAAATAAAAATGGCAGATTAATCCGCCTCGCCGCCAGTGTTGTGACATCTCATCGCCTTATAACAAATCAATGATCATTAATATAAGACAATGCATGCCGGAGGAGTTGATTGCCATGAACACTTAGTGTTTTTTTCTTGGGCATTAGCTTCAAGAATCAGCTAACCAAAGCCTGAGCCTATGATTCTTCTGCTATAAGACCAATGGCATAATTCTAGGTAAGTTTCTTGTTGCTTCATAGTTATTGTGTACAACCATAATGCTCAATAGAACCTAATACCTTTGTCTCGTAGCCTGTAGGTGGGTCACTTTTATCTTCCTGTTCAAATCTGGTCCATACATAAACTCGTACAATTTCCCGACCAAGTTTGTTTCTTTGTATCTCCCTTTGCAAAACTCCGAAGGAGAATAAATCTCAGATCCTTCCTCTGTATATATGGTTGTGCAGGCGTTGATGTCACTCGTACTTAGATTCAAAGTTTTGAGTTTTTTCTTTTTCTCTTTTGGCGCTTTTGTGCTCACCAATTTTGGAAGGTCTCATTTTTTCATACTAAACCTGTGAATTGAGTTTGCCACCAAAAGATTTCAAGAGATCATGTACTTTGGAAACTGAGTTTACCGGTTAAGAATGCGAAAAGTGATGCCAGGGGATTGAAGATGGCTCTGAGAACAACAGCTACAAGATCCAAAGAGTCAACTCCTTAGAGCTTGTCTTTTAGCATGCGTAAGTAGAGCAAAATCAAACATGATCCTCCACTCAATTTTGTCTTTTAGCATGTATATATATTACTGCAATCCTCACAACAGCACCAAAGCAAAACCAATTACTAATGGGATACACTTCATCAAAAACACAATTGATCATCACAAATGCAACTAGCAACTACCTGGTCATGACTTTTGAGGAAGACTTAAAAGACAACTATTTGGTCCATAGCTCTTGATTGGTGCTTTTTGTTGCTTTAAGTCTTCGGAAATAGTGCACAATAAAAATTTGCACTACTCCCTCAAAGCCGGCACTGATAGGAAGCGCAACAGGGAACCGATCTTAGTAAGACTTTTATCTGCGTTTGGGGTTTTGTTACCTTGGAAGCTCGGTTACGGTCAAGGAGGTATTAGAGCGGGGAAAAAAAAAAGAAGAGAAATATCGCCTTTCATCGCAGCCAACTGAGAGAAAGCTTTAGTTTTCGCGGTCAACCCACTAACCCGTGACGGGTCCGTCAACTGCGACAGCCTTAGTTGGGCTCAAACGCGGGCCAAGGCCCGTAATGCATAGCTTCCTCTTTCTGATGGTGATGAAGTCAACGGTGGTGGTTATACAAAAACCTCTTAGTTCATGATCTAACACCAACATCGATGTGATCTTCATCTTCTCTCTACCATCTCTAATGGATTCTGCTGCGTCTCCTTCATCCCTTCCATCGTCTGTGTATCACAACTGGGAATGTCGTGTCTTCCCGAGCTTCTGCGGGGAAGAAATTGGCAGAGGCTTTTTCGGTTACTTTCAGAAAGAGTTTGAAAGAAAGGGAATCAGACTATTCATTGACAGGAGGGAGTCTTTTGGTCATGGGCTCATAGAAGCCATAATAAGACAGAGGATAGCAATTGTTATTTTATCGAGGCACTACGCTTCATCAACTTTGCGTCTGGACGAGTTAGTGGAGATCATGAAGTGCAGGGAAGAGTTGGGTCAAATAGTGATTCGCTTTTTTTATTGTTGGGGAAAACGGGCACGAGGTTCAGCGGAATGTAACGGTCTTGTTCCCCTGACCTTGTGTGAACCTGTGAGGACAATATCTCGACGATAGCAGGATATAGTATAAGCAATAACTAAATGAAACAAGCACTTTTTAGGTGGAAAACCTCCTCGATGTGAGAAGGAAAAACCACGGGACCGTAGTTCACTCAACAATCCACTATATAAATGTATGTGAGTACAACCACGTCCTCCCTGTTCAACAACCTGAACAGAACAGAGACTCAAGCTACAAAGAGCTACCTCCAACACAAGAAAAACAACAACAAGAGAGCAACACAAAGCTTCAAAACCAGCAGCAACCAAACGACCTCATCTCACAAGGATTCCGGCAACCAGAGACTAATCCCACCGTACAAATCTAAGATAAACCAGTCAACAACACCTCTGCCAAATTTCAGCTCAATCAGAGAATATCTCACCGTCGGATTTACCAAACACTCAAGACGGCACTGCTGAAGAACTGTGACGACCAGCTTCACTAAAACTGAGACAACAGAAGATCTAACCGTTGAAATCCAAATCCATTCGGTGAACCTTTAACTCACTGACTGACGAAGCTTCACACAAAATATCAGCCCGATCAGGATCCGTTTGACCCTCCAAATCTGCCTTGACAAACCCAGACGAAATTCTGCCTACTTCTCTCTTTTCTCTCTTTTGTCTTTTTGATTCTTGTAAGTCTCTCCATAAAAATTAGGTCAAGAGACTATATATATGTGTCTCACTAACCCTAAGAACCTCCAAGGCCCAATACTAATCTCATGGCCTAATACCAATGGCCCAACTTCCAAGTTATGTTATCACCAAACAAACCTAATGGGTTTCCTCCATCTAGAAGGAACCCAACAAACTCTCCCTCCGACTAGGTGGAGGAAACAACCATTCCAGCTATCCCTCGGCATACTTCAAGCTTCTCCCTTGGCAAAGACTTTGTCATCATATCAGTTCCATTATCATCTGTATGAACTTTTTCAAGTTCCACTTCCTTAGAAGCAACCACATCTCGTATCCAATGATACCTCCTCTTAATGTGTTTTGATTTCGAAAGAAATGTAGAGTTCTTCCCGAGACAGATGGCGCTTTGACTATCACAAAGCAACACATACTTTTCTTGC
>NC_027748.1:16941700-16942425 GCF_000695525.1 Brassica oleracea var. oleracea
GTTGGTTCTCAGCAGCTGGTGTCTCACCATGATCGTCACTATGATCACCACTGCCATCTTCATGTGTGGGAGCATCTGCACTGGGTGTATCATCCTGAACCTCAACCTCAACCTCACCGTGGACCGATGTAGAGTAGCCTCTAAATCAATCAAACTCTCATAAACTTGAGCTGGAATTTTGGATTTGTCAATGTCCTTAATCGTTTGATCTTCCATGAACACAACATCTCTGCTCCTTACGAGCTTCCTTTCAACGGGATCATAAAATCTGTACCCGAACTCATTCTGACCATAACCGATGAACACACACTACCGTGACTTCATCTCAAGCTTCGATCTCTCATCCTTGGGAATATGAACAAATGCCTTACACCCAAAGACCCTCAAGTGACTGTAAGAAACATCCTTACCAGTCCAAACCCTCTCTGGAATATCACCATCCAGTGGAGCACTCGGTGACAAATTCAGCACTTGAACCACCGTGTTCAAAGTTTCTCCCCAGAAAGTCATCGATAAGTCTGACTGTGAGATCAAACATCTCATCCTCTCGACAATCATCCTGTTCATCCTTTCAGCCAACCCATTCAACTGTGGAGTCTTAGGTGGCGTGAACTGATGCCTTTTTCCATGCTCTTTGCAATTAACATCAAATGGTCCAGAATACTCTCCACCATTATCACTGCGGATACACTTTATCTTCTTCCCCGTTTGTCTCTCAACCAACG
>NC_027748.1:16942535-16942852 GCF_000695525.1 Brassica oleracea var. oleracea
GCCAAGAGATCTTGTCCTCATTGGACCACACACATCTGAATGTACCAAATCCAGTACCTCGGGCTTCCTAGAAGGCGCAGAAGACTTGAAAGACACCATGTGTTGTTTTCCCGCAAAGCAATGCGAACACTTCTGCAGGTGCAAACCAGAGATTCTTGGAATCCCTTCATTCTTAGACAACACAAACATTCCCTTCTCACTCATGTGACCGAGTCTCTTGTGCCATAACTCCATGACACCATCATTCTCCACCGCATTAACAACGTCTTTGGAGACCTTAGCTTGCATTCAATAGAAGGATGAAGACTTCTCACCTC
>NC_027748.1:16943001-16943776 GCF_000695525.1 Brassica oleracea var. oleracea
GTATCGCCAATGCCAGCAACCTGAGCCATCGCATCATTTCCCATCTTCACGAAACCATAATTACCCTTAGTATAGGTAGAAAACAAATCTCGCTGTGATGTTGCATGAGTAGTAGCTCCACTATCAATCACCCAACTGGTGTCTTGGCATGCGACATAACGCGAAGTTACAAGGAGACATCCTGAAAACCTCCCAAGAATCCGGTAAAGTACCGAGAAGCCACAGACCGTGAATCTCATCATCAAACTTGATGCACATATCAGACAGCTTGTTGAGCAATCCCTGAAATGCATTCAAGTGATCCGTCATCGGAGTTCCCTCTTGATACCTCAACTCAATCAACTTCTTGATCATGTACATCTTGTTGTTTCCGGTCTTCCTAGCATACAACTGCTCCAGCTTCTTCCACAAAGAACGAGCATCCGTCTCAGTCTCAATATGATGCAACACATTATCATCTACCCACTGCCTTATCAACCCACACACTTTACGATGCAGAAGCTTCCACTGTTCATCCGTCTTCTTCTCAGGTTTCTTCTCCTCGAAGACTGGAACATGAAATTCTTTAACAAAGAGCAAATCCTCCATCTTGCCCTTCCATAGATGATAGTTAATACCATTCAAGCTTATCATCCTGCTCATATTTTCCATCTTTAACACAAGCAAATAACAACCCAAAGTTATCAAAACCAAAGCTCTAAAACCAGAAGCTCTGAACCCTTCCATAAATGATAGTTAGCACCATTCAAGCTTATCATCCTGCTCGTATTTTCCA
>NC_027748.1:16943929-16979762 GCF_000695525.1 Brassica oleracea var. oleracea
AACGATAGCAGGATATAGTATAAGCAATAACTAAATGAGACAAGCACTTTTTACGTGGAAAACCTCCTCGATGTGAGAAGGAAAAACCACGGGACCGTAGTCCACTTAACAATCCACTATATAAATGTATGTGAGTACAACCACGTCCTCCCTGTTCAACAACCTGAATAGAGCATAGACTCAAGCTACAAAGAGCTACCTCCAACAGAAGAACAACAACAACAATAGAGCAACACAAAGCTTCAAAACCAGCAGCAACCAAACGACCTCAGTTCACAAGGATTCCGGCAACCAGAGACTAATCCCACCGTACAAATTTAATATAAACCAGTTAACAACACCTCTGCCAAATTTCAGCTCTATCAGAAAATATCTTACCGTCGGATTTACCAAACACTCAAGACAGCACTGCTGAAGAACTGTGACGACCAGCTTCACTAAAACCCAGACAACAGAAGATCCAACCGTTGAAATCTAAATCCCTTCGGTGAACCTTTAACTCACTGACTGAAGAAGCTTCCCACAAAATATCAGCCCGATCAGGATCCGTTTGACCCTCCAAATCTGTCTTGACAAACCTAGACGAAATTCTGCCTCCTTCTCTCTTTTCTTTCTTTTGTCTTTTTGATTTTTGTAAGTCTCTCCATAAAAATTAGGTCAAGAGACTATATATATGTGTCTCACTAACCCTAAGAACCTCCAAGACCCAATACTAATCTCATGGACTAATACCAATGGCCCAACTTCCAAGTTTGGTTATCACCAACCAAACCCAATGGGTTTCCTCTATCTTGAAGGAACCCAACATCTATGAAGTGGAAGCTTTAGATGTGGATGAACAGAGTGGATATTTTGGATCTGTCTTTGAGAAAGCCTGTGTGGGGGAGATCAGTGGAGGACGTTGAGAAATGGAAACGAGCTCTGGACGAAGTGTCCAATATCTTTGGTTATCGTTCTAAGGGGCTGGTTAGTCATTTTGACTCCTAAATTTTGTTCACATGCCAAAGTATATGTGCAGATTAAAATCTATTAAAACGGCTATGATGATGTGATCAAGAAGAATTCTCATTAAGAGCACTAGTATAGTATATTAATTTATGGAATGTCTCTAAAGTATTCGTTAGCTAAATGTTTGTCAAGTATATATCAATCTTAACAAGTTCTGATCTCTCCCTTGTTAGGCGAAACGAAGCTGAGATGATCAAAGAAGTTGCTAATGATCTTTCAAACATGTTAAATAAGGTTACCCCATCAAGGGAATTCGATGGATTAGTTGGAATTGAGAATCATATCACACAGATAAGTTCATTGTGTCATTAGATTCCGTTGATGGTTGTGCAAAAAAAAAAAAAAAGATTCCGTTGATGACGTGAGGATGGTTGGAATCTGGGGTCCTGCAGGAATTGGAAAAACGACCATCGCCCGAGCTTTACATAGGAAGCTCTCTAGTAATTTCACACACAGTGCTTTTATGGAAAGCACAAGGGGAAGTCGTGAGACCCATCATCCGTTCATTTTGAAACAATATTTTAACGTGCTTTTAGTTCTCGATGATGTATATGATTCAAGGCAGCTAAAAGCCATGGCTGACGAAACTCAGTCGTTTAGATATGGAAGCAGGATTATCATCACAACGAATGATAAGAAACTTTTGAAGGCACATGGAATCAACCACGTGAATTTTCCATGTTCATCTGAAGCACTTGAAATCTTCTGTCTATCTGCTTTTGATCAAAAGTCCCCCTATGTTGGTTTCGAGGAGCTCGCCAAGGAAATTACAGGATTTGCCGGCAATCTTCCTTTGGGTTTAAATGTTTATGGTTCATATCTAAGAGGAATGTCCAAAGGAGAGTGGATTCACGCATTTCCTAGACTTAGGACAAGTCTCCATACAAACATTGAGAAAGTAATAAGGCGCGACTATGAGACATTATGTAACAAAAATAAGGATTTGTTTCTCCATATAGCATGTTTTTTCAAAGGTGAGAACACTAGCAACCTGGGAGACTATTTTAGCAACTTGGACATCAGGCGCGGGCTTCAAGTCTTAGTTGAAAAATCTCTCATATTTAAAGACAATAATGGGGCACGATTAGTGATGCACAATTTACTAGAACAACTGGGTATAGAAATATCCCGTAAAGAATACATAGATGAGAATGGGAGACGTGCTCGGGAGATTTGTGATGTCCTCAACGATGATAGAGTAAGTTTTTACAATCTCTTTGCCTTGCTCACTCTGAATCATTTGATAATTTCTCACATGTTTCTGTGGATGTTTTTCAGGGCTCTGGATCTGTTCGAGGCACAGATCACGTATTAACTGCAATCAAGGACGATATAAGCATTGGCGAGAGAGCGTATGAAAGGACAATTGACGCTTTACCGACGCTTTCTCTTTTGCCTTCCAGTTCTACACATCAAATCTTTATTAGTTTTCGCGAGGCAGATGTTCGCGATAGCTTCCTCAGTCACATGCTAATGGTGCTCAGAAACAAAGGAATCACCCAAGGAAGCTATAAAAGGATCAATGATCTCGATTGTCATAATATCAAATAATTATACTTGTTCAAGTTGGTGTCTGAAAGATTTAGTGGAGATCATGTAGGAGAGAGATGAGTCAAACAGTGTATGGAGACCACCCGATGTGAAGACGCAGATTGGATCTCTTGGATCTATCTTTGAGGAAGATCGTGTATGGAGACCAGATGTTCGCGATATGAAGACGTGTATGGAGACCAGATGTTCGCGATCGTGTATGGAGACCAGATCGTGTATGGTGTCTGAAAGATTTAGTGGAGATCATGTAGGAGAGAGATGAGTCAAACAGTGTATGGAGACCACCCGATGTGAAGACGCAGATTGGATCTCTTGGATCTATCTTGGATCAAATCTTTATTAGTTTTCGCGAGGCAGATGTTCGCGATAGCTTCCTCAGTCACATGCTAATGGTGCTCAGAAACAAAGGAATCACCCAAGGAAGCTATAAAAGGATCAATGATCTCGATTGTCATAATATCAAATAATTATACTTGTTCAAGTTGGTGTCTGAAAGATTTAGTGAAGATCGTGTAGGAGAGAGATGAGTCAAACAGTGTATGGAGACCACCCGATGTGAAGACGCAGATTGGATCTCTTGGATCTATCTTTGAGGAAGATCGTGTATGGAGACCAGTGGGGGACGTTGAGAAATGGAAACAAGCTCTGTACGAAGTGGTCTCAATCTCCGGTTATTATTCAAGAGACTGGTTAGTCATTTTTATTGTTCTAATCATTTTGGCACTTCACTGTATATGTGTAGTGATCTTTTCATAAATATTTTAGGAAAAATGAAGCGGAAATGATGGAAAAAGTTGCTAACGATGTTTTAAACAAGCTAAATATGGCTGCACCATCAAGGGATTTTGATGGATTAGTTGGGATGGAGAATCATATCACACAGATAAGTTCAATGTTGTCATTAGGTTCCAATGACGTGAGGATGGTTGGAATCTTGGGTCCTGCAGGAATTGGGAAAACGACCATCGCCCGAGCCTTATATAACAAACTCTCTAATAGTTTCACACAAACTGCTTTTATGGAGAGTATAAGGGGAAGTGGTGAGAAAATCCACAGTGACGATTATGCATTCATGTTGCATTTACAAGAACAACTTTTGTGTCAAACCTTCAACCACAAGGATTTGAAGATACATCACTTGGGTGTCGCGGAAGAAAGGCTGAAAGACAAGAAAATACTAGTTGTTCTAGATGATGTAGATGATATAAAGCAGCTAAAAGCCATGGCTAGAGAAAGACTCAGTGGTTTGGCAATGGAAGCAGGATTATCATCACAACAACTGATAAGAAACTTTTGAAGGCACATGGGATCAATGATATTTACCACGTGGAGTTTCCATGTTCATCTGATGCTCTTGAAATCTTCTGTATATCTGCTTTTGATCAAAAGTCCGCCCATGTTGGTTTCGAGGAGCTTGCCATGGAAGTTACACAACTTGCCGGTGATCTTCCTTTGGGTCTAAGTGTTTTTGGTTCATATCTGCGAGGAAGGTCCAAAGAAGAGTGGATAGAGGAACTTTCTACACTTAGAAAAAGTCTCGTGCCAGAAATTAAGGAAATATTAAGGTGCGACTACGAGGCATTATGGGATAAAGACAAATATTTATTTCTTCACATAGCATGTTTTTTCAATGGTAAGAAAATTACCAACCTGATAAAGCATCTTAGCAACTTAGACGTCACACACGGGCTTCAGATTTTGTCAGAAAAATCTCTCATATCTATAGACAAAGATGCACGCTTGGTGATGCATAGTTTGCTTGAACAACTAGGTAAAGAAATTGCCCAGAAAGAATACAGAGATGAGTATGGGAAATGTAAGTTCATTGTGGATACTCCAGAGATTGGTGATGTACAAACGATACCATAAATTCTGACAGCATCGTTGATTCTTTCACGATTCTTTCTCCATTGCCTTCCCGTTGTTCTCACCAAGTTTTCCCAAGTTTTTGTGGGGTAGATGTCCGCAGAGCCTTCCTCCGTCACATGCATGAAGGAGTTCAGAAATAAAGGAATTACTGTATTCATTGATAATGATATTGAGAGGAGCAAGACGATTGGTCCTGAGCTCGAAGAAGCTATAAAAGGATCGAGGGTTTCGATTGTTATAATATCGAAAAATCATGCTTCTTCAACGTGGTGTCTGGACGAGTTAGTGTTGATCATGAAGTGTAGGAAAGAGTTGGGTCAAATAGTAATGACCATTTTCTATGATCTGGAACCAGCCGATGTAAAGAAGCAGAAGGGATATTTTGGATCTGTCTTTAAGAAAACTTGTGAGGGGAAATCAGTGGAGGACGTTGAAAAATGGAAACAAGCTCTGAGGGAAGTGGCCTTAATCGCCGGTTTTGATTCAACCACCTGGTTAGTCACTTTGATTCTTATTTTATATCTGTAGATTAAAATCTATTAACACTACTCAGAGAAAGTATATGATTTAATGGTTTTTTGTGATGATGTTATCTAGAAAATCTCGAATGAATTCTCATAAAAATTACTTGTATGGTATCTTATTTTAAGGAATATCTATGGAGGTAATACGTAGGTTATATATATATATATATATCTTAACAGGTTTTGATCTCTCCCTTGTTAGGAATGATGAAGCAGAAATGATGGAAAAAGTTGCTAACGATGTTTTAAACAAGCTAAATATGGCTGCACCATCAAGGGATTTTGATGGATTAGTTGGGATGGAGAATCATATCACACAGATAAGTTCAATGTTGTCATTAGGTTCCAATGACGTGAGGATGGTTGGAATCTTGGGTCCTGCCGGAATTGGGAAAACGACCATCGCCCGAGCCTTATATAACAAACTCTCTAATAGTTTCACACAAACTGCTTTTATGGAGAGTATAAGAGGAAGTGGTGAGAAAACATGCACACAGTGACGATTATGCATTCATGTTGCATTTACAAGAACAATTTTTGTCTAAAACCTTCAACCACAAGGATTTGAAGATACATCACTTGGGTGTGGCGGAAGAAAGGCTGAAATACAAGAAAGTGCTTTTAGTTCTCGATGATGTAGATGATATAAAGCAGCTAAAAGCCATGGCTATAGAAAGACTCAGTGGTTTGGCAATGGAAGCAGGATTATCATGACGACAAAGGCTTTGGAAGCACATGGGATTGACCATATATACCACGTGGGGTTTCCATTGTTACCACAAGCTTATGAAATCTTTTGTCTATATGCTTTTGGTCAGAAGTTCCCGTATGATGGTTATGAGGACCTCGCCATGGAAGTTACAGGACTTGCTGGTGATCTACCTTTGGGTCTACGTGTTTTTGGTTCATATCTGCGAGGAATGTCCAAAGAAGAGTGGATAGAGGCACTTCCTAGACTTAGGACAAGTCTTGATGGAGACATTGAAAAGGTTTTAAGGTTCAGCTACGAGGCTTTATGCGATAACGCTAAAGATTTGTTTCTTTATATAGCATGTTTATTCGAAGGTGAGAGCATTAGCTACCTTGAAAAGTGTCTTGCACACAGTGACTTGGAAGTCAAGCATGGTCTTAGAGTGTTGGCTAATAATTCTCTCATATCTATAACTGACGAACATTTGGTGATGCATAATCTGGTCGAACAACTCGGTAAAGAAATCATCCGCCAAGAACACAAAGATGAGCCTGAGAGACGTAAATTCTTGGTGGATGCTCGGGAGATTTGTGATGTGCTTACCGATAATACAGTAAGTTTGACAGTCTTTCTTCACCATATATGACGCTAATCGTATATAACACTGTTTCAGGGCTCTGGGTCTGTTTTAGGTATAGATCTCGACATAATGGCAATCAAGGATGAATTATGCATTGACAAGAGAGCCTTTGAAGGGATGACTCGTCTCCAGTTCTTAAGATTCAAAAGTCCCTATAGTTCCGGTAAGAACAACAAGTTGATTTTGCCGCTGGATCTGAACAATCTACCTCGTAAGCTTAGAGTTCTAAGTTGGGATGAGTTTCCTTTGAGATGTTTGCCTCCTGATTTTGCTGCTGAGTTTCTAGTCATCCTTGAGATGCGGAATAGCTCTATTGAGAAGCTTTGGAAAGGAGCTCCTGTAAGTTGTTTTAAATTATTTTGTATTCTGAAATTAAAACATATTATGTGTGTGTTTTAATTTGTCTACTTTCATTATCCATATGTACAGCGGCTTCGACACCTCAAGCTGATGGATATGTCTTACTCCTTAAAATTGAAAGACGTACCTGGTGTGTCAAATGCCACGAATCTTGAGACATTAATACTCAATAGTTGTGAAAGTCTGGTGGAGGTTCCTACTTGGATCAAGAATCTCTCACGTCTCACACAACTAAAGATGGTGGGATGCAAGAAGCTCAAGGTTCTTCCAACCAACATCAACATGGAATCTCTATATCACCTTGACCTCAGTCACTGCACACAACTGAAAACGTTTCCAGAAATTTCCACAAGAATTGGGTATCTTGATCTGGAAAATACTGGTATAGAAGAAGTTCCATCATCTATAAGGTCTTGGCCAGATCTTGCTAAATTGAGCATGCGAGGTTGCAAAAGCCTGAGGATGTTCCCAGATGTTCTTGACGGTATGGATGAGTTGAACTGAGTGATACCAAATAAATTTGTTTGGTGGCGAAATGGAGGCAATTGGGTTTGACCTCAATGGGTTTAAGAATTATTGTTAACGAATTATTTGCAAGGCGGTAGTCACTTTCTACGTCAATAATGTTTTCTTATTTCCTAGCTAAGAGGCATTTGTTACTATGCCATGATCAACATCCTTGTCAAGATCGACTTTAGCTGATTGTAAGCATAATGAACTGCCGTCATTAAAGAAACTGAAACTATGTCTTTTGGAGACTGAGTCTGCTCATAAAGAATGCAAAAAGAGAGGCCACTACAATGGGAAAAGCAATGAGAACAAACGCTACAACAGCCAATGAGTCATGTTTGTAACCTAAGAAATCCTCCAGTATAATCTCTTTGTCAATATCTCCGTACTGCGAACTCAATAACTTCCTTGTTGTGGGGCTTAGGTAGCGATGTTAACTTTAGGGTTAGGGCCAACCCTCATTTGTTTATTATAAGTCCAGCTCTATTTTAACCCAACCCTATTTTAACCCTATTATAATCAAGGGTTAGGACTGGTACCAGGGTTAACTTATTTAATTGAAAAATTTATTTTTGTTCTTAAATTTTAAAGTTAAAACTAGAAAAATTAAGATATGATATCATTCTTTCCTCTGATTTGTTGAGCATAAAAATCAAAAGTTTTCCTCCTAAAATCGCAAAATCGAGTTTTTGCTCCACAACTAAGAATAAAGTTTTTCTGTCAAAAAACAAAAAATTGTGTTTTTTCCGCTAAAACCTAATTTGAGTTTTTTCACCAAAACCACAAAACCACAAAATAGTATAAATATCCACCATTTTGGGATTTTCTGCGGAAAATGATACATTTTTTGTGTTCACAAGTTTGAAACTTGATTCAACCCAAGGCACACTTATTTACATATTTATATACATAATAATATAAAGTTTCATGCAATGCAGAAACATTTTGACTTAGATAAACCTACATAGCTCTAGGCCTTTTCTATATATTGACGCAATGTGTCTATAGAAAACAGGTTCCATGATACATATTTCAGATATTGGGTATTTGTGAAATGGGAAAATGATATAAGAGAGTAAAATTTTAAATAAATTAGTAGAACGAATATACAGAGAACATTATATCCTATAATTTATATCTTAGGGGTGAATAACTTGAGGAAAAAGAGTAAGATTTACTTTCCCACAAATTGAAGTTAAAGTTAGAACTTTGGACACCTTTTTAGGAATGTATATATAGCCGTTTCATTTGTACTTAAAAAATATATTGTAATTTATTACTTAGCAAGAATAATACATTTGATCAAAAAAAAAAAAAAAAAAAAAAAAAAAAAAAAACAGTTCAAAAAGAATAATACCTTTTTAATTTAACAAGTTAATGTTTTGGAAGCATATCATTGTGATCAAATCTTACAATTTTAATATGTCATAAATAAACAGCAAAACAATCCAGAAATGTTATCAAAAAGCGTGTTATTTCATTAAAACAGGTTAAGAGAGTTAAGCAAATTAACAAAAAGAAAAAAAAAACAGAACATAATCTTCGTTTCTGTTAGTCTCACAAGTCACAACGTAAAAAACAACTTTCCCTCAAAGAATAAAAAATAAAATAAAAAGAAATCCTGAAACAGAGCTTCTCTTTTCGTTTATTGAAATTTTGTTCGTGGTTGCCGCGATTGTTAGGCCCTGTAAAAAAAAGCGTTCATACGTTGGTCGGAGCCGTTTTGCATGGCGGTTTGCTTTCGAGGGAGTACGGCAAAGATATCAAGGTCTGCAAATTTAGACGTCGTTGCAATATTGGGTGCTTCCGTGAGATGAGAAACGGAGGTTAATGGGGAGATTGAGAACAGCTTTTCTTGCCATCTCTCTCGTTTTTCTTGTTTGCGTTTCCGAGGAGATCATCTCTCGACGCGGCGCTAACCGCGGCGAGGCTCACGGTGGCGATGATGTGGTAAGTTCATCCTCCTTGCTTCGTTTTCTCATTTTAGAAACAAATCAAGAACGGATGGAGCAATCTTTTTTTTTTGCCAAATACGTATATATGAAGCAATCTTCATTTAGGTTTTTATTTTGTGCATATTCAGACAACATGTTTGTTATTGAAGAATGTGTTAATTTTCTGATAGGCAGAACAAACATGGATACATTGTAGAAAAGAACTGAAAGATAGGAACAGAGATTGCCTTCTCTATATCCCTCCTCGTGTAGCAGCAGCTAATGATACGTACCAGAAACTATCCGTCTTAACCGGTTGGTTCAGCAACTGGTTTGGACCTCTCCTTGATTCTACTACAAGCTATCCAACAAGAAAGCTGATCGGTAAGCAAAAGAAAAAGAGAAAGAAGTTTAGAGTATCTGCTCCAAACTTTGCACTTGGTCCTGCACCAGGTTTTGCTCCAGGTCCTTCTCCCCGTTTCGCACCAGGTCCTGCTCCAACTCCTCAGAGTTATGACCTTGCTGCACCTTCAAGCGCTCCTTCATATTCGCCAGCTGAGGCGCCGGATGAATCAAGCTTTGGTGGTCCGACTAAGAAGAGAGCAAAGAGTATTGTTGCTCCTAGTCAAAGTGTTCCAGGTCCTCCTCCTCCTCCACCTCCGGAGAAGAAGAATGATATCTTGATGGATCTTATCATCGCTGTTGCTTCAACCGCTGTGTTAACGTTTTTTCTAGTTGCATTACTATTCTTATGTTGCTTCAGACGCAACAACCGCAAAAATGCGGTTGGTCCTAGAAATGGACCAAGAGATGAAGGACCACTTCTACATTTATCTGATTTATCAGCTGGTAATGATGTTTTTTAAAATCAAAACGGTTTCATGTTTCAATCTTTCAAGAACTATAACTAACTCTTGTTTTGCTTCTTTTTTTTAGGATCTAATGAGAACTCTCCAAAGGTTGCAGCCACGAGTAGGAGATTCTTCACTGCTACTTCTAAGAAGAGATCATTTCTTTCTAGAGTATCTCTAAAGAGAAACAATCATGAGTTTTCACCCGCTGAAGCGTCGTCATCCTCTGGACTTCCTCTTCCTCCTGGAAGATCATCAGCAGCTCCTCCTCTTCCTCCTCCGGCTCCACCAGCTCCTCGGCCTCCTCCACCAGCTCCTCCTAAATCTAAGCCTCCTCCTCCAGCTCCTCCAAAACTTGTGCGTCCTCCACCTGCACCACCAAAACGTCAAGGACGTAGCTCCTCTGGAGATGGTTCTGATGTCGATTCGGAGACTGGTGCTCCGAAAACAAAACTAAAACCGTTTTTCTGGGATAAAATGGCTAACCCTGATCAGAAAATGGTTTGGCATGAGATCAGCGCCGGTTCATTCCAGTTAAGACTTGAATTAAAACTTTTAAAACCTTTGTTTCCAGATCTTTGCCTAACTCACATTCTGCTTTGTAGGTTCAACGAAGAGGAGATGGAGTCTCTTTTCGGCTACAATGATGTGAACAAAAGCAAGAATGGTCAAAGAGGAGAGTCATCTAGAGACTCTCCTGTTCAGTATATACAGATAATTGACCCAAGAAAAGCACAAAACTTATCTATTCTTCTTCGAGCTTTGAATGTAACAATAGAAGAAGTCGTCGATGCCATCAAAGAAGGTAACGAGCTCCCAGTGGAGCTTCTCCAAACATTGTTGAAGATGGCTCCAACTTCAGAGGAAGAACTCAAACTTAGACTATACTCGGGAGATCTTCACCTGCTTGGCCCTGCGGAGCGATTCTTGAAGATTCTTGTTGATATACCTTTTGCGTTTAAACGTATAGAGTCCCTTATATTCATGATATCGCTTCAAGAAGAAGTCTCTGGCATCAAAGAATCACTCGCAACTCTCGAGGTAATTAGTCCACACTGTGACACCCGTAATCTGAAACCACAGTATGTAATATTAGTTTCGTCCCAGCCATCACTCGAACCGGGGAACTCTGAACCTTCTTCTATACAAATCTCTTAGTGGTTCTGTCTTTTTGTCTTAGGTGGCTTGCAAGAAACTTAAAAACAGCAGACTGTTCATAAAACTACTAGAAGCAGTTCTCAAGACAGGAAACAGAATGAATGTCGGAACTTTCCGCGGTGACGCGCAAGCTTTCAAACTCGACACGCTCTTGAAACTCTCTGACGTCAAAGGAACTGATGGCAAAACCACACTCTTACACTTTGTTGTCCTTGAGATCATTCGTTCTGAAGGCGTTCGTGCTCTCCGCCTCCAGAGATCAAGCAAAAGCTTCTCCAGCATTAAAACAGACGATACCAACACAGACACAAGTCCACAGTCTGTTGAACGTTACCGAAGCACAGGACTTCAAGTTGTTTCGGGACTAACCACAGAGCTTGAAGATGTAAAGAGAGCAGCAATAATAGATGCTGATGGATTAGCTTCAACACTGATGAACCTAAGTGGCTCATTGACCAATGCGAGGGAGTTTCTGAAGTCGATGGACGAAGAGAGCGATTTCGAGAAAGCTTTAGCTGGGTTCATAGAACGTGCAGATGGTGATATCAAATGGTTGAAGGAAGAAGAAGAGAGGATCATGGTGTTGGTGAAAAGCTCTGCTGATTATTTCCATGGCAAATCTGCCAAGAACGAAGGGTTGCGTTTGTTTGCTATAGTGCGTGACTTCTTGGTAATGTTGGAGAAAGTTTGCAGAGAAGTTAAAGAAACGACGATGATGACCTCTACTAAGAATCATTCGGGTAAAAAGGAAACAGAAATGACTCCGGAAGGTAATCAACCGGATAACATTCGACGGCATTTGTTTCCGGCCATTGCTGAACGGAGAGCTGACAGTTCGGATGGTTCAGACAGCGACTAGGATGGAACATGCAGTTTTCATCTTCTTAGTTTTACTTTTTTGTTGTATCATTTCAGTTTCCGGTAAAAGACAAAAAAGTGTAACTTACAATTTGTATTATTTATGTATAACCCTGTTTTTGTTTGTGCCCAGCTTTATAAAAATAGATAGATAGATGGTAGGAACAAGAACACGAGAGCTTTTATTGCTAAAAGAAGAGATACAACCTAGTCAAATGATTCTCCTCTATGAAAATTATGTGAGCCTAATCTAACAAGAATAACAATGGTATCCTAACCCAAAGTTATTGTTAAATTCTAAAAATCACATATATGGTAAAAGCTATACATTAGAATGAGGGGAAAGCTTGAGAGACTCCTTGCAGTGAATGGGTAAGAGACTATTTATAGTAACTGTGTTGCCTCCCCCTCGCTTTCCTAGAAAAGAGAAAGCTTCTGAATAATAATAGAGGTTTCCTTTCCTTTTTTACCTAACTATCCCATGTCGCTTGAAAGACATGCCTTCTGTTTTTGAGCCACTGCAATAATTCTCTATCTAGTGACGAGTTGTTGACTACAGCATCGAACATCGGGCTTCCTAATACTCCCAAGGTGCTTTTGAACATCCATATTTTGTCCTTTGCCCATGGTTTTTGAGGTTGCTTTGACTGTACAAAAATAAGATAAAAATTCAAAAAGATCACTATCATGGACAATGGTGACAAATGAAAAGCATTTCGGAAGTGGGTCAAGTATGAAGAAATTACCATCTGTGAAACCATTGTTTTCACCGTCTTTGGGCCATAAACACGATGCTTTGATGGCTTATGAGCCTTTACGTAGAAGGAAGCTACTTCGGGTAAAGAGAGGCAACCTCTGGTTGCTTTCACCAATGTAAGATTAGGATCAGTATTTGTCTGTTCATACCAGTAAATCAGCTGGCCGAGACAATAGTTCTCGCCATATGTTTTCTGGTACTCCTTTATACCCTCGCCTAACTTGTCCGCATATTTGGCCCCCAAATCTAACGGGCTAATGTTTACAGGAGAAGACATAAATGACTTGTATTCCTGCCGACCATATCAAGACCCATCTGTCAGTAGAAGTTTAACAAGCCTTTGTCTTCTTTTATCACCCAAATTATACGAAATAACTTACCCGAACTTTGAAAAAGCACTTTGTATAGGCATATATGTGAATCAAATCAGCTGCAGCATCATTCCGACACTTGTATGTACAAGGTAGATCTCGGATCTCATCTCTCAACCTTCATGGAAGAAAATATTCTTTGATGTAAGTGTACAGTTTCCTAAAAGTACAATGTTTCATGCACATTGATGTACTAACCAAAGTAATGATCTTTGAAGATCCTTAAGGACGTCTGCAGATCCAGATGGATCATGGGCACGAATCTTGGATCTGAGTCCATCAACAATGCCCTCTTCCACGTGTGGCGACAAGCACTGAAGGATCTCCTCAACTAAGGAGCCATCCCCGTTCCACAAAAAAGAGACTGTTTCTTCAGGAGTAAGCTTCTCCAGCGGAGGAGGAGCGTTCTTTGGATCCCCAAACACACGTCTCATAACATATCTTACCTGTGTTATAACACTAATTAGAGAACCTTCGATTGGGAAAAACATTTTACAAGCACTTGCACAAAAAATTTGAAACGCAACGCAGATAACAGGATGTTTGGTTATATGATATGAAGAGAGATTGCAGTCACCTTGTCAAGTGTGACAGCCAAATTCTGAAGCCTCTGGTTGTAGACACCCTCAGCCTGTATCATCAAAGTTACAGACATAATAAGCATATAAAAGCTGGAGAAAAAAATCAAAAACCAGCTCAGAGTTCCAAAGCACAAAAGACATGAACTATTGAAAGAACCCGCAGAAAGGTAAAAAGGAATGATGTTCTGACCTGAACCTCAGCATCACTTTTCTCAACATCAAGGTGTATGTCTGAAAAATATTTTCTCTTTTCTTCCATATTATGCTTAAGAATTTCCTCTGGAAGCTTAGTTCTCTCGAAATTGATGAACCGCACCTTTATGCAGAAGAAACTTTCTGTCAGAAGCTGCACTCCCATCAATAGTGCTGCTATAAACTAACATAAAATGATTCAAGACTAACCAGATGAGCAGAATACGCAATCACCCAATCTGGCAGCCCACCAAGCATACAACTTCCCAGTCCAGCTCTTCCCAACTCAAGATAATCTTCTTCTGAAACTGAATTCAGTATACAAGCTTCTAGCATCAGTCTATGTCGATCCAGCAGACCATGCCATTCCTTCAACACCTGTTATATACATGGTTCAGAAAATTATATAGACAATCAAAGGACAAAAGAAATGCTTTTTAAACTTCGGTACAAAGACACTAATTACTCATTAGTGAACAAGCACACCAACCTCCGTCATTAACCTTGCGTATCTTAATACCAGTTAATAATCATATATATGTTAATATCACAATTACCTTCTGAAATGCACCTTCACCAGTGAGATTCAAGTAGCTGCCTCGGCATACTTGGCTACCACACAAGCAGACAGAAGCTTCATATTCTTCCTTACTCTGTTGCAGACATAAATATCATTCTTTTCACAGTAGAATGGGAACATAAAGATTAACCCAACGAATAAATACTTCCCTACAGTAGGAACTGGAAAAGAAGAGAGAGGGAAGAACAGACCTCAGTTACAGAATTATAATCAAAAGTTATCTCCTCGCCGTATTCAATCGGACGTACTGAATAGATGCCAATCTGGTAGTGTCCATCCACCGCAGTAACCCTGGAAGCACCAGTTGACAAAGACGGAAAATGAGTAACCCGTTTAAACTTGTTATTAGGTAGGAAGACACTCAAGTATCAAGAGTTCTCCCCTCCATTTTTTATTTTTTAAAGCATGGACGCATAGGTAAAAGGACGAGTATTGCCTAATATGCCTATGAGCAGAGCAGATAAAATCATAAACAAATGTTGGTAAGTGTATCCACAAAATTTTATATCTAAGAAATTTATCTGTGTATGTATTGATCTGAGCTTACTTAAGCAGGCTAGTTTATGCATGCAACATGAACGAAACTAAATTATTACAATGGTCACTTGGTTCTACTCTCTAAACAAAATTCTGGAAAACTGGATGATTGCAGAATTTAACTTACTTAGCTTCACAGTTAGGTCGGCAAGAATGACAAATTCGACTCGCATAATTAGCCTTGTGCATGGCATCAACAACAACTAAATCATATCCATCAGCGTCACCCTGCCAGTAACATAACAACATAAAAAATAAGAAAATGGTCTATATAATATATACAAGCCCAATCATCATATTTTCTTCATACCTTCGGTCTCTCAAGATAGATATTGTAAAACTCTGGTGCAGGATCAGTTTTGTTTTCCTGTAAGGAACGAATTCCATCTTGCTTCTCAAACCACTTCCAAACAGGATAAACCTACAATATCCAAAACATACGTTCAGAGCTCCCTTCAGAGAATGTTTCATATCCAAGAACAGCACGCCCAGTGAATTTCAGAAATTGTGCAGCTGACTAACTACCAAACATAAAACTGCAAAGCTGCAAACCCACCTCTCCAAGAAATTCAACAACAAAATCGTCTTCCACAAAACCACCTTGTTTGTTGCAAACAACACCGAGGCCCTACAAAGGCAAAAAAGTAGCAACAAGATAGATTAACAAAAACAGTCCTAAATAAATTGATGGATTTCTATGAAAGAATGACAGAGCTATACCTTCCGATAAGACACATAATTATCACCAGAACGACTTTCTATAGCCTTTAAGACGCCTTGACACATTTTCATTGTTTGTATATCACACTCTTCACGAGCATTCTCTTTGAGCTCTTCAATCACAGGTCTTAAAGGGAATACCATGGGGGTGTTTCCAGATCCAGTGAGAAACCTGACTTTCCTGTTCAGGGCACGTAAGACTACATCTTCTATAAATGAATGTTTATCCTGCAGTGACCAGTCCAATTCTCCGGGCATTGAATCAAGTAAGAGGTTATGGGTGTAAGGATCGATTCCATAAACCTCTTGCTCTAAAACCTCGTTGCCAAGAAGCTTTCTTGGTTTATACTCCTTGACTTCAGGAAGCTCCATATCTAACTCTTCAATGCCATTTCGTTGTGCATTCAGCTTCTCATCATAGTCCTCTGGCAAAGAAACCCGCATCTTTCGTTGTACCTCCTCCTCGTCAGCGACAATCGTGTACTCTTCAATCAGTTCATATTTCCTTGTGACTGGTGGCACAAGACTAGCTTTGGTCATACGTGCACCCCATTCACGCTCTTCGGTCACAGAATCAAAGGATTCGTCTGCTGTAAAGTATTTTTCAACACGCGAGTCCTGTGATCGACCTTCTGAACGGATATCCGATTCGCTTTCTGAAGCTGAGCTGTAATTGTCATTGTCAGATAGCTCGGAAGATGTTTCACTTCCCGAACCAAATGATTTACGATTCAGTTTAGACAAACGCCTTTTGATTTCGCGGTCAGATGCATATTCTCCGTAGTCCAGCGCACCATTTACACCAAATGTGTCACTAGTCCTGCTCATGTACTTCTTTTCAGTTACAGATTTGCTCAACTTCTTGTTGTACTTAGAGGCTGATGACAACCCTGACCCATCTTGCCACGACTTCATCAATTCATCTCTTCTATATGAAAAAGTAGCCATAGAGACCTCTTCTAAACGTGTGGCAAGTTGGATAAACAGTATGATGATTCGGTTCATCTCTTTGGAGTCTCCCCGATTCCTCTCTCTGGATATAAGATAGAATCAGAAGAAATTTTACAAAACTAGTATTAAGGAAAGCAATAAAAACAGCTCCTACCTTTACTTAAGAACTAGGAGTCTAGGAATAAATGTCAAAAACAAGTAATCCTACATCCTAACAAACTGAGAGCCAAAAACCAAGCACATGGGAAGAAAGCGGTTATTGACTTGAGAAATTATAACCTATAATCCAGAAAGGACATCAGCGGTCGTTCAACATATTGTTTGGCAAGTAGAATCTTCGTAGTTACTTATCTATAATTTGCAAGTCAATATTTGAAGTATTATTGGCATAATCATGTACTAAAGAAGCTACCCAAAGAAAGAGGAAGGGAGCCTTACTTAATTGCTTCCCTGCACATCCGGCTGATATCCTCCTTGACAGATTTCAAACCATGACTAACGTAGTAACCGTTTTTCATTTTTTCCTCTATATGAGCAACCTAGTAACCAAAGACACATTAGGATTAACTTTAACAAATGGTAAAGAAATAAGAGCAGACATAATATACAGCATACACGAATACCAGAAAGCACCTTTAAATCAAAGAAGTCAAAAGTATTCTGCTTCATGATGCCCCTAAGGCTTGAAGAAAGGAATTCCTCCACTCTCTTATACCCGTATTCTGACTTCTTAATCGCCCATCGCCTGATACGAGCATCCCTGGATAGAATTGCCGATGATTTCCGTGCATCATACAATTTTGAGCGTTTGTATAAGCTTCTTCGGAATAACTGATTGGCTGAGTCTCGCTTTTCCACTCGATCAAAGTAATCCTTAAGATTACCAAAATCATCTGTATCTCCTCCTAATCCCTTAGACTTATTAACATTAGTCTGTTTCAAACTCCTTAACCTGGAATGCAAGTCACCTGGTCGAGGATGCTGGCATTTGAGCCAACATACTTTTTTATATTTCAATGTCAAATTTCCAAACTGGGAGCAGCCTGTGATGTCTACAGAGGATATATGGGGAAATAAACGAAGAATTTCCTCAAGCATGCTGGAAGTCACGTTTGTACAACCAACCAGAATAATAGAATCAATCTTCTCCGAGTTGTAAGTGTTCTGCAAAAGAATGTCATATCAGTTCAATTAAAATTCTAAATTGCTAAAATACTGTAAACGGAAAGTACAGAGTGCTCACCATGATACTCCAGAGCCTAGAATCTGTGCAGTTGGGACCCAAAGAAGATAAATCAACTTGTCTTGAAATATCCTTGTATGAACTAACAATGGCCTTCCAGTGTCTACAAGTCATGGACGCAAATGCAAGTGATTTTTCATCATATCTCAACAAATGAAACACCCGTGCTAACACGTGACCATCTAACAAATCCCAGTACATCCCCACGCTCCCAGAAGATCCACTTCCTTCAACATGGAAAGTAGCGTCCCCACATAAATCCTCAAATGTCAACTCATCCTTCTGAAACATTTGTGCATCTGTCACTTCAGAATGGTCTCCACTTTCACCAGCCATCAATCGAGCTCTTTTCGTATATGATGATGAATCAAATTCTGAGGTTTATGAACCAAAAACAAAAGAGAGAAGAGAACACATGTTTAAACATACGAAAGCAGGAACTGGACAATGTTATAACCAGAAGAGAATGAAGAAACAAAGGAAATAGCCACCCAAGTTCAGAAACCGATAATAACTTGAAGAAAAGCATGAGCTAATAAGATGGATTGGGTGGCATTTAAATTCTGGTAGTTATGCATACCTGAATATGGGTGCATGTACTTGTCAGTCTCTTTCTTTGGCTGTCTTGCATGGATCCAAGAGTCTAAGACGTCGTTTATGGCAGCAGAAAATTCCCGAGTCTTGTATGTTTTCATAACCAATTGATGGAGTTTCCCACGGAAATAACCAAGAAACTGAGGGTGCATAGCATGGAACGAGCTTAGACTTGTTTCCATTTCAGAATGCTTGAAATCCTGTGACTCTGAGACATCAAGGCTTTGACAATCTGAAGGCAGAGCTGGGGCTTTCCCCTTGCCACTGATTTCAGAAGTTTTTGTGATAGAAGTAACAGGTACCCAAATTTTGTCAGATTTCCTGAAGACACTAGTGTGGCGCTTTATTAAACCTTTATCAACCAATATCTGGAGCTCCGAAAATGGCAAAGGTCCTTGTTCTTGCCCAGCCCCATCCATGTAGAACCAATCACCCAAATGCAATTGCAAATCATCGACTGTATACAGACGATCCTCAGGGGTGCTAACAGATGCGTCAGTTCTCCAAAATCCCTGCATATCTTGACTACCGCAAGCTGATGACTGAGAAATACTTTCGACGGAATCCCTCTTGGAATCACTAGATGCAGGGGATGGACGAGCATGCCTTGAAGAGAACTTTTCCCCACCACGAACTTTTACAAGGGGATCAGGAACTGATGGAACTGGATCATTAACGACTAATGAGTTAAGCCTAACTACAGACAGCACACTAGCTTTTACTCCCCTCGCCTGATTTCTCTCATCTACACCAGAAAAAGCCCACAGGGGAAGTTCCAGCCTAGAGCGGCTGCGAGGATTATACAAATCATCCTTGTGATGCCAGCGAGGATCCTCATACCCAGACTTCTGCATCAGGCATAATGGGAAACCATCATTCAGAACCATTTTCTTTTTGTAATCTCTATCTTGAAAAGCTTCATCGTGTCTTATCCAGTCCCCGCCTGTGCAAGACCAACGACCTGAAAACCAGCTGCCTATCTCATCGCTCTCAGAACAATCAACATTTGCTGACTTCAATTCTTCGATCGCCATTGCCTTGGGCTCTGAACGTTCCGACGACTCCTCATTTAATAGCAACTGATTTACCACTTGATAGTAGCACCAGATGATATCTGCAAATACCAGAGTAGAACTTCTAAATAGTGTCATGCAAAACATGATAAAAAAAAAATTAAAAAAAACATGTTGGTAAACAAGAAGCTATGATTACTAAAAGTTGATGTCGTCTAAATGAATATCCATGTTCATGCACAAACCATCATATGGCAGTAGGCGGCCATTACGTCTTTAACACACATCAACACTTCCAAATACTACAAACGAACTAATATAAATATAGATGACCATATAATATCTTAAGTGAATATAAACGCTTGTATCGTTACGTTTCCTGATAGTAGAAGTAGGCCAAGTTAGGAATATAACTTGCCTGAAAGGAGGAAAAGCAAATAGAGAAAAAAAATCATATCATGCTATAGCAAAAGTGCAAGTGGTGCCAACGAAACATACCTTCAGAACTCACAAATCTTCTCGTCTCTTCAAGCTCAACTTTAATCTGCACAGCTTCTGCAAAGCGATAAAAATAAGCCTATCTTAGGTATGGCATAGAAGCCCCATGGTGCAATAAACTAAATGTATTAAGAAAAATGCGTCAGATATTTGCTAGCATTTCTGGCTGAAAACATCAAATTTCTGGCTGGAAAGATAATATTTTACATCTACTACAGTACCTCCAAGTGTTTCAAGTTCCCTGCCAGGGATGATAGTATAGCCATCCAAGAGACTCGCGATCCTGTTATTAAACTGGAAATCTTCATGATGGCCCACTACAGTATCATTACTATCTGGTATGGACAATGATTCAGGCAAGGAATCTTCAGCTCCTTGCTCCATATGAACTGCTTTGGCAGCATCTGCAATATCTTCTAATAAATTACCAGGCGCTTCAGGAGGATTCACGAGCCGTGTCACAGCATCTGACACGATTGATGGAATATTTATGTTGACCACAGGAGATGTTGCATTTTCAATAGTGACCCACCTATTATTATCTGAATGTTTAATCATATGGTCAGAGAAAAGAATGCCTTGCTCCACAAGAGCTTTAAGCTCGGATAACTTTGCAGGCCCATGTTCAGTGCCATAGTAATCAAGATAAAACCACTCCCCCAAGGATGAATCTGCCGCCATAGGCTCCTCGTGAGGTGGTGTATCACAAATGTCCATATCTACCTCCATCGATGGCAACTCTTCGGTAGTTGCTTCACCAACTTGCACAGACTCTTTTCCCTTTGCACACGCACTTGGAATCTTGGAAGAATCACATACAGAATTTTTCTCAACCACCGGATTATTGTTATTCAAAATGTTTTTACCTTGCAATTCTTTTCTTGATGGAGTCGACTCTTTTCCATTAGAATCCCTATGCCTTTGCTTATTCTCAAGCTCCATACCAGTCTGAGAATCCCTCCTCTCCCTAACTCCACTCTTTCTGCTTATATCTCTATGGCCATTACGTCTGGTACGATCGCTCTGGGGATCTTCCATATATTTAGAAGTTCCATCCCGGCGATCACTGGACCATTCAGAGTAACTTGGACTTCTTCTACAATCATGGTGATGGCTGCGGTCATGTGGAGACCTTTTACGAGCATGTGAAGGCTTCTCAAAGATATATGGCGATCTCTCCCGGGCATATGGCGACCTTTCCCGATTGTGGGAACTTCTATCCCTGTGGCCATGGTACCTAGACCGGTCGTGTGGGGACAGATCAGATCGTGCACCATGTCTGTCTGAAACAGCCCTGGCACGGAAATATGAGTCATGATGCTTTTTAGGATACTTTTCCAGAGATGAGTTTTTAGATGAATAGGAATCTCTGTAGTCTCTCTCAACAGAGTTCCGTGAATAGTGGTTTGGGTGAAGAGAGCGGGAACAATCATCAGAAAGTTTTCTATATTTGGAGCTCCCATAGTCCCCATGATCAGCATAAAGATGTTCAGCTCCATGTCGCTTCAGTTTGTTCACAGTAGAAGAGTACTCTTTCCCAAGATTATTGGGATCGTTGTTATGTAAACTTTCCTCGATTACAATTTTAGAACTGACCCTCGTAGCCCTGTCATTCCCACTTCTGAACTCTCTCCGGCGATAGGTATCCTCATTCGAAAACCTACCGCCGGGCGGGGTACGTTCATGTTCATAGTCATAATCATATTTCCACGTTGTCTCTCTGTCAACTCCACTCCTACGAGATCTGTTGTAACTATGATCATCCTTACGTGTATCCATCTTATGCCATCTGTCTGGGATGAACTCCCCTTTCTCAATTTCATCACCGGGATCTCTCCATGATCTGATTTCTCTCTCTTCTTTCCTGTACTTATCTGCAGGTAAATCCCTTCTCTCCACATAAGATTTATCATATTGCAGGTTACTGCAATCCCCAGAAATCTCCCCTTTTTCGATCTCACTATTCCGCAGTGACTTCACTGGAGAAATCTCACCGGTCTCCAAATCCGCATGAGAATTTAATTCACCCTCTTCCACTTCATCCTTAAACCCAGAATCTCCACCGTTTTCTTCTTTATTGCAACCTTTTCCTTGCAAAACTTCACTCTTTTTATCCTGATCTTTGCGCTCCTTGGGCTTCCTCCTGACAACTTTACGAATTACCTTAACAATTTTCTTCTTCTTAGGTGGCTGAGACGCTGAGGGTTTATCTGGTTGGGACTCCGGAAGCTTATTATTAGTTGAGATTGAAGAAGCAGCAACCTTTGTATCACTGTTGCCTCCACAAAGCGTCTTCTCCTCCACAACTGGAAGCTTGTCCATGATATTCAGTAGAGGCATGCATGTGACGACACCCCCATCGCTCATGGACACAAAGCTTTTCTCAAGTCTTGGGGATATCAATACTCATGCTTCAGAACATCCCACCGCCAAAGTCCGTCGCCGTCTCCGGCTAAATTCAAGAACCTGTACACACCCAAGAAGCAATCAGTGGCGAAAACTGAATGTAGCCAGAGCGAGAATCTGGAAACCCTACGGAGCCAAATTGATGAAATTAGAGGAGAGGACGAGACGGGAAGACAACGAATTGAAGCGGGGATTTTACCGGGGAGGGTAAGGAAACGTAGCGAAGGGGATCAAATAGAGCTGGGAGGAAGACGAATGAACGTGAGAAGGATGAGAAATTTCTCGAGAATAAGAGAGTAATAGATCCAGGTCAAAGAAGACGAATCGACAAGGAAACCCTAGAAAGTTCTCGCTAAATCTCAATCTGGTTGTTCCCGTTGCGGCGTGTGTTCTTTCTCTCTGCGACCTGCGCTTCTCTTCTGAATCCTTGTCTTCTCTCTCTCTCTCTCTCCGTTATGTTTTCCTGAAAGAAGAAGCCGTCGTGTTAATATTTTCTGTGTATTTATTTTATTTTTTTTTTTTTTTTATATCACCGTTTTCACCTTAACTAATTTAGATATGAAATTGATAATAGTATGATTTATTTTTTGGTCAAAAGTATATTAGTATGCAATGGAAAATATGGTAATTAAGAATGGTTCTGAATCCCCTATATATTAATCGAGAAGCATTTGAAAAATTAGAACCTTAATTTTGTATTAATTTAAAAAAACTCTAAATCCTAGGCGGCACTCTAAATCCCTTCTAAATTCCATTTCAAAGAATTCTAAAGCATCTAATATAAAGTATAGTTTAATCTAATGGTGTCACATTATTCCATAATTATATAACACTAGAGAACATTATATTAACCTAAAATATAAGAAATGTGTATTATTTCCTTAAATAAAAACTACGGAATTACCTAATATGATTTACATATATATGGCAATTAATGATTATGAATAATAAAGATTTGATAACAATAACTATATAATAAAAAATTAGATTTTTTCTTATATGTTATATTTTGAATTTTTTAAAATGACTTTAAATTACAAAAATGAGGAAACGAAGCCTTATATGTTATATTTTTTTTTAAAACGACTTTGAAATACAAAAATGAGGACACTTTATATGTTATATTTTTCTTATATGTTAGACTTTTTCTTATATGTTATATTTTGAATTTTTAAAACGACTTTAAATTACAAAAATGTAAGTTTTCCTTAAGTATACGACTAAAAACATTAAAATGACATGTATCAATTCGATGGTTGATTTGAAAGCTTTCAAAACCATATGGAAGATAAAAGTCAAAATAATTCAACTGTGAAAACAACACTGTTCACTTTTTTCAAGAATGTGTTCGATGGAAAAAATAAGGTTTTTATGTCATAATTTGTTTAATGTTCAATCCGATCATTCCATGATGTATTAATTATAGTTTTGTTCCATCATTTTTAATAAAAATTGATTTGATCCATCGGAAAGAAATTATATAATAACAAAATAAATATTGTATATATATAAATAAAATGATCAAATATATAAAAAAAAATTCGATAATATATAGAAATAAACTCACCATGCGCATGGCGCAAGTATCATCCTAGTTGTATTTGTAAAAGAGTTATTTCAAATTCGATATCTTTTAAAAAAGGAAACAAAATATTATCAAGTTATATTATGTTTTTAAAATAAAAAAAAGTAAAAAAAAAAATAGCAGTAACAGAAAAAAGAATTAAAAAAAAAAATTTAACGTCGTCAGCAAAACACTAAACCCTAAATCCTAATCCCTAAACCCTAAATTCTAAACCCTAAACTCTTGGGTAAACCCTAAACCCTTGGATAAACTCTAAACCCTTGGATAAACCATAAACCCTTGAATAAATCATAAACTCTAAATAAAAACACTAAACTCTTAAACTCTAAACCCTAAAATCCTAAACCCTAAACCCTTGAGTGTTTTAGTGTTTAGTGATTTTGATTTAGAGTTTAAGATTTATCCTAGAGTTTAAGATTTATCCTAGGGTTTAGGGTTTACCTAAGAGTTTAGGGTTTAGGATTTAGGGATTAGAATTTAGGGTTTAATGTTTTGCTGACGACGTTAAAATTTTTTTTTTTGCAATTACTACTATTTTTTTTACCTTTTAATTTTAAAAAGATAATATAATTTGACAATATTTTATTTTTTTTTTTAAAAGATACCAAATATGAAATAACAAAAGCCTATTGGTTGGTGAACCCAAGAATAAGTATAGTATTTGTAAAAAAACAGGTCTAAACACATTTTGGACGATTTTATCATTGTAGTACAACGAGTGAATTTTTCGTTCATTTTGTATTATATAAATGTTTATTTAAAAAATAATAATTTAATTATATGAGCTTAACTTATTATTGAATATCTTATATTATTATGTAATGTGTCATATGTTAATAATCTACTAAAGTATTAAATATACTTTTAAAATCTATGGTTGATAAAATCACAAGTTATTTTTGTCATTCTTATTCCTTTTAATACATTTCTCAAAACAATTTACTTATCATATTTCTTCCTCATATTTTTTTAGTTTCTTTCATTGGGTTTTATAGAAAAATTCTAACAGTAAAAAATAGAAAATAACATTTAAAAGACAAATCAATGAAAATCTTTGAATAGTAACACAGATTACAACACTTCTCAAGAGTTTTTATCTTTGTCAGTTAAATATGACAAAAACATATAACTTTTTAGTATATGTGTATAGTAGGCATGTGATTTTATTACTTTCTGCATATTTTATATGTGTTAAACTATATATTTGTTTGATCCAACATATTTTGACTGAAAACTCAAATATTTTCTTTTTCTAAACTGAGATAATTATTTCTATAATCATCTTGTTCATAAAATTATTAGTTTAAAACTAATATATTTTTTTTTATTAACATGAAAAATAAAATGATAATATCAGTAAGTGATGAAAATAAAATTCCACATAATATATTTAATAAAGCTAAAATAATAATATTTAATGAGAAACTTTCTGCAATTAGTAACAATAATTTATTTGTATTTATATGTCCTTTTAGAATTCAAAATTTTATAAAAATATATCAGATCTACCAAAATTTTATGTCTTTACACATATCATACTCTGTCTCTGGGTCCGGATCTGAAAATAATAATCATGCCAAAACAAAAATTGTGAAAATATTTACATATCAAATTACCTGTTCATACATTATTTAGCCCAAAAGTAAGGCGGCCACTTCCAACATTTTTAGCAATGAAAATCCATTTGGCGCTCAAACCAAACGCTACGAGCGGTAATATTCTCACCGTTAATAAACGGACATCTTGACCCAAGATTTTTTATTACACAACGTGGTGCGAAGCTTAAAGAGATTCTGATTTGATGAGCCATTAAACACTTGGAACAACCCGTTACTTATAATGTGGGCTTTGTAATGGGTCCATTGGTGATTGATTACTCCTACATTCTTATTGAAGAACTTCTAAACTTTTTAACGGGTTGTTCCAAGTGTTTAATGGCTCATCAAATCAGAATCTTTTATTGAAGAACTTCTAAACTTTATTCCAAAATCTGAGCAAAATAAAAGCTTTGACAAAAAGGAAACGATCACAAATAAAAAATGCATTTTATGTGAAACTGATTTATGGGAGAAAAAACAACACATGAATACAAAAATATAAAGGTCCAGATTCTATTCATTGACAACATATAAATAACACATGGCATAAAGGTCGACAATTTCATGACATAACAAGAGTATTAATTGGTGTTTCAAAAAAAAAAAAAAAAAAAAAAAAAAAACCACCTGTGCTGCTGAATATTTCACATCACAAATTGGCCCTCTAAATATATAAACATCTGAACTAGAAGCACATGCTTGATGTGCTTAGTGTCAGTGATATCTTCAAATCCTAGGGAAAAGAAACCAAATGTTTGTGGATAGTTTTTCGAGCTTAGGAAGTTTCTCCAGCTCGTCGCGTTAACAAAAAAAAAAGAGATACCTTACATTCCCGGATGTAGTCAGAAATACCTCGGCAACCTCGAGCTTCTCAAATGTCAAGCTCGTACTGTCCATGGTCAACACATGGTTTTATTGTGTTACTAGATTAATTATTTTATGTATTATATGTTCTTACATATAATGAAATAATTAAATATATTGAATAATTAAAAGTCAGTAACTGCTACATATATAATTAAATTGGTGCGAACATATAAATCAATTTTATTAATCTAAAGAATAATTTTTTTCTATTTGATAGGATATATAATTAAATTTAAATGATATTAACACACATAGTATATTTTTAATATAAATGTATATTAAATGATGTTTATACTGATATATTTTTTTATCGTTTGTATCTTTTATAGCAAAAACTTTAAATTAATGTTAACAAAAATTTTATTATGGGATTAATAATTTTAGTAATTTATATTTTTTTTTAAAATTAAGTTGTCAATGTTTGTTCAATTATCAAAATAAAATTTTCAAAGTAAATTTTGAAAATTAAATATTTATGTATTTTATATGGTATACAATGGACTTTAAAACGATATATATATATATATATAGGGGTTGATTGGTAGAAGCTGTACCTTTGGATTTTTTGCTTTAAGAATTAAGCTATAGATTTTGTGGCTTTAGCTTTAAACTTTATTGTTGTAGGTTTATTTCAAAGTTTTAAAAGCAGTAAACCTAAAGCCGTAGAAAAATTGATTTATAGAGCCATTATATTTCCTTTTAAAGATTTTGTGCTCTAGCTTTAGTTTTTATTAATAAAGCTTGATTGCTTCGATTTTATTGCTCTAAAAAGAATTATGGTTGTGTAGAGCACTCAGAGCCAACACCAATCACCTCCCATATATATATATATCTTTTAATCTTAATAATTAATTAAACTATACTTTTTACTTATATGATTTTATAACAATTTTTATTTTTCATAGCAAAAATTTTAAACCATGGATCACAAAATTTGAATTTGAGACTTTTTACAGTTTTAGTAATTTATAGTCGTTTTTAAAAATTCAAAATATAACATATACAGAAAATTTTAAATTTTATTATATGGTTAATGTGGTTTTTTAATCTATTTTAATAATTTAAAATTAAACAAATATGATAGAATATACACTAATTTTTATCAAATCTTTATTATTCAAAATCATTAATTGTCATATATGTTTTAGCCACATTAGGCAATTTCGTAACTTTTAATTAAGGAAATTATAAAGACCATTAATAATGAATTTATGGTTAGTTTAATAAAAAATATATTATATAATTAGATGGACCAACCTATTTCTCTAATGATTCTATGAATCATCCTAGTCATGACACGTGGCTACAAAAAGAAGTTATAATGTTTCTCAATTAATATTGTACTAGATCTGGATCCACGCAACCGCGCGAGTGTTACTTTTCATTTTTATTTACATAGACATTTTATTTTTATTTCAAGAATGATGTATATTCAAATGTGTATATGAATTTTTCAAACATAAGCATGTGATTCAATTTTATTGTTTTTCATCAAATTAATCATTTCAAAATGTAACATGTATTTTCTTTTATATATTTCTGTTTGTTGAATTAGTGTTTGATTATTGAACTCATGAACTTTTGAAATCTAGTTTGGTAAAAATATAAAATTATTTTCATTTACAAAGATATTGTAACATTTCACAAAAATATCAAGTCAAAGTGAATTAAAATTATATCTCTTAGATTATAATTATAAAGTAATTAATTAAATATTTAGTATTTTTTTGTTATTTTATCAAAAAACGAAGTAGTTTTTATTTAACAAATAACACTGACATATATTTAAAATGATTTTGTTGCGTCTACCTTAAAAATGCGTTGGTAGCATGTTATTCTATAAATTTTAATAACTTATCTTCTTAAATTCATAAAATTCAATCAAATACAGAGATTAAATAATGATTGTAATATGGGCCACAATAGTCTATGATCCAAGTAATGATTTCATTAGGTTTCAGTTACCTATTTTTTTACGGGAAGAAAACTAACTTTTTTTTTGATAACACACGCGACTTTTTTCGTTCAGAACAAAGCTAATCTCAGAAGAGCTTTATGTCTTCAAGCTAATCTCAGAAGAGCTTTATGTCTTCCTCACCGCATCGTTAAACATAGATGCATATCACTTTTCACTTGAATCTAAACGGAAGAAGTTTTTGAACATCATCAATAACTAACGCCTATCTACAAATGTTTGGAGTTTATTTTTAATTTATCTAACAACCGATTACTATTCTAGATGATTTTAGGGTTTTGTTATGTTGAATCGAGATTTGATAGATTATATCTCAATCATACAGATTGGCGTTTATGACATTGGAGAGGTCCACTCCTCGAAGTACGAACCTCTGTTTTTGGGTGATCAAGCTTAGTTTCTGAAATCAAAAATATGTTTCATAAAAGCATTAACAGAGTCGTAGTGGTGGAGATGTTTGTAGGTCGTACAGAGGTTCGTAGACAAAATAGACAGGTACTTTAATATACTAAGTTGAATTTCCTCTGTTTTGGAGCTTGAGCGTAGGATAATATATTTTGTTTATCATAATAGAAAGGTACTTTAATATACTCTTTGTTTTTTCAAAATTGATATACTGCAATAAGTTAGTGACGAAATATATTATTTACAATTGTTTCATATTCTTAAGCTCTGTTTTGTAATCTCTGCAGAGAATCATCTCAAAGATGCATGATATGGAAGATACTGCAAAGTCCTTCTAGTGCAGAGGAACTGTTGAATGATCTTGAGATCAAGAAACAGAGCTCGTACATGGGTTAGGCCATGTGGATGATACTGTTTAAGTGAATTAATGTAATATCAACTGATAATAATTGGTTTCTGGGGATCGAGAGAGAACATGACGTTAGGATTTGCAGATATATAAAATTTATTCTCTTACCAGATATATAATACAAACAGGCTCCAAGGAAAGCCAAGGAAGATCGTGAGGAATGATATTGTGAGGAAGATCGTGAGGAATGATAAGCCAAGCTAACAGATATATAATACAATCTGTCTCGCAGCATGCATGACATGGATGAACAATTGTGAGGAAGATCGTAAAGAGGCTCCAAGGAAAGCCAAGGATCATTGGTTTTCTGCCTCCAGGAGTGAAGCAACTTAACTTGGACTCGCCAGCCCTGTTTGTAGGGTTTGACGTCTTTTAATAACGAAAGTGCTTGGATCATAGACATAGCTCAAACTGTTTTAGTTTAGGTGATGGTTGAGGTTAAGGGTAGAGCCATCGATATATATATAGATCGCTAGGTTTGTTAGGGTATTTAGAGAGAATATACCGTGACTTTATTCGCAAGTAATATATATGAATTGTAGAAAATTTTGAATAAGTTGTTATGGTTATATCGTAAATATTCGTATCTTGATATATTTGAGGATATTCTTCTTAGTTGTTTCGATATTTCATTGCAAAAAATTAGGAAAACACATGAGGAGTGGACGGGAAGTTATAATTCGATCATTATGGTTAGAATATCATTTTTTAAACGTTCAAGTAACATGAACTGTGTAAATTAGTTGTTTCAATATAAGGAATATATATATATATATATATATATACAGAATCTTGGTTTTGAAAAATCTTGTTATATTGGTTAATTTTAAAGATAAACAATGATTTGAATAATGATCGAATTATAACTGATATGATATATTGGCTCGATGTTGATATGATAAGACCGGTTTGATGGTTCTTTTCAGGTGAACAGGTTCAAATAATAGAACTCGAATCATCACTTGAGCATGTATAAATAATGTGTAAGTGACAAAACCAATCTAAAACAGAGGTTTTATGGACCATTTTAGATGAAATGGTTGAGCTGTTAAATACGAACCGGCTGTATGGTCTGTCTACAAATGTTGTTGATACGAGTTGGTTTTGTTTATTACATGAACGACATGTATATTAACATACCAGAACTCTAGAACAGAACGAAAATGTATTAGTCTATGAACGAAAATGATTTCAATATGATGGATTATGTTTTATGTTTTAGATGGTTTACATTACCACTATGTATAATTTATTAAGGAATCAAATGTGGGTTTCTTAACCACTCTGGTTTTATAGGAGTCGATGTTATATTATGAATGATATATTAGAAGCCATATTATTAACAATAAATGAATGATAACTGATTTCTAGTGAGAGTCCATTTTTAAAAAAATCACACATGAATCAAGGTTGTGACTTCTGTTTTAATATATAAGATTAGAAAAAAATTATAGACAACTCTTATAGTTTAATAGTAGTGTATTTGTTACGTTATTTGTTCCTTTACATTATAATTTATTTATTTTTTCAGTTTATATGTTAAACTAGTGCGTTTTCGTGAAAGTGCAAATTTATTAAATTCCAGTGATAATTATTTTTTGTAGGTCAGTTCTACGCAAAATACAAATAAACAGAAACAAAATTCCATTAACCTTTACAAATTAGAATGATATTTGATTAAAAATATTTTTAAATATATAAATATTATGTATTTAACAAGTACGAAATCTAACTTTTAAATAAAAGCATTATGCGTTATCTGTTGTGAAACTAGAGAATAGAAACTGTATATTCTCATTAATCTTAAACATAAGGAGCCCTTTATATATAGGGAATTAAACCGTTATAGAATAATGGAAAAACTAGAAAAGGAAATACAAATAAGGAAAGAGTACAAATCATAAACCAATCAGGAAAAGGAAACTAGGGTTTCTCTCTCTCTCTAGCCGCCGGTTCTCTCTCTCTCTCTCTCTAGGGCGCCGACTCTCTCTCTCTAGTATGGACTGGTTATGGACATCCATAATATGATTTATAACACTTCCCCTTGGATGTCATAACCATACAAAGTTTATAATACGCTTTGGATGTTGCCTCATTAAAACCTTACCAGGAAAACCCAGTGGGACAAAACCATGGTGAAGGAAAAAGAGTACAACACGTATTACTCCCCATGTTCTGAACATCACTGAAGATCTTTCAACCTACGCATCCCAATCTGATGCGTGAGCTTCCTGAACGTGCAGGTCGAAAGTGATTTGGTGAACAGGTCTGTTGAGTTGTCGCTGGAACGCACTTGGACTACTTGGACCTCGCCGGCTTTCTGTAGCTCGTGCGTGAAGAAGAACTTAGGTAGTATGTGCTTCGTCCGGTCCCCTTTGATGTAGCCATCCTTAAGCTGAGCAATGCAAGCTGCATTGTCTTCATACATCACGGTTGGTGCGTCCTTGTCTTCGGTCATCCCACAATCGACTCGGACATGTTGGGTCATGGACCTCAACCAAACACACTCGCGGCTGGCCTCATGTATTGCCAAGATCTCCGAATGGTTTGAAGATGTGGCCGCGATCGTCTGCTTCACAGAACGCCATGATATGGCCGTTCCACCATGTGTAAACACATAGCCTGTATGTGATCGAGCATTGTGTGGATCCGAAAGATAACCTGCATCAGCAAAACCAACTAAACCTTTGGTTAGTATAAAATAGACCCAAGTCATTCGTTCCTTGCAGGTAACGAAGAACATGTTTAATCCCGTTCCAGTGCCTTTGGGTTGGACATGAGCTAAACCTAGACAATAGGTTCACGGCAAAACATATGTATGGTCGTGTGTGACTAGCCAGATACATCAAAGCTCCTATGCACTGAGATATGGCACTTCGGGACCTAGGACATCTTCATCGTCCATCTTAGGATGGAACGGATCAGTGTCCAGGCCGAGAGACCTCACGATCATGAGGCTAGATAATGGGTGAGACTCGGCCATGTTAAATCACTTGAGTACCTTTTCTGTATATACCATTTGATGCACAAGGATTCCATCTTTAATGTACTCAAGCTGTAATCCCAAACAAAATTTTGTTTTTCCTAGATCTTTCATCTCGAATTCTTTCTTAAGATATTCAGCTGTTTGGGAAATCTCTCTAGGGTTCCTAGGATATTCAGATCATTAACATACACTGCTATGATCACAAATCCTTTATTTTCGAATTTCTTTATGAAAACACATGGACTGATCGGGTCATTCTTATAGCCCTCTTTCACTAGGTACTCACTTAGTCTATTGTACCACATTCGATCTGATTGTTTCAGTCCATAAAGTGACTTATTCAACTTTATACAATGTTGTTCTCGAGAACTCGATTTGTCTTTCAATTCAATACCCTCTGGTACTTTCATATATATATCTCATTATCCAGTGGACCATATAAGTATTCAGTTACTACATCCATTAACCGCAAGTCTAAGTTCTCTCTTATAGCCAGACTTATCAGGAATCTAAAAGTAGTAGCATCTACCACAGGGGAATATATTTCCTCATAATCGATTCCTGGTCTCTGTGAGAATCCTTGTGCAACAAACCGTGCTTTATATCTCACTACTTCACCATGATAATTTCTTTTCCTCACAAAGAATCATATGTATCCAACTGGTTTAACATCATATGGTGTTCGGATTATAGGCCCGAAAACACCTATTTTCTTTAAAGAATTTAACTCCACGTTTATAACTTCTTTCCATTTGATCCAATCTGATCGTTGAGTGCACTCATAAATAGACGTGGGTTCATGATCCTCGTTTAAATCCATAAGTTCAAGTGCTACCTTGTATGCAAATATATCATCAATGTCGACATTCTTTTTGTTCCATTGTATTCCAGACAAGACATAATTTTTTTGAGATCTCATTATTATCAGAACCATCAGTACCATGAAGCTTGGCGTCCCAAGCATCAGTGTTTGGTACATCAGGACCATCGGCCATGTCTAAAGCCTTATGGTCGGACGCGGCCATATCTCGGGTAGGATCGGCCGCGGCCATGTCTGGGGTTCCAACCTCGGGTTCAACACCTTTCTTTGTTTTCCACGAGTTCTTATCTTTGGAACCTATTGGTCTACCACATTTCAAACGTTGTCTAGACTCTGTAGCAACTTGATTGTGTCCCCCTTGAACATCAATTCTAATTGGTGCATTAGCAGCTGGTATATATGACTTTGTCACTCTTTTCGGGTCAGCAAAGGAATCTGGCAATTGATTAGCTAGCTTTTGTAAATGTATTATCTTTTGGACTTCTAAATCACATTCTTGAGTCCGAGGATCTTGCCAAGATAAGGATGTTTGATCTCATGTAATTTATTTTACCAGCTTATTATTATGTCCCCCTAATGTTGGATGTTCAGATTCATCGAAATGACAATCCGCATACCTGGCCTTAAGTAAATCACCCGTAGTTGGCTCAAGGTACTTAATAATCGTTGGATAATCATATCCAACATATATCCCCATCCTCCTTTGAGGTCCCATTTTTGTTCTCTGTGGTGGAGCAATTGGAACATAAACGGCACAGCCAAATGTCTTAAGATGGGATATGCCTGGTTCATGACCCGTAAACACGGCGTGTCCCCAAGCAGAAACCGGAAGTCTCGACCTCATAAGCAATGGTTGAGCTATTAGCTGTATGCGTTTTATAAATCATTCGGCTAAGCCGTTCTGTGTATGTATATGTGCCACGGAGTGTTCCACAGTTACCCCCATGGACATACTTTAATCATTAAACGCTTGGGACGTGAATTCACCAGCATTATCAAGACGTATAGTCTTTAAAGGAAAATCTGGAAAATGAGCTCGTAACCGAATTATCTGAGCAAGCAACTTCGCAAACGCCAAGTTGCGGGTCGACAGGAGACAGACATGCGACCATCTCGTGGATGCATCAATGATGACCATGAAATATCTAAACGTCCCACAAGATGGATGTATTGGTCCACATATGTCTCCTTGTATTCTTTCCAGAAAATTTATCGTTTTCTTAGTTACTTTAACTGGTGATGGCCTAACAATGAGTTTCCCTTGTGAACATGCTATACACGTGAGATTCTTAGGAACAACTCGTTTTTCTTTCAATGTATGGCCATTAGTGTTCAGTATCAACTTTCACATCATGGTCGAACCAGGATGGCCAAGCCGATCGTGCCATAGAGTGAAATTTTCGATGGCTATTTTATTAAATGTGGCATTGGCCTCAATCATACTGACTTTGGTATGGTAAAGACCAGTAGAGAGTGCATGTATAGATTCTAAAACTTTCTTATTGCCTTGGGCGATTTCAATGATCTGAAGGAACTCTTTGTTTCCTTCGCCCTTAGTCTCAATATGAAAACCATTCATTCGAATGTCTTTAAAGCTCAATAGACTTCTCTTAGAGCTGGGTGAATACAATGCATCAGATACCTGTAGATGCGTACCCTTAGGCAACCGGATGTTAGCCTGGCCGTAGCCCTCTATGAGACTGGCTATACCTGCAATAGTGTTTATATTGGCGTTTTTAAGGGTTGAGTTTATGAAGTATCTTTTGTCTCTTAAGATCGTGTGGCTTGACCCACAGTCCACTACGAATACATCCTTGTTTTCGTTCATTTCTAAAACAAGATTCATAGGATGATACATAGAGACTTCATATATAAAAATTATTCATTTATTAAGTTTAATAAAACAAGTTCAAAGAAATGACAACATAGAAAAACACCAAAGCAAAGAACACAAAAGTTTAGAACACAAATGTCGAAATCAACTTCAATCTTTTAGACAATCCGAAGTTTCATAATCCATAAGATCATCTTGGTCATGATTGAAATCATCTTCACCATCTTGATATGTCATGTGGGCTTCAGGATTCTTCCCTTTTAAACTCTCTTGATAGAAGTCAACTAGATGTTTGGGAGTCCTACATGTCTTAGCCCAATGATTGCCCATACCATATCCTTATCCGTTATATCCTCCCCACACAATTTCAATTTCGAAACAATCTTAAATAGGGCTGAGTTATACTCGTCCACAGACTTATAGTCCTGGATCTTGAGATTCCTCCAATCATACATAGCCTTTGGTAAGATTACCGCTCTCTGGTGATCATATCTTGCTTTCAATTTTGTCCAAAGGTCTAATGGATTCTCAATGGTCAGATACTGATCTTTGAGACTCTCAGTTAGATGATGGCGAATGATCAAGATGGCTCTGTATCTATCTTTCTCACTAGCATCCTTGTCCTCGGTGATACATTCACAGAGTCCCTTGGATTTTAGGATGATCTTAGCATCAAGTGCCCATTGCAAGTAATTATCTCCAAAGAGATTTAGGGCATCAAAATCCAAGTTGTTGATTTTCGACATCTGAAACTTATGTTTTATAATTTAGATCTTTAAAGATTATAATGTTCTTAGTGTTTTTATGATTATACAAGACAATCAGGTATGTAATGCGAATTGGTCACACGACCAAACGGATATGATGCATTCAGTTCATACGAGCATGATGCAAGACAAGCCGCACGGCCAAGACAAGGTATGAACAATCTTATCAAACGGTTTCTATATGATCTTA
>NC_027748.1:16979907-16982912 GCF_000695525.1 Brassica oleracea var. oleracea
TAAGTCTTAAACAGGATGAGAACAATTAACCTAGGCGATTTTTAATCTCAAAACATTCAATCGGTTCATCAATTCAGTCAACCAAATTCAAGTATGGGTTTAGCAATCCTAGCAAACGATTTCTATGTGATCATATTCAATCAATCAAAACAATCAATTTCGATTTCAAAGATTAATTAGGGTTTGTATCGATTTTATGCATAACATGCATTATTCATGCATGCGGCTAGGGATTTAAAGTATTAGGGTTTCAATTTTGATCATTAGATCATTGGGGTTTAGTGGAAGCACCGTAGCCTAATGGTTAAGGTTTAAAGGCTTTTACACCCAGGTCTGGGGTTCGAATCCCAGACTATGCAATTTATTGCATAATACAAGAAATCCAGGTTTCAAGTCCCAGAGAGAGCGATTTATTACTGCAGGCTACAGAAGAAAGGCTTACAAAGGATCTTCAACATGATGCAAGTAAATTCAGTCAGGCGTGGATCTTCATAAGACGGCTCAAGTGATGTAGTTAGGCGTAGATCCTCATAAGACATGTAGTATTGTTGGTTGTCAAATCGTCTATGTAATCTTTCTCATAATTATAATGCCATAATAAATCAGCGTTAAAAAAAAAGATCATTGGGGTTTAGGAAATCGATTTTGATCATTAGATCATTAAGGTTTCGATTCAAAACCATTAAGGATTCGAATTAGGGTTTATGGTTTCGATTTCAACACATTAAGATTTCGATTTGCTTATTAGTTTCGATTTGGTTTTAAGGTTTTATGGTTTCAATTCATATCAAGGAATCAAAATTCGATTTTGGGTTCAATGATTGATCATTAGGGTTTCGAGTTACCTTAACCTCAGATGTGTTGAATGGACCACCAATGAGAAGAGACGCGAGCTGGACGTTGCTGATCGGGAACGCAAACTAGCTGGAACGAGCTGAGACGTCGTCTGTTGGATCGGGAACGCGAGCTGTCCTTCGGGAACGCGAGCTGGCTGAGATCGTCTATCGGACAAGAGAAGGCTGCGAGCTGTTCTTGCTTAAATCAGGTTGCGAACAGGTTGAAGCTGATATCCGGAACATTAGCTGTCCAAGCTGAGATCGCCGTGAGCTGGAACTGATCGGGACGCGAAGAAGCTTGGATTGGGAAGGTCCGCGATCGGGATGGTTCTCGCGATCGGGATTAGGGTTCGTTGGCTAGGGTTTTGGGGTTTATCGATTTTGGATTTTAGCTTAGGGTTCTTAGAGTAATCATGCTGATAACGTGTTGTGAAACTAGAGAATAGAAACTGTATATTCTCATTAATCTTAAACATAAGGAGCCCTTTAGATATAGAGAATTACACCGTCATAGAATAATGGAAAGACTAGAAAAAGAAATACAAATATGGAAAGAGTACAAATCATAAACTAATCAGGAAAAGGAAACTAGGATTTCTCTCTCTCTCTAGCCGTCGGCTCTCTCTCTCTCTAGGGCGCCGGCTCTCTCTCTCTAGTATAGGCTGGTTATGGACATCCATAATATGATTTATAACATTATCAACTTGTCATACATACATACTAGTATACATAAATGTTTCCGTTCTTTTCTTAGGAGACCGTAAGGTAAGGTAAGTTAAGGTAGGTAAGTAGAAAAGTCGATGGCTGTATATGTTGATCACCACATTCTTTGTGACACGAACACTTAGTAACTTGTACGTTTGGAATCATAAAGAAAACAAAGAAGCCCGAAGGACCATAATGTTTTTGTTGTTTTCTATATATGAATGCACTTACGTATCTATTGATATATGCATGTTTGACTGACGTAACGTAGTTGTGACATCCCGAATTATGATATATAGAAAGACTTAAAAGAATTGATTTGACTATCTATGTCATTAAAGTTGACTTCTCTTTTCCAGTACACATCTGTTTAGAACTCCAGAGTTAAGCGTTCTTGAACTGGAGTAGTGGAAGGATGGGTGACCTATCGGAAAGTGATTCGCGATACCGTGTGAGTGAGGCTAAAGCACGTGGAGATGTCATGTGGTGATTGCAGGGTCAGTAAACAATGATTTCGAGGATGGGCCCACGGGCCGAGTGAGCGGACGTGGGTGGCCCATTCACTACAAGAAAACAACAAGGATTCTGAGGGAAAAAATCGTCGGAATTTCGTCGGAATATCGTTATTCCGACGACATACCGACGAAACAAGTCGTCGGAAATAATTCCTCGGAATTTCTTCTTTCCCCGGAAATCCCTCGGAATTTTCCGACGGAATTCCGAGGAAACAACTTTCCGAGGAAATTCCGAGGATCACTAGTTTGTCGGAAATGTCCTCGGAATATACCGAGGGAGAACTTCGTCGGGATATTTCCTCGGACGTTCATCGATCGATGCGTTTTAGACATATATACATCTATCGATAGGAATATACCGACGGACATGTTCCTCGGAATATTTCGAGGAAGAAGTCCCTCGGTATATTCCGAACGTTTTTTTGTAAACAGATCGACCGATGGATTTATGTCCAAAAACGGATCGATCGATCGAGTAAAAAATATAATTAATTTCCTCTGAATGTAAAAAATATTAATTTTTTTTAAAAAATAAAATTTCTGAAATTTAAATTCGAAAATATGATATTAAAATTAAAATTAAAATCATATTAATTAATATTCAAAGTTTCACAGATAAAAATAAAACATTTCGAGTTTTTGGGAAAAAAAAAAACTACGGGTCTGGCGCGTTCGGGAACACCTCGTTCGGGAACACCTCGTTCGGGTACATCCTCTGCATCATCTCCATCATTTGCTGGTTCAGCCTCCTCTGTGCCTCATAGCCCGCCTGTTGAGCCGCCATCTGGGTCTCCAACAAAGATATACGATCATCTTTGTCCTTCAACTGAGCCGTAAGTACTTCTGGATCAACAAAGGGCGGTGGTGCAGAAGAAGGAGGAACCGACCGGGTGCGACGACCCAAACCGAACAAACGTCCCTTCTTCTTTGGAACCGACTGAATAGAAAA
>NC_027748.1:16983663-16984079 GCF_000695525.1 Brassica oleracea var. oleracea
TTTTTTTTGCCGTATTTCATTTCTTATACAATTGTAATGCATACCATTGAGGATTCTTTGTATAGATGAGCATAAACCATGAAATAACAAATTTCAAAACTAATTGAAAGTATTCCCTTTACCGTTCATTAAAAGGTATAAGTGTTTCTCTTAAGTTGTGGGATTTCGTTCATACAATCGGAAAAGTGTTAATTATACGGTAAGGAACAAATTTTTGACTTCATAATGAACGTAAGACACTTAGTAAGGGTTATATAGGTGTTATTCAAACCGCAAAACGTTGTTTTCGGTTTAAAAACCCTATTTCCTCGGAATGTCCTCGGATTTCAATACGTCAATTTTTTTTTAATAAACGGATCGATGGATGTATATATATATATATCCAAAAACGCATCGATCGATCACTAAGATGGACC
>NC_027748.1:16984179-16993068 GCF_000695525.1 Brassica oleracea var. oleracea
TAGTTCGTCGGAATTTCCTCGGAATTTTGTAAAATTCCCCAACGGCTATAATATTTCCTCGGAATTCATCAGTTTTTTTCGAGGAACCCATTTTTCCTCGAAATATTCTGACGGATTGATATTTCCTCGGAATTCCGTCGGTATATTCCGAGGAAATTCCGAGGAAACCCAATTTTGTGTTTCCTCGGAATTTCCTCGGAAATTCCTCAGGAAATTCCGAGGATTTCATTTTCCGTCGGAATGTCCGTCAGAATACCGCTGTTTTCTTGTAGTGATTAGCTGTGGGCGGTCGGGACGTTACAAGTGGTATCAAACCTTGTTAGCCATCTCGGTTCTGACCCGAGAGACGTCTTGAGACCTGTCGTAGGGCGCAAAGAGGACGTTGCGTTCTTTGAAAGGGGGTGAATTGTAACATCTCGAGTTGTGATATATGGAAAGGCTTAAAAAAATTAATTTGGCTACCTATGTCACCGAACTTTACTTATCTTTTCCGTCACACGTCTGTTTAGAACTCTAGAGTTAAGTGTGCTTGAGTTGGAGTAGTGGAATGATGGGTGATCTATCGGGAAGTGATTCGCGATATTGTGTGAGTGAGACCAAAGCACGGAGAAAGATCATGTGGTGATTGGAGGATCAGTAAACAATGGTTTCGAACCTTCTGAAAAATTAACGCATCAATCCGTCGGATGGAATACGGCCTACGGGCCGAGTGAGCGGGCACGGGTAATCTATTAGCCGTGGTTAGTCTAGGTGTTACAGTAGTATTGGGTGAAGGACACAACACATGTATACGTTGAGTAATGACAGCGTAGTGTTTGTGCTTTAACAAAATTTAGATACTTTTTTTGCAAGAAGAGTAAGGCAGAATGACATGAGAGAGATATTTTATTAATATATCAAAGAATATTATCTATATTATTTTACGATAAACCAATATGACATCATGATATATCGCTGAATTACAATATTATCATATTCAAGACAACCTTATTTTGTCACCGCAGAGAAAAAACCTTACTCAAACTCAACAGATGGTCGAGTCTCGATGCAAGAGTTATCGAGTATAGTTTGGGAACAACCCTAACCATCAGTTTTGAGAAAAATTTCATTTTGTTCGAAGATAAATATCAAAAGAGGATGATTATCCAACTTGGACACCTGTCCTATTATAACATCATTTTTGTCATCTCTACGTGTTTTGTTCTCTATTAAAGAGATGATGACTATGTAACTTTGTTGCACTATAAATAACTGAGTTAAATTGTTCTTCGTAGAAGATAAAAGATACAACAATAATAAGAAGATTATTTTTTTCTTTACTCATCACAGTCACACGTCCAACTCTTACTCTCTCCTTTATTATTCTATTTTCTCTATAAATACAAGTATATACATAATCATTTATGTCTTGAGCTAATAGTTCATAACATGTTATCGGCACGAAGCTCTGACCAACTGAGGTTTATCAATCCGAAAATTCTTAAACCAGTTGGGGTGATGTTTAAATTTATGTATTTCAATATATTTAATTTATTTAAATTTTATTATTATTTTGTAATGAGAGCCTAGCTTCTCTGTCTATTTTTCGGGATGATAGGTGCTGCCTTTCCCAATTGATCGTTATGGTAGGCTATGCCTTCACGATCAGAGAACACGTGGTAGACTTTGCCTCTGTGAATAAAAAAAAGGTCAAAAATGGCAGACTAAATCTCCTCGGAACTTGAATAAAAAGAAAAGATCAATATGGTAGACTTTGTTTCCTCATATCTTGAAAAAAAAGAAGAGAAAAGGTTAATATGACAGACTATGTCTCCTCGAACCTTGAATATAAGCTCTTTAAATTTCTGCAATTTAAGTTTATGCTTTTACTTTATGCATTTAATATTTGCATTTAAATTATGCCTTTAAATTCCCGTTTTTACTATATTTATAATATTATTCTATGAATAATGTTATCATGTGAATTTTGACAAAGCTCAACTTAGATGCCCTTGATATTACGAAAAATAATTATGTGACTTGCGCAGTAGGTGTAGAGATACACCTGAGAGAAAATGAGCTTTGAGAAATCATCGCTATAATCTATATCGGATGAGAAAAAGATAAAGCCATGATAATTTACACCACTTCAATGATGGTTTATAAGATGAGGTGTATCATGAGAAAAGATCTAGAAGATCTTTGAATAATTAAATCCTTGAAAGAAAGGATTCACTAAATAGTTGGAGTTGATGTAAATACTCCGTGAAAACTGAAAAAATAAATAAATATAGAAATCATGATACAAAACCATCAAGTTGGTCTTATTAGAATAGGACGAGGGTGTAGAAGCGGTTGAAACCGCTATCGTGGTCGTGAAAGAGGACGAGGAAGAAGATTTCGTCCCTATGAGAATAATGAGAACTTCCACGAAAATGAAAGTGGTTGGGTAATAAAAGGCAAACAGAAAAGGTTTGCTATATGGCCAGAAAGAAAATTGGGTACGTAGTTGTCGTACGCCAAATATTTAGCCGATCTATATCGAGAATCAAAAAGAAAAAAAGGAAGTATATTAAACTCCGTCTCTTATGTACCCGAACCATCTTTCATAGCTTGAATACTCATCTTGATGATTTCGATTTCTGGTTGGTCCGGAAAATAAAAATGAAAATATCGATGTGATATGAGAATTATATGCATGAATAAAATTTTGAGATTCAGGATAAAGATAGATATACTTGGCAGATATTGGGTCATCATACATGACTGTTGAAGGTAACAAATATCTTTCCTCTCTCAAAATAAATAAGTATAGTATCTAGTAATATAAAAATATTATTGGCTCTAGAAGAGCTTATGATGAAAAGACATGCATAAGAAAAAAATGGGAAAATTATAAATGAGTGGTAAACTTGAAGTTTACTGATATATAGCCATCTCCAATAATGTTAACGACATTATTGTGAAATGTTGAAAAACGAGAAGTTTTTCACATATAACATGTTTTAAAGAAAATAAAAGAAACCATCATGGGTGATGAATCATCAAACAAGTTCACTATATGTGATTTCTTTAAGCAGACCCCAAATTAGGATCTCACTCTAAAAAATTTGAAACATAATTCATCCCAAATGGGAAAACTGAATATGTTATTGGTTCTAGAGTGGTATTCAGTACGAGATGTTAGACATGGAGTGTCATCATCTCGAGGGGGAGAATTAAAGAATCCTAGTGAGTGGAACATTGAAAAATTATGTTCGCACTTGAAAAAAAACCTTGATAAAAAAATTATGTGCATGTAATAAAGACATATACAATCCAGAGGGATAAAGTATATAGATAATTAGAAATATGCTCGCAAGTTTGCTAGAAGCATATGATAAGCTGATGGAATAAGATATGTGAAATGGATTACAATGAAAAGTAGAATAATCCATTTACAAAATGCCTGGCAGACATTTTGATGAAATAATGAAATCTCATATTCCAGCTGAAAATGCTCCAATAAGAAAATAGTGTCCTAAAAGGAGGATATATGAGTCTATGGCACGCTAGAGACGTAATAGACCATTTTGGTTCCAAAGAGTCCTCGAAAAGGAACAAAAATATAAATAGAGGATGAATATCATGATGAGACCGGTGATATGGTTAATATAATAGTCAGGTACCTGGGTAAATCATTGATGATGATAAAGAGATCTCGATTAACCATATTAGTACGGGTAAAAAGATGGAACCAAAGACAAAATAGATTGTCGACAATAAATGAGAAAGAGCGCTATATAAATGAGGATCCTGAATGCACCTCTATGTATGAGGGTAGAGTGAATTGATTAGCCAAAGAGCGAATGAGGCAATCAATTTGATATAAAGCTCGTTAGAAAAACGAGAAATGTTTGGACCAAAAGTCCAAGGTATATATTTCTCGAAGAATAAAATGAAAGATGACCTTGAAGTATGAAAAACAACTTGTTCCAAGGTCACTGGAGAAAATTTAAAAAAGATGCAGTATATTGAAATGTCTGGCAGGACATAAACGACTTGATTTGCATCTTGGTATTTAGTAGTCCCTGGAGAGTTAAAGATGCTCTCGGGAATGTATAAAACTCTGGAAGAATTAGAACATGCCGTATATAAGGTATCTTGAACCGGTAGCTAGTGATATGTTTACGGCACGATTTGCCGATTGCCATTTTAATGAGGATAAATTTCCAGCGTTAGGGGGAGGAATCAGTAGAATTCCTAAAGAGATTACTTGTTGTTCACCGTCGTTGTTACATCTTGATCCCCCTACGAATCAAAGGGAGCTTGAACTTCAAGAAATTGTGTATTTGTATAATTTGGCAAACCAGGTACCAAATGTGTTCACAGATACGACATGATATACCCGCTGAAAATGTTCCATCAAGAGTTGATGTTCCTAAAGAACAAACTGATGGTAACAAAATGAATGAACGTAGAGTTCAGTTAAATAGGGGGAGACTAGCGGGTTCTAAAGATAAAAATCCCCGAAAGAAAAAGAAATTTGTTGAGCAAAGCAGAAAGGTTCGGAAAGAACCTGATTTTGTAAGATGTCTAAAAGAAGGCATAAGTGGAAAGGTTCCAGAAGAACCTGATATTGAAAGATGTCTAAAAGAAGGCGTAAGTGGAAAGGTTCCAGAAGAACCTGATACTGAAAAATGTCTGAAAGAAGGCATAGATGAAAATGTTCAAGATGAACCAAGTAAAGATGATCCAGATGACGAAAAGGTAACATAAAAGTATGAGATTTTCATCAACTACGCCCTTGATGAAAAGTTATAAGATAAAAGATGTTGATGGAATGTTTTCCTTTTCTGTGTCCAAAAAGATCGATCATAAAAGTGATGATCCCGATCCAAGGTCCATTTTGGAGTGTCTTTGGACCTATAGTCATAACGCCTGAGAATGTAAATCATGTCGGGTATAAGTGGGTATTCGTGAGAAAAGTAAATGAGAAAAATGAAATAAAACGATATAAAGCCCGATTAGTTGCCCAAGGGTTTTCTCAGAGACCGGAAATTGATTTTGAGGAAACGTATTCCCCGGTAATGGATGTAATTACGTTTAGATTTTTGATGAGCATAACGGCATATAAAAATCTTGAAATGCATCTCATGGACGTTGTAACTGCATATTTGTATGGATCGTTGGATAACGATATATATAAGAAACTCCCTGAGGGATTGAAAATGCCAGGGGCATTGAAAAAAAAATTTCAGGGAGATTTGTTCGATCAAGTTACAGTGATCACTTTACGGATTAAAGCAATCCGGGCGCATGTGGTACAATCGCTTAAGTGACTATCTTTTGAGTAAAGGATATGTGAATAATGCGATATGTCCATGGGTTTTTATAAAGAAATCGTCATCTGGCTTTGTGATCATTGATGTACATGTAGATGACCTGAACATAATTGGAACTCAAAAGGAGGTTGATGATGCTCGAACTCGTATGAAAGAGGAGCTCGAAATGAAAGATCTCGGCAAGATAAAGTTTTGTCTTGGGCTCCAGATAGAGCATCTCCGAGAAGGAATATTTGTGCATCAATCAAACTATACAAAAAGGTTATTGAAACGCTTTTATACGGACAAAGCAACTCCTTTGAGTGCTCCAACGGTAAATAGATCTCTCGATGTTAAAAGATATGTTGTTTTAAAAGATCATGGTAAGATCGTATATAAATAAGTACTTTGGAGATGCTAAATGGTAATAAAGCATATGTGAGCTTATATATCTTGTGAGTTGTATTTGATTAAATATATTTTTAGACACTAATGTCTTTGCGAGATATAGCTCATTTCCTATTTATGGAAATTAGAACGGCGTCGAGAACATATCCGTTCTCTCCAAGGTACGTATTGATTTAGGATTGATTTATCCTAGAAACCCAGAGTTTGGTATGGTTTTGCAGATACATGATATTTATAAAGTCGAACACAAACCAGCTATGTTTTTACAATTGGTGAAATCGCGATCTCTTGGCGGTCCCAGAAACTCTGGTTGCGACATCTTCGAATCAAGCATAAACTATTGCGGTTCACGAAGCATGTCGAGAGTGTGTGTGGCTTCGGTTAATGAGTCACCACATACAAGAATCAAGCGGAATAGTTAACAAGAAAGAGCCGACGAAAATATTTGAAGACAATTTGGCTTGTGTCGCTCAACTCAAAGAAGGCTACATCAAAAGCGACAAAAAAAAAGCATATCCCTCCAAGATTTTTTTTCGTACATACGGGAGCTCGAGAAAAATCAAGAAGTATATGGTCATGCGACAATCTGGCTGACTTGTTCACAAAAGCTCTTCCGACTACAACATTTCGAAAACACGTTCATGGTATCAGAATGTGGCATTTGCGTGACCTGTGAAGAGAAAGCTAGGTCCACTATTCTCAAGGGGAGATTACGGCAGTGTACTCTTTTTCCCTTGTCATGGTTTTTGTCCCAATGGGTTTTTCCATGACTAGGTTTTTAACGAGACACTACGTAATATAAGATGGATAATCAAGAGCGAGTGTTCGAAGATAAATATCAAAAGAGGATGATTATCCAACTTGGATACTTGTCCTATCATAACATCATCTTTGTCTCTATTAAAGAGATGATGACTATGTAATTTTGTTGCACTATAAATAGCTAAGTTAAGTTGTTGTTCTGAGAAGATAAAAGATACAACAATAATAAGATCACTTTCTTCTTTACTCTTCACAATCACACGGACCAACTCTCACTCTCTCCTTTATTATTCTATTTTCTCTATAAATACAAGTATATACATAATCATTTATATCCTGAGGTAATAGTTCATAACACATTTTGATTTCAGACGAAGTCTCTTCTCCCTTAACAAACGTGTGCTTTTAGCCATAAGTCGCAAAAAAAATTTCTCTTTTTTTTTGTTCGACAAATCAAAACGTTAGCCATAAATGGCAGCTGTATACAGTTTTAGCATTACCGATATAATTTTAAGATTAGGAATCCGATTTTAGTAGATAAAGAAATTATTATAAAGGTAAAAAAATATCAGATTTTTGAAGCTGTATAAATACAAATCTAAAAAATTGTAATTTATTCATTCATAGAATCAACATACAAACCATAAAACGGATTAGAGCACCTCCAATGGGGATGAAGTTCAAAAAATTTATATATATATAAGTATATGTTGTATATGCGTATGTAGGTGTGGAGTCTGTTATTTTGTAGAGAACCCCACCCTTAAGGTTCTTAAAACAAACAAAGTTTTAAGAACCCTAAGACCATCATTATCGACGATCCTTAAGAGGGTTTTTTAAAATTAATGACTCATTTAATTAAATCAAAAATACATAATATCCCAAGCACCGATCCTTAATGTAGCTATTTTGTAACCGATCCTTAACACACATTTAAATACACGTGTCAGCACCTAAACTAATATGATGAAGCATCATCTCTCCACCGATGCCGGTAAAGAGCTCACGGAGAAGATCGGTCTCGTTTATCAGATCAAAGTCTCTCCCAAGGTAGGTCCCCCCTTTTCTTAGACTCGATTTGTGTTCTAATTAATTTTTTTGGTTAATTTTGTCTATTTTGTTTGATTTTTTTCAGAAATTAGGGTTTGAAGAGCAAGAAAGGAGAAGTCACCAAAGGTTATCTCTCTCTTAGATTATGCCAATTGGGTATTCGAATATGAGAATGGATTTGTATTTGGATTGCCTTAAATCAATTGTTTGATCGTTGATCTTGCAAAAAAATGAATTTAGGAAAATACGAAGGAGGGAAAGTGGATGCTACTTTCTCCTTCAAAGATGATGACTTTTTTCAAAGTTGCTACTGGCAAGATGAATCCTCATATTGCTTTCATTAGTTTTGTCTTTTTTTTGTTAATGTCATTTTATTACAAGTTTTTAAGCAGCCTTTTGTTTTAGTGTCTAAACCCAAATCCACCAAGCTTCTGCTGTCTTGATTTTGTTTGATTTGGTTCAAGAAGTTGATCTCTGAGTCTCTGTGTGAATGTTGAATGTTTTAGTTGGTGGGAGGGGTGCGATGAAGATAAAGGGTAGTCTCAGTGCTGCGCAAGAAGTTCACCCCTGACATTTTCCCAAAGCCTTCGAAGTTGTGAACACAGTGTAAGAATGGTGCTGCAAGCTTCCCTTGAACTCACCATCTGATACTTGTCTCCTACCAAACAACCTGCAGTAACTTATCCAACTGTAGGTTTAACTCAAGTCTAATACAAACTGTCCGAGCTTCGTTTCTTCTCTGAGAAGGCAAGTCAACAAACACAGTTTCTCCTCTTTCACTGCAGGAGTTGTATTGAATTGAGATAAATGTTACATTTGATTATTTTTCTATTTCAATCAACTCTGCTGAGAGCATTCCTTATTGTAATTAAGATGTTTATGTTTTCAGGCTTCTGACTCGGAGGGTGTTGCGGAGCAGGATTGTGATAATGTTCTGATTCGTTTGCAGCTGGAAATTCACAGTCTGATGGTGACGAAGCCACTGCTGGATTGGTGACCAAGCCACTGCTGCTCTAGTACGATCAGTTTCCTCTCTATCTCTTTTCTTTCGAGCATTCTCTCTGTAATGGATGAGTTTTAATTGTTTAAGAAGCTCTGTTTAGGTTGTTATGTCTCTTGATTCTGTAATGGAGTTAATGTTCTGTTATGTTTATGTTGTGTCTTCTTCTTGTTGTTGTTCTGTTATATTTATGTTTATTCACAAAACCAAAGTCATCCATTTTCTCTTTCTCTCTTTAATCATCATTCACTCTTTTTTTTAAGAACCCTTAAGTTAAGAAACTATGAATGGAGGACAAAATATTAGTTGTTTCTTAACTAAATTCTTAACACACATTTAATACTATAAAAGTGATTAAGAAACCCTTATGGGGTTATAGGGATAATC
>NC_027748.1:16993084-16995564 GCF_000695525.1 Brassica oleracea var. oleracea
GGGGGCCTAAGTGTTTGGAGGAGCTGATTGATTGCTTCCCTTGTTGCTGCAAAGTCCTGCCTCATGTCTGAGACGTCCTGTTTCACCCCAGCAACATCAGAAGTGACACTTTGGAGGGTTGTCTCAAGACCGCCCACACGCATCTCCAGGTCCAGGTTGCGGGCAATACCATTGGGGACGCGTGAAGAAGGCGCATGCTCCCTGAATTGTTCACTGCCCAGTCCGTAAACATATCCCCTCTTACTCTTAGCATTCTGTCAAGAGAAATGGAAAAATATTCAAAACCAAGCAAGACCAAACAGAAACTAACATAAGGCTATTTGATCAACTCAGGTAACACATGTAATGCAATTGTCAAAACAGAACAGAAGATTAAAAGTGTCCGAGAATAAAAATGTTAAGCTATCATACCTTCAGATAAGCCTTGTTTAACATGAGGCGAGAAGGAGCAGATGATGCACTTGGACTCCCTGGTGATCCTTCAGTGTTAGAGAGCTGTGTGGCTTCCATCTCGGCCTGAGTTCCCAGTTCTTCAGCCCGTTCTTCAGCCCGATAGTCCACAAAAGTCCCATCTGGTCGGGAGTGTGTCTCCCTGACAAGGGCAGTGTAGGATGGTGGTTCACCAGAGGCTTGCGTCTGCAAAAAAAAAGAAATTAGGAAGACAGATTAGAAAGACAGATTATAGTACAGACATGGAAGATACCATGTTATACGCTATCCTTGCAAAACACCTAGGGCCTGCATTATGCTTGTGGCACCCTTTACCCACAGGATCAGCCTTGCGGCTTTTAGCAGCCTTCTTGCTTTTCTTTTTAGCTTCATCAGTCGCCCAATACTCCAGAAGCAGTGTCCAGTCGCTATCATTGATGTACTTTGGCTTCTTGTGTTGCCTCTTCTTCTTGCTAATCCTTTCACCAACGGATGTCATCGTTTCCTTCTTCCACAGACCGTAGACCAAATCATTAAATTGAGGCTCCCAGTAGAAATTTTGCTACAACAAAAAACAAAACAGTAAGAGGTTTAGAAACAGGAAATAATAACAGTAAGTGATTTTTTTAAAAATGTAATTTTTGATTACCACAAACGTTTGCCACCAGGAATCCTTCATTTCCTCAGGCACCTTATTCCAACTCTTCCAAGGACCCATGTAGTATCCTTGCCAAGTTGCACGGATGAAAGCATGGATACATGGGTCAATACCAAACATCAGTAACTGAAACAAGACTATGACAAAATCATACCTAAAATTTCACAAAACAATCCTAACAGAAACAATCCTAACCAATCAAAGACACAATTCAAATAACAGAAACATTCAAAGATGAGGAAGTGATCTTACCATAAAGCTCCATTCGGTTTATCAGGATGGAGATGTGGCTGTGAGAGCCTAGCAAGTGAGTTGAGCATCGCATTAAGGGTCATCTGCGGGTAGCTGTTGGAACGAGATGAGGAAGCAGCATGGTTTGGAGCGGTTCCAGTAGCACCAGGAGGCATAGGAGGAGACCCAGCATGGTAAACAGCGGGTCCAGTAGCACCCGAAGGCATAGGAGGAGACGCAGCTTGTGTTCCAGGTGCTCTTGTTGAGTTCATCTGTACAAAACCAACAAGAACACATCTTTAGAGTCAAGAAAGAGAGAAAGACAAATCTAAACGAAGAACAGAAAGTAGACAGACAAAACCCCTAATCGAAACAGAAAGTAGACAGACAAAGCCCCTAATCGATACTCTAAAATAAAAAAAACCCTATATCGAAACAGAAAGTAGACATGTAACAACCAATCAAACAAGATAGAGAGAAATCGAAACCCTAGATCGAAAACCCTAAAACATCATATCGAATCGAGAATCGAAGGGTTTCATCTCCGAGAAAGGAGAAGAGAAAGAGAGAGGGTTACCATGAGAGGTGGGAGATGGAATCGGAGACGGCAAATTGAATCGGAGACGGCGAGATTGAACCGGAGATGGCGACACAAGAAACAGAGAGGAGAAGAACCGTTCCGTCGCGAGTCGAGAGAGAGAGAGTATCTTTTTTTCTCTAAGTGTTGAGAAGAAAGAAGAAAACTGAATTATTAAACCCTTTTCTACAGCCACGAAATATCAGTGGCTAAACCGTGGCACTAAACCGCGAAATTAAAAACAATTGGAGCCAAAACCAAATCAATTGGAGCCAATCCAATTGGTTTACCAAAATTTTGGACTAGCCACGATTTAGCCACGCAATTACAGTGGCAATATGTAATATCTCACGGGAAACCAAAAAAAATTCGAGCCAAACCAATTGGTTTTCTCTATTTTCCTTATAGCCACGAAACAGCCACTAATAAACCGTGGCTGTATCTAAAAACGCGTAACAACAAACACCCAACCCCTAAAGCACAATCCCTAAAACCCAAACTCTTTTCCATCAAACTTTATACCCATACAACAACTACAATTCAAACCCTTCATACATTCATATATTTTACATAATATAATTTTTC
>NC_027748.1:16996667-16997444 GCF_000695525.1 Brassica oleracea var. oleracea
CTTCTGTGGCAATCAAACCAACTATGTTTTTGTCCATTACGTAACCAGAACGCACCTGTCTCATCTTGACAATATGGACACGATAGCCGACCATGTGTCGTCCAACCTGAAAGCATCCCATACGCTGGAAAATCGCTTATCGTCCACATCAACACTGCTCGCATTATGAATCTTTCTTTCCTTGAAATATCATATGCCTCCACACCATCTTTCCATAAACTCTGTAACTCTTCAATCAGCGGCTGAAGGTAAATATCTAAGCTTTTTCTTGGATGTTTGGGTCCGGGAATTAGCACCGAAAGGTATAAGAATTCTCTTTTCATACACATTCCCGGAGGCAAATTGTATGGAGTTACAATAACTGGCCAAAGGGAATGTGCTTCGCCATTCATACCAATCGGATTAAACCCATCCGTTGATAAGCATAGATAAATGTTCCGGCTTTCAGCAGCAAATCCAGGATATAACTCACTGAAGTGTTTCCACGCTATGGCATCAGATGGATGATGTATTTCTCCTTCCGGAGTTACATGTTCCTTATGCCACCGCATATTGGAAGCTGTCGCCTCAAGTTGGTATAGACGTTTCAGACGATCTGCTATTGGGAGGTAAAACATTCTCTGTTTCGGTTTGTTTTTACCTTTTCCGTTCTTTGGGTAGTAGCGATCTTCTCCACAAAACCGACAACTGACCAACTTCGCATCGTCTCCCTTCCAAAATAACATACAGTTCTTCACACATACGTCAATCTTCTGTAAGGGTAACCCAAGCGACCGT
>NC_027748.1:16997551-17007511 GCF_000695525.1 Brassica oleracea var. oleracea
CTTCACTTTCATCATCCGCGAAGCAAGAGACAACTGAGAAATTCCTTTTGCACATCCTTCGTAGAGAACACATCCTTCGTAGAGAGGTTGAGTCGCTGCTTCAAATGCTTCAAAAACACTATCATGATAGGGTTGTGCTATGTCTGTCTCTTCTATAGCTTCCGGCATGTAAGCTGGCGCAATGTCTGCGGGTACCTCTGGAATATTCTGGTGGTGATCTTCATAAGCATTCCAAATAGGAGTCTCTAACATTTCTTCTTCACCCGTCAAATGATTCGCCCCGGAACTCTCACCAACATCGTTGAATTTCTCTCCATGACTCGTCCAAAAATAATAATTTCCCTTGAAACCGTACAAGAATAGATGTCGTGCGACAACTCTTGCTTCACGTTGCTTCACATTTTTGCATCGAGCACACGGACACAACAAAGTTTCTCTTTCTTTGTAATCTTCTTGATTACACGCAAATTGAATAAATGCATCAACACCTCCAAGAAATATTTCAGAAACCTGATTACTCTCAGGATCAATTCTTTGATCCATCCATTCTCTAGATTGAAAGTAGAAAGACATTTTGTTCTGAAAATTAGAGAGAAGAACAAAAGTTCTAAATGTCACGGTTATGAAGCGTATATATGATACGAAATAGCCACGACAAGGCCACGAAATATTCGTGGCTCCCTTAAAATATCATTGCCAAACGAATATTTCTCTGCCATAACCAGAATAAAGACTCAAAAAGCATGTATAGCCACGAAACAGCCATGAAACAACCGTGGCTATATCCCATTTCGTCAAACGATTGGACTTAACACTTCCTTTTTGATGTCGGCACAAAAAAAACAAAATGGTGCCACGTTTTATTGGTGGCAAATTCGTGGCTATTTTATACAGCCACGAAAATTTCGTAGCGCTTCTGTGGCTTTAACCTGCCACGCTTTGTTTCGTGACTTGATCGTGGCTTTTTTAATTTTACCGTGGCTTTTACGTGGCGGTTTCGTGGCTTCTTTTAAATAGCCACGGTTTTTAAGTGACATTACAGTGGATATGCGATAGATTTTTACTAGTGTTTCTTTCGAGTATTCTCTCTGTAATGGATGAGTTTTAATTGTTTAAGAAGAAGCTCTGTTTAGGTTGTTTTGTCTCTTGATTCTGTAATAGAGTTAATGTTCTGTTATGTTTATGTTGTGTCTTCTTGTTGTTGTTCTGTTATATTTATGTTTATTCACAAAACCAAAGTCATCCATTTTCTCTTTCTCTCTTTAATCATCATTCACTTTTTTTTTTTAAGAATCCAAGTTAAAAAACTATGAATGGAGGACAAAAAATTAATTGTTTCTTAACTAAATTCTTAACACACATTTAATACTAAAAAAAGTGATTAAGAAACCCTTACGAGGTTATAGGAATAATCATGCTCTAAGGGTGGGATTTTCCACAAAATAATAGACCCTCACATATACAACATATGCTTATAGACATATCAACTTAGCTTCTATCCAGTTCTTTTGATTTCGTAGAGTTTATTCACATTTGTTCACAACATTTTCACAAGCCATAACATTTTCATCAGCTTTGTAGTTGAATAGTTTAAAAGACATATATTACTGAAGGAATATTTCATTACATTCCGTCACTCCCTTTAAAATTTAGATTTCATATAACATTATCCAAACAATCACGTTACAGTTACATAAAGTTTTCTTTTTTAATATAAGAGCAATAACAAAACTTCGATCCTTCTTAATCCCTGTTTCCGTAATCGTTAAAACATCTAGAAGAACCTAGATCTTGAGATCTCAACCATTTTTTACTGTATGAAAAGAAACACAAAAAGATCAAGCCAAGAGAGGAGTCTTTTTCTGTGGAGCAGGACACTTGAAGTCACGAGGTGGAGTCTTGCCACAGTCGACGAGAAGCTCAAGAGCAATGGGAATAATGAGGTCGATGTTGAGAAGCTTGGCTCTAATGGTGGTGCAAAGACAGACCGCTGCGTCAAGACCCACTAAACCGCCAAGAACTGGGCAACAAGTTGCCTTTGCATAGCTTTTTCCTAGTCCGATGTGAATCAAGCCGCCAAGCACGTCCACACACGCGCCTAGCTTCAGTGCGTCGATGGAGCACGTCTCCGGTTCAGGCGTTAGTGCCGGAGGTGGAGGAGGACACGGAATTGGTGGAGGTGGCGGTGGCGGACATGGCGTCTCTGGGGTTGGAGTTGGCGGTGGTGGCGGGGTTACGACTGGTGGGGTTGGAGTTGGCGGTGGAGGAGAAGGCGTAGGGGATGGAGTGTATGGAGGTGGTGGCTTGATGGTGGGCGGTTTTGGAGTGTAAGGTGGAGGGGATGGAGTGTACGGAGGTGGTGGCTTGACGGTGGGTGGTTTTGGAGTGTAAGGTGGAGGGCATGGAGTGTACGGAGTTGGAGGCTTGACGGTGGGCGGCTTTGGGGTGTGATGAGGTGGCTTGTCGGTGGGTGGTTTGGGAGTGTGATGAGGTGGTTTAACGGTGGGTGGTTTTGGGGTATGATGAGGTGGTTTAACGGTGGGTGGTTTTGGAGTGTGATGAGGTGGTTTGACGGTGGGTGGTTTTGGAGTGTGATGAGGTGGCTTGACAGTGGGTGGTTTTGGAGTGTGATGTGGTGGCTTGACAGTGGGTGGTTTTGGAGTGTGATGTGGTGGTTTGACAGTGGGTGGTTTAGGCGGTTTAACGGGATGTTGAGGAGGTTTAACGGGGTGTGGAGATGATTTTGGAGGGTCACTACAGTCACAAGCGTAAGAGACGGCGCAGAAACCAAGGAGGAGAAGTATCACAAAGGAGAGGTTTTGTTTGTGAAGAATCCCCATCTTTGGGGTTTAGAGTTCTCCGTTTGGTTTAGTGATGAAGTACGTTAAAACTATTGCGTCCTCTTTATATAGACCAACGGAATCTCTAAGTTTTTTTTGTTTTCTTTATAATGTTTTCATTATCATCGTCCGTGATGATATGAACGTGCCAAATTGCTGTGTATGAGATGATTGAAGTTGGACTATGATATAAAATCCGCGTGCGTGCGCGCTAATGAGTTTTTTTATATTAATGTTTGTTCATTAAATAATTTTCACATTTTGCAACACTATAATTTTTATTTATGCTAAAATGATGAATACAAAATGTTGGTCACTTAAATGTATCGTCGTTATTGAAAAGTTAATTTATTATATCTCATTTTAATTATTTTTAAAACTTCATATGCACAAAAGAAAAATAAGTTTTGCGGCAGACACAAATCATAAAAACTAGATAGGCAACATCGATTTAAAATGATGAAAGGTGAGTAGGTTTTCTACTCTCGATTTGTTTATTATTGACTCTCCATAACTGATTTCATTTTCCATCTCTATAAAACCGTGCTTTCGTTCTCGTTTCTATTTCACTGATATAAGTTTTGTTTCTTTTTTTTTAATTTCTTCTATGAATTCGGTGAATTACATAAATGTCAATTTAACCTACGATTTGAGGTTTAGTTACTTAAGAGTATACAGATAAAATATATATATATATATATATATATAATACTTTACTATTCTAGTATATGTAAATTGTGTATAAAATAACAACTGTTTGATTTATTAAATGATAAACTAAAAAACTTATAATAAATAGTTTAAATCTCTCATTCTTACTATTATAATAGGTAGATAGGGTATTATGGAGAAATAAATATTAAACGAATGATCAAATCTCTCATTCTTCAAACAAAATCAAAATGAGGTGATTGGAATCTTGTCATGATATTTCATTAAAAGTTTTTTAAAAATAAAAATCAAAACTAAAATATTTAATCTGAATGAAATAATATATATATACAGTGCTTCCAATATTAAAAATCAGTTCAATTTGAAGAAGTGCATTTTTGGGATTGTCACGATAAAATATTAGAAACTTCCTATTTAAAAAATAATTTGTATACGTAAAAGTATATACATTAGTGTAAGTACATAAATTAAAACCAATACATTTTATTTATTTACAATCATGTTTTTGGTAAATAAACTTTAGTGATATTGACATAGATATATATATATATATATATATATATATATACATACTATGTTTTAATATAAATATTTAATATTGACGCATCCTATTCATATGATTTTATTAGCATATATATGTATATTTGTTGTAACAAAAATTTAAACTGTTAGTCACAAAACTTTTAATATGAGATTTATCAATACAAATTTCAAAGTTAAAATATTATGATCTCAATAATTTTTTAATGTAAAATTTTAAATTAACATATTTATATATTTTTTATATAGTATATAATTTAATTTAGATGATATTAATATATATAATATAAATATCTATTAATGAGACGTCTTATTTATACGATTTATGATCATTTGTATCTTGTCTCAACAAAAACATTTAAACCATTGATCATAAAAATATTTTATGTGAGACTTTTACCATTTTTAGTAATTTATAGTCGTTTAAAAAACTTCAAAATATAACATATAAGAAAAACTATTTTTTTATTATATGCTTAATGCATGATTTAATTTCTTTTAATAATATAAAATTAAACAAAAAGAGAGGATACATTTTGTTTATCAAATATGTATTATTCATAATCATTAATTGTTATATATATGTTAATCATATTAGTTAATTCCGTAGTTTTTATTTAAGAAAAAAATTAAAATATTATTTTGTACACTACTTATCAATTTGATAGTTAGTTTAATAAAAAGTATAATATATATTTATATAGATCAACTTATTTTTCTAATGATTCTAAGAATTATTTTAGTGATGACACGTGGTTATAAAAACATGTCGTAATGCTTTAGGATAAATATATATGGGATGAGTAAGAATAAATATACTTGTCACTTGCTCGTAATTAGAAGTAAAGGGTTTCCTTTTATAAAAGAAAAAAAATTAGGTACGACGGGTTTCGTCAAGCTTTCTTGAATTTACGTACGTTCGTAGACTAGTAATAATTCTATAATTGTAAGGTTATATACAATTTTGAAGTTTATGGCGTAGTCTTAGAATTTATATTTTTAATTTTTGAGGTTACAAATCAAGATTTGTTGTCTAAGATTTAGTTTTAAGTTTTCAGGTTTAGTTTTTGGAATTATTGTTTGGTTTTTGGGATTTTAGTTGTTTTTTTTTGAGAATTCAACGAATTCAGCCACGTATATTACTACCTTTTTTTTGAGAAAGTATATTATTACCTTCTTGGCTGATGGTATTACTAAGGCTATATAATGTTATAGATTTAAACCAACAACAAATAGGAAAAAAAAAGACTACAAGATTGAAAATATTTTGTAGTGCAATGACTGTTTTGCCAGTGGCGAGACAAATGATTGACTTTGGCATTGTTATTTGACCTTCTCAATTTTCTTAAACCACAGTCATAACTCATAAGGGCATTTACATATTGGCTGGTAACATGTGTGCTATGCACAAACGGATGCTTATAGTGTTTTTGCTAAGACTTAAGAAATTATGTTACTCATCGAAGGTCATTCTTTTTGCAAGGACTTGCTAGATTTCTATTTAGCTGGGATAAAACGTTCATCACAAACCATCTCTTTTATTAAAACATAATCATTTTCATCGACGTAACTTTTTTTATGAGTTTTTTAAATTAAATACACCATTCTATTATATAGTTAAATCCACTCTTCTAATTATAAAAATAACATTATACTACTAAATTTGTAATGTGTTTCCAAATAACATACAGTAAAAATTCTATAAATTAATATTCCATACATTAATAAACATCATAAATTAATAAATTTATCCGGTTACAAGTTGAGCAGATTTAAAATATAACTAAAATCAACAAAATAATAATATAATATTTTCTTAGAAAATCTTATGTAAATATATGGTCTCACTAAAACTATAAATTAATAATTTATATTTACATACATTTTATATAAGTGTAAACGAACCATTATATTGTTTCTTTTATATTCACAATAGAATTATCTTTATATTTTCTTAATATTTAATATATTTTTATGAGATTAGTAAAAATATATCTAAAACCACTTTAAATTCTTCGAAATATATTTTATATACATCTAATAACAGAATAAAACTAATATAAATATCGAGTTTCAAAAAATTAATTAATGTATATTACACTAAAATTAAATATGTTTCTTATTTTAGAAAAAATATATCTTAAAATAGAAAATCTAAAAAGGAAACTTTTTGTAAATTAAAAACTCTATAATTAATAAAATACTGAAGTTCCAACATTATTAATTTATATAATTTTTCCCAATAATAACTAATCTTGTGTCCAAACAATATAAAACATTAGGTCATACCTTTTTAATAACTTTTTATTTATCTTCCTTCGAATTATTTAATTTAAAACCGCTCGAATAATTTATAAAATTGAAAATAAGTATAAATATTTTTGCGAGTTTAGATACTACAAAAATCATTTAATATAAAATTAAATAAATTAAGAGATTATTTTGTTTTGTATTTTCATAAAAAAATTGCAATCCCTTAAAAATAATAAATATTAGATTCTTATTCTTAATTTTTTATTCTTAAGAACAGCGAGATTATGTGTGGTTTAAGTTGACATCAAATAGTTTTATACTAATAAAATGTTATAGTCAATAAATTAACATCAACTAAGTTTTATAATTAAAAAAATATCAAATAAGTATATATCACAAATTTAATCAAACAAATTACAGATATTTATCAAAACTTTGTATTGAAATGGGTTAAAATAATTAAAAATAAAATTAAGCAACATTTTAGATAATTTTGCATATTTAATATAAATATAAAATAATATAATTATATAGTTTTCAAATACACTAGAATATAAATTTTAAAACATTACTTATAAAAAAATGTTAAAATCTATTGATATTGTAAATTAGATTTTGTTAAAAAATATCGGGCCATAATCTAGCTGATTTAAAATGTAAAAAAATTAACGGTAAACCTTAAGTAATAACATGATTACGGTTTGTATTTTGTCATCAATTAGCATATTGATTTAACGGTCTTAATGTTTTCTTACCTTTTTATAATGTCAAAACTCAAAGGCAAGAGACCAACCAAAACATATACCAGTTTATTGTACAAAAAAAAACTTGTATTTAATAAAAAAAAACTTGTAATTAAATACAAGTTCACTATCTGATCTTAACGAAATTGTAAATTAGCGGTCATGGATGTCAATTCTCTCGACTTTCCAAATTAAATCGTAATGAAGATTTGATAATATAAAGGTGAATAGCAGTGGAAGCCCTCATAGTTCAATGGTTTTGACTAAGAGTTCATTAATAATTCTACACCAGCAGGTCCATGTTTCAATTCCCGGAGAAAACGATTTATTAAACAATTATGTAGACTACGGATGAAAGGCTTACAATAGATCTTCAACATGGTGCAAGTAAAACTCGGTCAGACGTGATATTCGTATGACAACTCAGGTGATGCAGTTAGTCGTAGATCCTTATAAGGCAGATAATATTGTCGGTTTTCGAATCGTCTATGTAATCTTTCTCAGTAATATCGTAATAAAATAGCGTTAAAAAAAAGTGAATAGCTGATATACAATTTTTTAGTATAATAATTTAACATTTTATAAAAAAAAAATTACAGTCAAACCTAGTTTTTAATAGAAGCTAACTTCCAAGTAGAATATTCGTAGGATTCCGTGGATGGTTAATTTTAGTGCAAATTTCCAAACTATGATGGCCCTTGTGTAACCATTTGTTACGTTTTACCAAGTTAAAGTAACCCAAGTGTTTTTTTTTTTGAGAATTATTTTCACTAGTGTTGTCACAAAATTTTTGATTAATATGTCAAAAGATAACAACATGCAAGAAATGTTAGACTATTGATGGAATATTCAACTAGTGTTTTTTTTTGAGAATTATTTTCACTAGTGTTGTCACAAAATTTTCACTAGTGTTGTCACAAAATTTTTGATTAATATGTCAAAAGATAACAACATGCAAGAAATGTTAGACTATTGATGGAATATTCAACTATTCAAAATCTAACAAATTACATATATATTAAAAAAATCACTTCGGACTCATGTGACCCATCTCATAATTATTATGTGTTTATACTAATAAACCAATATTACATTTATATAATTAAATCTTGGTTTACGTTCTCTAGACCTTTTCCAAGCTCCTTTTAAGATCTTAGCTTCCCACGAGAAGTGATTGAGTCCGTGATTGATGACTATCCTTGGAATTATTTTCATATCCATAAAGTTGTCCTGTTATGGCATAGATTGAGAGTCGTTAGCAGACACAATAATAATGAAACTGATAAGTAAATATAAAATAGTGATAAGCTAGCTCAAACAAAAATATTAAAAATATATTTTTAATGGGAGAAATGTATTGACGCGGGTACAAGGTTGCGAATTGCGGGTCGATTTGGCGTGTAGTAAAAATAATGTAACCCGTGAATCTGCTCCTTTTGTTTTGTCTTTTCAAATGAGAATGGGATAACGTCACGACTCACGTATAAGAGTCTTAAATAATCATAATGAGACGAATGAACCGTGTATGAGTTGTAAATTGTAATTATATATTGTATATATATGATGATCACAGTTCACATACATGGATCGCATGTGAGCAGACCATTGTTAATTTGTGCTGAAACCAAGGGCCAAAATAAATGTTGAGTGTGTGCATCTGGTCAGGTGGATGCCATTCGGTGGATGCCATTCGGTGGATGCATATGCATATATGTGTATTGGACTGAAAAAATTTGGTTTGTTTTGGTTTTAGTGTGGTCGAAAACTCATTAGTGGTAGAGTTTAGAGAGACACTATAAATACTCTCTAAATCTAATTTCTTGCTTCATAACACTCATAACATTCATTTGGCACAAAGTGAGATTAATAAAGGAAAGAGGCAAGAAGCAAGAGCAAAGAGAAAAGTTGGAAGGAGTATCTACAAAGAAGGTAGAGGAGAAGCAAAGGGGGATCCGGTCAAGAGTCTTAGACTACTTCTGCTTCTTTGGACTGTAGATTTCATCTCCTATACACACAAGTTTCAGTAAGCTTAAGCCTTTAGCTTATTGTTGTGTTGTCTCTAGGTGAATAGAGAAACACAGAGGTGGTTGTGTAAGGAAGCTCATGTATACACCTGATACTAGTGAATCGTTGAGAGTGTCGTCCTCTCTCCAGATGTACCGAAAGGGAACTGGGTCAAAAATCTTATGTGTCAATAACAAACTCAAACAACAACAGAAGTGTGCTAAGGTGTGAGAACCGAAATTCGCACTGTCGATTTCCGTTTAAATTAGAAAAGTTAGGAAAACCCTAATTTCCCAGAGGTCCCATATATCTACTAAACCACACGCCAAGCAATCGGAACACGAAATAAAGACGAGAAAAATAAGAAATCGAAAAGAGAGCAAAATAGATCTTATTCCGAATCCGCGTTTGAACGTTACAACAAGGTAAGAGCCTGGGCTACGAGAGCTGTTGGCGAGATTCCTAGTTCTAAAACCCTAAGACTGCAAGACCTAATTGAGTCACAGCTCGAATAATAGAAATAGAATGTTGCGTAAAATGCTCTAAGTGCTAAATTTGATGTGTCTCCGATCCCCTTTTGCCTCTCGCCTAGGACTCCTTATACACTTGTTCCTAGGTTGTTTTGCGTCTTTCCCCTTCTGCCCTTAAGCCGTCATAGCTGAAAAATGGAGATATTCCAATTTTCCCGTTCTTCGTGATTATCTTCGGAAACTTCACATTTATCCGCGGAAACTTGACATTTATCTTGTCTTACGAACCAAGCATAAACCGTCATACGACTTATGGGTTTTCGGTTAATAAATCGTAAGTGGGCTTCGAGTTGCGTTTTAGGCCTCTCTGGGCCGTCTTTGACTCGAAACGTTTATTACGGTTTCTTCGATAAAAACAAACTTCCCGCGGTTTCTATT
>NC_027748.1:17007721-17009964 GCF_000695525.1 Brassica oleracea var. oleracea
GAGCCGTGTGCGTGCTCGGTCGCTACGTAGCGACCAGGCTTAGCTTGAGCTCGGTCGCTACGTAGCGACCGAGCCGTGTATGAGCTTGGTCGCTACATAGCGACCGAGCTAAAGCCAAGCTCGGTCGCTATGTAGCGACCGAGCACGGACATGGCTCGGTCGCTACGTAGCGACCGAGCTCAAGCTAAGCCTGGTCGCTACGTAGCGACCGAGCACGCACACGGCTCGGTCGCTACGTTGCGCATACTTGAGCTTGTCCGTGGCCGATTTGGATACGTGTCTGTTGCCTCCGGAAAATCCGTATTTAGCGGTTTGATTGAGATTAGAACAAGATTTTACCGCAAGGTTTTTTGTGAAGATTCTTTTTACGAAGAATAACTTTCGTAAAAAATGTTCACGCTGATTTTTACGGAGATTTGGATGTTAACTTCGTCGTGACCGTTTTTGACCCTAACGTGGATCGTTGATGAGATTCTAGCATGCGGTTAGGCGAGTTAGGCAAGATAGGCACGTTGGACGAAGTTCGTGTCCAAAGATTCGTAGACAAACATTGACGAAGAAAAACTTATGCATATAAAGAAAAGTTTTTTTTTTATTGGGGCTGCGCCTTATGAAGGCTGCCTACGTACCCTTGTCGAAGGGATCAAGCCTTTCGTAGTTCGTCTTGGAGTTAAGATGCTTATGATCTGTTTTCCAATGAGACATTTACGGTTTTGTTATGTCTCATGTAGAGATTATCAGGCATGTTGCTATTGATGGCACTTTATATTGGACCTTTGTCGGCCTTGAAACTATCCTTGTTGGCTGTTTGCTTTGGCCAAGTGTGGCCGTATTTATGTTTTTGGGACTGAAAGCGTGTGGCTTCGAATCCCAGCCGCTTTGCGACTTTTTTAATAAATTGTGTTTCGTGTTTTAAGAACATGTTTGTATTCGTTTGATTGTAGAGGGAAGAGTACGAGTTGTCATCTCATATCTAACTCTTTGTAGATTGTTATATTCACTATTCATTTTAGATGAGAATGTACGAAAATTTTTCTTTTCGGAACTTCATGAACATTGGAATACAAGTGAAGAGGCATATTTTGGGATCTCGTATCTTTTGATATCATGCCTAGAGATGTTAGAGACCAGTGTGTTGGGTTTAGGGCAAGACCTAGGCTTACTTCTGGTTTTAGGGGGTGCGATGACTAATTCGGCTTACGTATCCCGTTACAGTTTCAACCTGATTCCATACCGATTTAAAGTCCGCGATAGGTTCTCGGCTTATATGACTTGTATGGTTGAAACCGAGCATCTCTCCAAGGACAATTTCTAAGTCTCCTGGAAGTACTGACCAAAATTTTGGATTTCTTTTATAGCGCTATTACCCTTGTGTCGGGTGTATGAGAGCTATCTCTACGAGATGGCTAAGTCTGTTTAGGACTGTTAAGAGTTTGTTGTGATCAGCAACAAACTTATTGGTAGATATTACCTTTTTTGAATCTTCGCGAAGGATACGTGTTTTAATAGGGTGTTAGTGAGTATGATTGTTTGGTCCTCCAAGATGGTGTTTTTATCGAGGAAGGTATTTTTCTTTAAAAATGTTTCTTCAAGCGTCTGCGACGTCTCGCAATGCTGAAGATTGGTTTCTCTTTCGTATGCCGCGTTTCGTGCTCGAAATGTTCGCGGGCTTGAAGATGTTATGCAGTATTGCAAGGGTTTAATGCTGAAGATTTGTTATTCTTTCATATGCCGTGTTTCGTGCTTGAAATGTTCGTGGGCTTGAAGATGTTTCGCGATGTTGCAAGGGTTTAGTCTTAGCCCTGCGTTTGAGAAACATTCTGGTTTGTCTACGGATGTTTGCAGCCAAAATTGTTGTTCCTGTTTGGATTTGGATTGCGATCTAGGAGTTAGGACCAAGGGATCGCATAAATTTTTCCCCGGAAAGAGGCATCCTCCTATACTGTGCTTTGTGAGGTGCTGGCCTTCCGAGATTTGTTTCGTGTATATTTGAAGATGTTTCGTATAGCTATAGGAGCTATGTTACGAGTTTTCCTTACATGCCGCATTTTACAAGTAAAACACAGCGGGCTTAAAGTGAATCGTAGTATATGGAACTTGGTCAATTTTTGACAAGTTCAACCTTTCCGTTAACTGTTTGGTTGTTAGGACTGAGTTTTGTTATGACGAATTTACCGTATGATTCCCGTTTCTGGGTCATACGATAATTGTTTGTGTAATCGTTACTTGGCGTTTCAAGACAA
>NC_027748.1:17010030-17011738 GCF_000695525.1 Brassica oleracea var. oleracea
GACGTTGTTGGTAAAGGATTAAACCATGGCACTTTTGTGTTAACACCAAAGCTGTGTTAGTTTACGATTTTTCCTTAAAGGGATGCCGAATTCTGGTTCGGGCTTTACGGGAAGGCGTAGTTAGCCAAGGGCCAAAGGGCGTTTGTCGAGATTGATAGGCCAAGTAAGCCGAAGCTTTCATGTTTTAAGATGGCCCATGGGTGTAGAAAACGATCTTTGCTTTAGGTTTCAGTTATATGACAAATATTTCGTATAATGTTTCCTTTAGTCGTATGAAAATTGTTTCCTTTTTATCCGAGGGACACGAAGCCTAAGAGTCTCGACCCAGAACCCGTGCAGAGTCAGTTTCGAGGTTATTTCCTGCTCGGATATATCTGAGGGAAGTGAAACGTAGAAGTCAGCGCTCTACGATGATAGTAAATCAGATATGTCAAAGTAGCTATATTTCCACAGATTTTACGGGACGCGTTTCTGCTTTGATTTCGATCTTTGGTGAGATTTCCTTGGAATCACTCATGGAGTTTTACCAAAGGTTATTTTGTTATGATCCAGTTGTAAGAAATTTTTTCGATGCTTTTCCGTGACTTACCAGGTTCAACGGAAACTGAAAGCAATGCTGGTGGTTGAAGATTTTCTCGTATAATTTTTGACTTTTATATGAAACTCGTTTTATTTAAGTTGAAAGGGTCTTCCAGACTTTGGCTAATCGTCGAGTTTTAGTTTGATATTGGTACATGTTTTCTAAACGCATGATCGTGATAAGAGGTGCTGTATAGTCCTCGAGATTATGTTCGTGATGTTTTAGATATGTTGTTGGCGTTTAGAAAAATCTTAGATTGTCGTTTGCCTATTGGGACGATTTTATTGAGGCATCTGATTGCCTAAGTGTTTTCTGTCTATCGCTACTTCCTCCTTTTTTTTTGAGGAATAGAATGACCGACAATCCGGGTCGGTTTGAAGACGACACTAGGATTGCGAATTGGTGGTTTTCAGGTTGACAACTTGGAGTATGTCGGTTTTTAAGAAAGTTGCTAGGAACGAATCGATTTTAAGGCGATGTGCGTGTCTCTAGTTCTTTTTTTTTGGGAAGCGAGCTAAGTATGTGTGGCAATCGTTTCTCATTTTTGCGAGAGTTTAGATCGGTTAGCAAGATCTGCCAGAGCAATTAAAGAGCAATAGGAAAAATTGCCTATGACTTAGTTCACTAGACTATCCACCTAAGTTTTAAGTTCCCTAAAATTCTATGGCAGTCTCAAAAGCGTTTTAATACTTAGTACCTTCCTACGAAAATTCCAAGTTTGATTTTGAAACAAGTCAGACATTCCTTAGTGCTCTCGGAGATGCAGTTTTGTCTCTTCTCAGTTTTGCTTGCTTATTTTCGCTTCCTCTTCTCGTGTATGTTCGCCATTTTCGATATCCTTTGAAATTTGACATTTATCTTCCGAACTTGACTGTTATCTTCTCCTTAGATACGACGTCAATTTTTTATGAAAAGGTTCAACGTAATCGTATAGTTGAGGCGGCCAAGGTGTTAAGTTAACTATTGCCGTTTTATACGATTAATTTGAATTCATGCGAGAAAACAAGTCTTTGCGGTTTTTTATCGTAAAGTTTCAATGGTAACTCCAATCTAGACGACAAAAGAGACGTTTCGATCGAGATTTGAAGGAGAACACAAAGATGGAGGTAAGGGCGAGTAGGAGCAAGC
>NC_027748.1:17011800-17021009 GCF_000695525.1 Brassica oleracea var. oleracea
GAAAAGCGTTTCGATGAGGATTCAAAAGAGAACGCAAAGGAGGATCTTTTTGAGGCCTGACAGGTCGCTATGTAGCAATTTGGAGGTCTGACAGGTCGCTATGTAGCGAGTAGGAGCACACCAAGAAGTTTAGACGAGTCTAACTTGTTTTCGTCGTAAAATTTCAACGGAAATTCCAATTGAGACGAAATGAAAAGCGTTTCGATGAGGATTCAAAAGAGAACGAAAAGGAGGACCTTTTTGAGGTCTGACAGGTCGTTGTGTAGAGAGTTGGAGGTCTTACAGGTCGCTATGTAGCGAGTAGGAGCAAGCCAAGAAGTTTAGATGAGTCTAACTTGTTTTCGTCATAAAATCTCAACGGAAATTTCAATTGAGATGAAACGAAAAGCGTTTCGATGAGGATTCAAAAGAGAACACAAAGGAGGACCTTTTTGAGGCCTGACAGGTCGCTATGTAGCGACCTGTTTTGGGCACTGGCTGGTCTCGAGTTTTGATGATACGTTGATGCGGTCATTTCGTAAATGCTGCCAATTTTTCTACGAAAGTCTCATCATAAAATATTGACTCTTTTCACTTTGCAAATGATGTTCCGTAAAAAAATTTTGAGTTTAATTTTACGAAAGCTGTTTCGGAAAATATTTTCAAGTTTTTATGAAAGTTATTCCGCAAAATGTCATTATTTTAGTTTTACGAAAGCTGTGTAAAAAATGTTCTTGAGTTTAATTTTACGAATGATGTTTCATAAAATGTTATCGAGTTCAGATTGACGAAAGCAGTCTCGTAAAATGTTGTCAAGCTTAATTTTACGAAAGTTATTCTGCAAACCTATTATGAGTTTAATTTTACGAAAGCTGTTTCGTAAACATGTTTTTGAGTTCCGCTGTGGAAAAGCCCTTTTCCGGAAAAGTAATGTTTTGCGGCTCTTCTGCAACTTTAGTTTCTGGGTTCAAGTACTATAAACTTTGGCTGTGACGAGCTTAATTTATTGCGACCCATCTTAATCAGAAATTTTCTCGTTTTCTGCAGGATTGATCCGAGGAAGTTTTGAGTAATTTTTCCGTAATAAGCTCGAATTCGACGATTTATGTTACCATGGAAGCGACTCTTGAGTATTTTATGAAACCTTAGGTTTCAGAAAACGTTTTAGCAGTGAGGGAAACGATCTCCCGTTTTGCTTTGTTTCATCTCCGTCAACCATTTTTAAATTTCGAATGATTTAAGAAATCGTCTTTGTTTCTCCGAAAGTTATCAAGAAGAAGTACCGCCGTTGGGGTTGCGTGCCCGATTTCATGTTCTTCTTCTTTTTGCGAGTAATCTAAGGTTTTTCCGCGAGTAACCTAGGGTTTTTCCGCAGTTTTTGGGAGAGCAAGTTTTATTTTTCCGAAATTTTTTCGGAAAAAGTCTTTTGGTCAAACCATAACACGCTGAGATTTCTCCAACTCGGTAATAAGAAGAACTTTATGGGGTTGGATATATTTTATTATTGCCCTTTGTGTTTAGAGGGAGAAATCGCGAGCTCGTTTAGTGCTCTTCTTATGGCGGAAGGTCGCGACTAAGTTTTCCATTTTTGTTGAACACTACGGCGTTTCTGTAAGCGTTGGCCATAGGAGCAGTCAGTGCTGCGAGTTTTTCTTTCATATATCCAGACATCGTTTCGATCAAGCGTTTTGTAGCCATGAGTAAGAGTAATCTGTAACCCCCCTCCATCTAGCGCCAAACTGTGGGAACCGAAATTTGCACTGTCGATTTTCGTTTAAATAAGGAAAGTAGGAGAATCCTAGTTTCCCAGAGGTCCCAGATATCTGCTAATACCGCACGCCAAGCAATCAGAACACGAAATAAAGATGATAAATATAAGAAATTGAATTCACGTTTGAGCGTTACAACAAGGTAAGAGCCTGGGCTACGAGAGCTGTCGGCGAGATTCCTAGTTCTAAAACCCTAAAGCTGTTATACCTAATTAAGTCGCAGCTCGAAAACAAAACGAAAAATTGCCTAAATTGCTCTAAGTGCTAAGTTTTGCTGTGTGTCGAATCCCCCTTTGCCTCTCACCTAGGACTCCTTATATACTTGCTCCTAGGTCGGTTTGTGCCTTTCCCCTTCTGCCCTTAAGCCGTCATAGCTCAAAATTGGAGGTATTCCAATTTTCCCGATCTTCGTGGTTATCTTCGGAAACTTCACATTTATCCGCGGAAACTTGACATTTATCTTGCCTTACGAACCAAGCATAAACCGTCATAAGGCTTATGGGTTTTCGGTTAAGAAATCGTAAGTGGGCTTCGAGTTGCGTTTTAGGTCTCTTTGGGCCGTCTTTGACTCGAAACGTTTATTACTGTTTCTTCGATTAAAACAAACTTCCCGTGGTTTTTATCATAAAGTTTGACTGATGACTTCGAGTGATGAGAAACAAAGAATGGTTTAGCTGTGGCCTACGGGAGATACCATTAAAGAGTATACGAGAATGTATGGATTCGTGTCGTATCGACGTTTTGGGAAAGTTCGGTCGCTACGTAGCGACCGAACCGTGTACGTGCTCGGTCGCTACGTAGCGACCGAGCTTGGCTAGAGCTCGATCGCTACGTAGCTACCGAGCCATGTGCGTACTTGGTCGCTACGTAGCGACCGAGCTTGGCTGGAGCTCGATCGCTACGTAGCAACCGAGCCGTGTGCGTGGTCCGATGGCCATACTTGAGCTTGTCCGTGGCCGATTTAGATACTTGTTCGTTGCCTCCGAAAAATCGGTATTTAGTGGTTCGATTGAGTTTAGAACAAGATTTTACCGCAAGGCTCTTTGTGAAGATTCTTTTTACGAAGAATAACTTTCGTAAAAAATGTTTACGCTAATTTTTACGGAGATTTGGACATTAACTTCGTCGTAACCGTTTTTGACTCCAACAGTATTTAGCGGTTTGATTGAGATTAGAACAAGATTTTACAGCAAGGTTTTTTTGTGAAGATTCTTTTTACGAAGAATAACTTTCGTAAAAAATGTTCACGCTGATTTTTACGGAGATTTGGATGTTAACTTCGTCGTGATCATTTTTGACCCCAACATAAGGTTACTTAGTCAAGTGAGATAAACTGGTTAATTGGTTAAAGAATTCTAAACAAGTGGTATCAGAGCATTAGGTTCAACAGAGAAAGATTACGGTTTCAGTTTTTGATCTGCTGTTGGTGTTTGGCTGCACAGTGTTCAGGGGGCTCTGGTTCTGTCCATCATTTGGAGTTGTTTGAAGAAGTTAAAGGTTACTGGTCTGGGTGTTCAGCTTTAGCATAGGATAAAGTCTGGAGTCTTGGAACCAGCTCAAGGTAAATTTGAGGTGGAGAAGTTTGACGGTTAAGGAGACTTTGGTTTATGGAAGTTTAAAATGCTTATGAAGCTTGAGCTTCAGGGTTTAGATTTTGTTTTTGAAGAAGAAGAATCCAACAGTTCTGTTAAAGGAAAAGAAAAAGAAGGTGAGGTCACAGAAGCTAGGAGTTCTCCGGTTGATCCGCTGAAAAAGGAGAAGGATAAGAGAGCAAAGAATCTGATATGCTCTTCTCTTAGCAACATGATCTTACATAAGGTTATGAAGGAGACAACAGCTCTAGGAGTATGAAAGGCTCAGGAAAGGGATTATCAGACGAAGTCCTTACCTAACCGAATTTATTTGAAGCAGAGGTTTGCCAGTTTTAAGATGGAAGAACACAAAATCATAGAGGAAAATCTTGATGTGTTTCTGAAACTGGTAGACGATTTGGCAAATTTGAACATTAATGTGAATGATGAGGACCAAACAATCCAGGTCCTGCCTAGTCTCCCAAGACAGTTCGACTCATTGGTTCATACACTAAATACGGTAATGGGAAGGAAACACTGACTCTGAATGAAGTAACCAGTTCTGCTTATGCCAAGGAAGTTGAGCTAAAGGAAAAGGGGCTCATTGGAAAGGCTAAGTCAAATGCAGAAGGTTTGGTTGTGACCATGGGTAGACCTGAGAGGAAGGGTTATGGTCAGTCAAGTGAAAGATCCAAGAGTAGGGATTCAAGGTCTAAATCTAGACCAAAGAATCAACATAAAGCTAGAGAATGTTGGATATGTGGGAAGGAAGGACACTTCAAGAAAGATTATCCTGAAAGAAAGAATGGGAGAGCAGCTGATTCTGCAAATGTCGCTCAGGAAAAGGAGTTTCCTATGATCTTGACAGCAAGTGAAAAGACCCCAAGAGTGAGTGGGTCATGGATTCTGGATGTACATTCCACATTACACCAGATAGAGATGTTTTATTTGACTTCAAGGAGATTGATGGTGGAAAGGTATTAATGGGAAATAATACTTTCAGTGAAGTCAAAGGTATGGGCAAGCTGAAGATCATAAACTCAGAAGGAGCTACGGTTATCTTGACTGTGGTGAGATACATGCCAACCATGAGCAGGAACCTCATCTCTTATGGCCAGTTAGAAAAGAGCGGTTGCAAGTATGAAGGAGAAGACTTCATAGTTACTTTCTACAAGAATGGCCAGAAGGTGATTTCTGGGAAATATAAAGATGGGCTGTATTATTTGCAAGGATCGATGGTGAAAGGAGAAGCATCTGTTGTCAGAGCTGATTTGAACTTGACAAACAAATGGCACTCAAGGTTAGGGCACATGAGTCTTAAGAACATGAATCTTCTGGTCAAAGGAGGTTATCTAGACTCAAAGGAGGTCCACACTTTAGATTTCTGTGAGGAGTGTGTATTTGGAAAGTCCCACAAGCAAAGCTTTCTAGTGGGCAAACACACTACAAAAGGTATTCTTGAATACATTCACAGTGATCTATGGGGCTCGGTTTTGAATGAGCCAACTCTGTCAGGATGTAAATACTTTCTTACATTCATCGATGATTACTCAAGAAAGGCCTTGATCAGGTTCTTAAGGAGTAAAGATGAGGTGTTTGAGAATTTTTTTCAGAATGGAAGGTACTTGTGGAAAATCAAACAAAGAAGAAGATAAAGTGTCTAAGGAAAAATAATGGACTGGAGTTCTGCAACAATCTGATGGATAAGCTTTGTCAAGACTCATGGATTAAACGACACATGACTTGCGTTTATACTCCGCAGCAGAATGGAGTGTCTGAGAGGATGAACATGACAATAGCAGATAAGATTAGGTGTATGTTGGCAGAAAAAAGAATGTAGAAGAAGTTCTGGGCTGAGGAAGCGTCGACTGCAGTTTATCTGATAAACATGTCTCCTAATGCATCTTTGAGGTTTCAGATTCCAGAAGAAGTGTGGTCAGGGTCAAAGGTTGATTACAGTCATCTTAGGCGGTTTGGTTGTGTTGCTTATGTACACAGAACAATTGAAAAGTTAGGTCCAAGAGCTGTTAAGGGATTCTTCGTGGGTTACCCATAGGGTACTAAAGGTTACAGCGTGTGGTTACCAGAAGAGGAAAAGTGTACTATCAGCAGGAATGTAGTCTTTGATGAGGATAAGCTGTATAAAGATCAAGGTCAGATGGAAGCAACTAGCTCTAAGAAGAAGAAAAAGTTACTGTTAGCACTGATCTTATTCAAAGGCCGACTACAAGTGATATATTGTGTTTTTGGCACATTATACGTATGTCTTACAAATAGTTTTCAAGGTTTTATCGAGTCTTTTTAGTCCCCTTTGAGTCATAACAGGTCTAGAGTTGTATTGGATGGGAAATGGACCAGCTAGAGGAAAAGAAGAGAAAAAAGTATGATTTGGAGTCTTTCGCGCAAAACAGCCAACCGGAGGAGCATGAGTGCCTGTTCCAGCGACAGAGATAAACAAAAGAAAGTTTCCAAATATTTCGGGATTTTCCCTAGATTTCCTATTTTCTTCTTCTAGCCGCTTGTGGCTCCTATATATATAGTTTCCTATTTATTATTTTAGACCTACCTCAGTTTTACGCAAAAAAGACCTGAGAGAGAGCTTGTGATTTGCGATTTACTACTTATAAGGGAGACGGCTCCATCTATCTCCTAGAGAAGATTATCCTGAACCCTCTGATTCCTATTATTTATTATATGCAGTATTATTCAGAAATCATGCTTCTCTGTTCTTGTGTTATGTCTGAGTAGTCACCAAGTTAGTTTAGGGTTCTAGGGTTTTGGATTCGTGAGCTAAGCATAGATAAGTCATCTTGAGATTGTCTACATTCATATCTGTTCTGTTAATCGATTTAGCTAACCGTTGATTGATAACCTGATATGATTTGAATGAGCTTGCATCCCTAATAAGCGAGAGTAGATATTAGGGTGTATTGTGAACATATCGGACTTGATCTCTAAGGCTTGCCATCGTGTCTTGATCTAAACAAGAGTTTAGGCATCAAGACCGTCTCGCAAAGGAATCAACACCACGAGAGTGGGTTGATTCAATCAGAGTGATCCGAGTTTAAACTTGTTATAAACTGAACTTGAATAATTGCTTGGTTCGCGAACTCCTTGCCTGAAAAGAAACCCTAGACTAGCGCCTTTAATCAATTTGAAAACAACCTAATCTTGTTACTTGTTCCTTACGTTATTCACATCTTCTTAAAACCCCTACTTCGTTTTAGCTTAATTCTGATCCCATAAAGATAAAGTGTGAACTGGTCCTCTGGAATTGAATCTAAAAATATTACAACTACACTGTTAACTTGACAGTAGATTAAGATCCAATTATAGGGTTGGCAGTTCAAAAATTACCATCCAAATCCTAATATGAGGAAAAACCCGCATCTTTTCTCGTACAAGACCAAACCAGATAACCCCAACGACAGATCTCAGGGAAATCAGTTCCAAAACACTGGATATCAGAAGCCATACTTCCAGAATCAGAATCAGAATCATAATCAGAATGGGAAGATGTTCATCCTCAGCCAGACTCAGAATCAATTTCAGAACCGGCAGAATAATCAACAGGCTACTCCTGCAACCGCGAGCGGTCCGCCAGATGAGCTTAAGGGAATGATGCAACAACTTCTGCAAGGTCAACATATTCAAGGAAAAGCACTAAAACAGGTTACAACCGAGATAAACCCTCGGTTGGACAACATGTTCACGGAATTGAATTCCAAATACGATGCTGTAGCGAGCCACATAAGGCAGATGGACGTTCAGATTGCTCAAACTGCTGAAACAATAAAAAGGCAACAGGGAACACTCCCAGGGAACACATACAAGAATCCCAAAGACTGTAACGCAGTGGATCTGAGAAGTGGAAGACATCTATCAGATCCTGTCCACAAGAAGCTCACTACTCAAGAGAAGGGAAAACAGAAAGAGGGAGAACCACATTCGCATGAGGATGTCCACGATGACGATCATGAACCGGAGCAGCCAACAAACCGCTGAACCAGTAGCCCCCATGACGCAAGAACAACCTGTTCCAACACGCGTCTACATTCCAAAAGTTCCCTATCCAGTCCCTGCTAAGAAATCACGCAAGGATTGCGAAGAGATGAAGTGCAAAAAGATGCTAAAATAGTTGAACGTTAAGTTCTCTCTCATGGATGCTATTCAGATGATTCCTTCAATGCGCAGGCTTGTGAAAGGGCTGATCTCCGGGAAAACTTCTGCAGACAGCGACATCATGATGGTCTCGAAAGAATGCAGCGCAGTCCTTCAAAACAGAACAGTCAGGAAATTGGAAGATCCTACAAAATTTGTCCTATCTGTTCAGATTGGAAAGACAGTCTTCGCTTGTTCTTTATGCGATTTGGGTTCCAGTGTGAATCTCATGTCCTAATCAATTGCAAAACGCATGGGACTAACCAACTTCAAGCCAACCAGGATTTCTTTGGTGTTCGCAGACAGATCAGTTAAGTTGCTAGTAGGTGTTCTTGAAGATCTACAAGTTCAAATTGGTAACACCACTGTTCCTGCAGACTTTGTGGTTCTAGAGCTCGAAGATGAACCAAAAGACCCTCTCATCCTGGGCCGTCCTTTCATGTGCACAGCTGGTGCAATAATTGACGTCTGCAATGGGACGATTGATTTCCAACTGGGAGATATTGTGATGAAGTTCGAGATGGATGAGCTTCTCAAACGACCTATGCTAGATGGTCAGAACTTCACGATTAGCGACGAGAATGCTGTCTTGACCCCTCAACAAGGGATGATCGAAGAAATCCTTGTAGATGATCCTTTGGAAGTAGCTCTGATACGAGTATAGTCTGAGCAGAACACGTGCAACGTTGATGCCGACGGATACGAAAAGATGCTAGACTCGTGTGAAATCATCAAGAAGCCGGTCGCTTTTCTAAGTCTGGGGAAACGAGCAATCAGATTTCACAAGGAGGAGCAGCTGCTCCTAAAAAGCTGACCAAACCAACCTGCCAGCTCGATGATTCGTGGAGCGAACTCAAGGCTCCAAAGATCGAATTAAAGTCCCTTCCAGCGGGACTCAGGTATGCGTTTCTTGGACCTAATTCAACATACCCTGTTATCGTGAACTCTGAGCTTAATAATGTGAAAACTGTTAAACTATTGTGTGAATTGAGAAAATACCGCAAGGCAATAGGATATTCATTAGCTGATATTCCCGGTATTTCACATGATTTATGCATGCATAGAATACACCTAGAAGATGAATCGATGACTTCTGTAGAACATCAAGGCGATTAAACCCAAATTTAAAAGATGTTGTTAAGAAAGAGATAATGAAACTTCTAGAAGCTGGTGTAATTTATGCTATTTCTGATAGTAAGTGGGTTAGTCCTGTTCATGTAGTTCCTAAGAAAGGGGGTATCACTGTAGTTGCTAATGAAAAGAATTAATTGATACCCACTAGGACAGTAACCGGTCACCGTATGTGTATTGATTTTCAAAAATTAAATACGGCGACACGAAAGGATCACTTCCCGCTCCCATTTATTGATCAAATCCTTGAGAGATTGGCAAACCACCCATATTACTGCTTCTTAGATGGTTATTCAGGTTTCTTTCAGATTCCCATTCACCCAGACGATCAGGAGAAAATGACCTTCACATGTCCTTACGGCACCTTTGCCTACAGGAGAATGCCGTTTGGTTTGTGCAACGCTCCCGCGACATTCTAGCATTGCATGATGTCTATTTTTACTGACCTAATTGAGGATATAATGGAAGTCTTCATGGACGATTTTAGCGTCTATGGGAACTCCTTTTCTGTGTGTTTGTCAAAATTATGTAGGGTCCTTCAGTGCTGCGAGGAAAAGCATCTCTTTTTGAATTGGGAGAAGTGTCACTTCATGGTGCG
>NC_027748.1:17021058-17023265 GCF_000695525.1 Brassica oleracea var. oleracea
TGATGATGAGTTTACAGCCTCCAAACTCTGTCAAAGGAATCAGGAGTTTCCTCGGACATGCTGGTTTCTACAGAAGGTTCATCAAGGACTTCTCCAAAATCGCGAGACCACTCACAAGACTGCTCTGCAAGGAAACTAAATTTGAGTTCGATAGTGATTGTTTGGGCTCCTTCCACACGATCAAAGGAGCTCTAGTCAGTGCACCCATTGTGCATCCACTAGACTGGGAGCTCCCATTCACTTATTACTCCAGGAATTTGACCTTGAAATCAAAGATAAAAAGGGCATTAAGAATGGTATTGCAGATCACCTCTCCAGAATGAAAATAGATGAAAATACAACACTTGATGATAGCCTTCCAGTCGAGCATGTCTACTCAATCAGTCTGGGAAGCGTCAAAGAACAACCGCTCCGTCCAGTTTGCTCCAGCGTTCTGGAACACCTTGTCTGTGCGATCAAAAAGCAACATCCCAATCTTCCATGGTTTGCTGAGATAAACGGAAATTTCTGATAGGAGAAAGACATTACTATTGGGATGAGCCCTATCTTTACCGTAGCTGCAAGGACGGAGTATTCCGACGATGTGTAACTGAATCTGAGATTCCAGGAACTCTCTATCACTGTCATGGTTCCTCTTATGCAGGGCACTTTGTGACCTTTAAAACCATGTCTAAGATTCTTCAAGCCGTTTTTTGGTGGCCAACAATGTTTCAAGACGCCCATTCCTACATCTCTAGATGTGACTCATGCCAGCGACAAGGGAATATCAGTAAACGGAATGAGATGCCTCAGAAATTCATCTTGGAGGTTGAAGTATTCAATTGTTGGGGAATCGACTTCATGGGACCATTCTCACCATCCTTCACGAATGAGTACATCTTGGTAGCAGTTGACTATGTTTCTAAGTGGGTGGAAGCGATTGCCAGTCCTACAAACGACGCAAGGGTGGTCACTAAGAAGTTCAAAACCATCATCTTCCCAAGATTTGGGGTACCACGCGTGGTCATCAGCGATGGGGGTAGTCATTTCATCAACAAGATCTTTGCAGGTCTATTGAAGAAGAACGGCGTGGAACACAAGGTAGCCACTCCATATCACCCTCAAACTAGTGGGCAAGTAGAAGTTTCAAACAGAGAGACCAAGAGCATCCTGCAGAAAACAGTTAACACAAGTCGCAAGGATTGGTCGCTCAAGCTAGACAACGCTCTCTGGGCTCACAGAACAGCTTACAAAACACCAATCGGGACCACTCCTTACAATCTGGTGTACGGTAAAGCTTGTCACATGTCGGTTGAGTTGGAGTATAAGGCAGCTTGGGCTGTGAAACTACTCAACTTTGACATCAAACCAGCAGCAGAGAGACGATCCATGCAGATTCACAAACTGGAGGAAATTAGGCATCTCACCTATGAAAGCTCTAAAATCTACAAGGAGCGAACTAAGGCTTACCATGACAAGAGGATCATCAACCGCAACTTTCAACCTAAAGATCAGGTGCTCTTGTTCAACTTAAGTCTACGATTTTTCCCTGGAAAGCTGCGATCTAGGTGGTCCGGACCATTCATCATTAAAGAGGTCCGCCCCCACGGAGTTGATGCGTTGCTGAACACGAAAGGGGAAGAATTTGTTGACAATGGCCAACGCATAAAGACATACCTTGCCGAGACAACAATCGCAGAGGGTGAAGAAATTCCCCTAAGCGATCCTCCCTTAGCCTAATAGGCTAATCAAGTCAAGCTAGTGACTTAAACCAAGCGCTTGGTGGGAGGCAACCCACTGGTGAGTGTAAATATTTCTTCTAGATTTCGATTTTGTGTTTCTTTTTACTTTTTGCAGGATAAAAAAAAAAATCCCGAGTTACTAAAAACCGGAACAGTCTCCGATTTTTTGGAGCAGCCGCTCCGCGAAGGTAAGTCTCTCGGGACCAAAAAAGAGTTTTAATTAGATTTGAAACTGGATGCATCGTTCCGGAAATGCTTCGTCGAGACAGACTGTGACCACATGTTCGCAAGTTGGTTTGCGTTTTTCCTCTAGGGCTGTGATGTTACGAGACTGCCAGAAGAGTTCCGCTGAATCTTGACTTCGCGAATCCTTGTTGGAGATCTTTTTCTCCGCTTTTCTAGGAGTGGTATCGAGGTCTGGTCTTTTTCGTTTTTGTTCTGCGGCGTAACACACCTGTGATACTCTTGGGTTTCCCCATATTACCT
>NC_027748.1:17023509-17024628 GCF_000695525.1 Brassica oleracea var. oleracea
GCTTTGACTGCGAGATTAATCGACCCGTAGGCCATGGTTGTTTCTCCTGAAAGTCCCAGTAGTGGGCTAGGGTATTTCACGATTTTGGGTTGATCGATCCCCATTTTCTCGAGAGTATCCTTGAAGATGATATCGGCCGAACTTCCGGTGTCGATTAGCACCCTAGCGACGTCGACATCTCGGATCATCAGCTCGATAACAAGGAGATCATTTCGAGGTGTGGCTCGATCGACCGTTGCTTCCCCCTTGAACGAGATGACGTTCGCGCACCCTCCTTCTAGCAACAAACTGTGGGAACCGAAATTCACACTGTTGATTTCCGTTTAAATTAGGAAAGTAGGAAAACCCTAATTTCCCAGGAGCCCGGAGATCTGTTAATACCACACGTTAAGCAATCAGAACACGAGATATCAACGACAAAGTACAAAAATCGTAAAAAGAGAGCAAAATAGATCTTATTCCGAATCCGTGTTTGAGCGTTACAACAAGGTATAAGCCTGAGCTCAAGAGCTGTCGGCGAGATTCCTAGTTCTAGCAACCCTAAGACGGCTAAACCTAATTGAGTCGCAGCTCGAAATAACAAAAACGGAAATATGCCTAAATCGCTCTAAGTGCTAAATTTGCTCCGAAAAAAGTCTCTCTCCACGCCTCTCGCCTAGGACTCCTTATATACTGGCTCCTAGGTCGGTTTACGCTTTTCCTCTTCTGCCCTTAAGCCGTCATAGCATAAAAATGGAGATATTCCATTTTTTCTGATCTTCGTAATTATCTTCAAAATTTTGTATTTATTCGTGGAAACTTGACATTAATCTTTTCTTGCGAACCAAACGCTCACTCATCACACTATGAATATCAAGCAGCCAAGTTAGCTCTGTTAGACAATCTAAACACATGCAAGATTAGCAAAAGATAAATGTTGGGGTCGAAAACGGTTACGACGAAGTTAATGTCCAAATCCCCGAAAAAGAAAAATGTAGAAACCTTCTTCGACAAATACTTTTTCGAAATAGATTCTTCTTTACGAAAAGCTTTGCGGAGGAAACTCGAGTCATCAGACCAGAGCCCGAAAAGGATCGTTACACAGTGACCGAACACGTGCTCCACTCGGTCGCTACGTAG
>NC_027748.1:17024688-17025518 GCF_000695525.1 Brassica oleracea var. oleracea
TCCGCTCGGTCGCTACGTAGCGACCGAGCTCGAGCCAAAGCTCGGTCGCTACATAGCGACCGAGCTCGAGCAGGAATAGCGACCGAGCTCGAGCCAAAGCTCGGTCGCTACGTAGCGATCGAGCTCGAACCGAAGATCGATCGCTACGTAGCGACCGAGCTCTTCCAAAACGTCGATACGACATCAGTCCATGCGTTCTCGTTTACCCTTCGATGCTATCTCCCGAAGACCGTAGCGAACCCATTTCACGATTCCTCGCCATTCTAAGTTATCGATCAAAATTTACCGTAAAAACCGCGGAAAAATCGTTCTTTATCGAAAGAAGCCGTAATAAACGCTTCGAGTCGAAAGACGGCCCAAAGGGACCTATGACATGACTCGAGGCCCAACTTACGATTTCTTAGCCAACACCCCGTTAACCGCATGACGGTTTACGCTTGGTTCGAAAGGAAAGATAAATGTCAAGTTTCCGCGGATAAATACGAAATTTTGAAAATAATTGCGAAGATCGGAAAAAATGGAATATCTCTATTTTTATGCTATGGCGGCTTAAGGGCAGAAGGGGAAAAGCGTAAACCAACCTTGGAGCCAGTATAAAAGGAGTCCTAGGCGAGAGGCATGGGAGAGGACTTTTTCACAGCAAACTTAGCACTTAGAGCACTTAGACTCCTCTTAACGGAGGAAGTAGCACTGATCTCCACACTCCCGCAGCAGATGTATCCGCGGCCAATGCACCAGCCAACGCCGCGGCGCTTGAGGAGTTTAATAAGATGTTCGCCCCCTACGAAAAAAGGTCGGAAGAACAGGACAGGCTCGTGAGCACCTTGACC
>NC_027748.1:17025720-17027453 GCF_000695525.1 Brassica oleracea var. oleracea
GGACAACGGAGTCGAGCAAGTCGACCTGGATCCTAGCGATGTATCCAATAATACTGATCTGGACGTCGACAAGCTTCCAAGGAGGACCAGAAGCCGATTCACTCGGGAAAGCTCTCCGTTCGATAAACCAATGACAGAAGAGGAGGAAATTCTCTATTGGAACGAACAAGAAGAGCCGGCTGAAAAACAAACCGAGCTCACTCGCAGTAAACGCCGACAAGCACGGAAATCTGCTGACGAGACGTCGGATATACGCGATCTTCGCGACTATATGACCAAGACTGCGGCAGAAGTAAGAGCCGTAAAATCCCAAATCCATCATGCTACCAACGCGGCCCCCGAGATCGACAGGCTGCAGGAAGGGGCTCGGAAGACCCCTTACACCGCTCGCATCTCAGATACGAGGGTATCCGATCCAGAAAAAATTAAAGTACCGAAGTATGATGGTACGACCGATCCGAGAGCGCACCTTCAGGCTTTCCACATCACGATGGGAAGAGCGAGCCTGAAGGACAGCGAAAGAGACGTCAGCTACTGCCGCCTTTTCGTCGAGAATCTAGAAGGAGCAGCCCTCGAATGGTACGCACGCCTTAAGCGAAACTCTTTTGAAAGTTTCCGACAGCTCGCATCGGAATTTCTCAAGCAATACTCTATGTTCATAGATAGAGAAACTTCCGATGTCGATCTTTGGAGTCTGTCCTAGAGGGAAGATCCAGAGGGAAGAGAAACCCCTCCGCGAGTTCATTAGCCGATTCAAGTTGGTAATGTCCAGGGTGAGCGGGATAAGCGACAAAGTTGCCATCGATGCGCAAAGAAAGGCGCTCTGGTACAAGTCGAAATTCAGAAAATGGATATCCCTCGAAAAAACGCGAACAATCCAAGACGCCCTCCACAAGGCGACGGACTACTACATGATCGAGGAAAAACGAAAATCTTATTGCAAAAACATAAGTCGACGAGATCATCCTCGAAAGATGTAGACCCAAAAACAAGGAAGAAGAACCCTCGTAACGACAAGTATGTCCATCACGAGGGGGAAGAACTCCAAGGAGCACCCAATTACGCGATCGGCTCAGACCAGGGCCGAACCACGGGTAATACGTGGACTCGCAATCAAGGATATGATGAAAACACCTTCTGCGAGTTCCACCAGTCCCGAGGACACTCCACGACTAACTGCAAGGTCTTGGGAGCAAGGATGGTCGCGAAGCTACTAGCCGGAGAACTCTCGGAAGTGACCAGCGTGAATGATCTCATCCTCGAGACCGATCGCCCCCCGAAGCCGGACAGAAATCTTCCCGCGGAGAGATCTCCTCAAAGAAACCAATCTGGGGATAAACGCGGCAGGAGGCCAGACGACAAAGGGAACGATAACAATCGTCGTAGAATCAACCTGATCATCGGAGGATCGCAATTCTGCAACGATACGGTTTCGGCCATCAAGGCTTACCAGCGGAAGGCGAAGTCAAGAGTAAACTGGCCTACATGGTCTCCTACCCGAGATGATCAGAACTGCTCAATCACCTTCACAAAGGGGGAAGCCGGCGGGATCGATCAACCTCACTGCGATCCGCTTGTCATAAACCTCGTCATACAAGATCTAGAAGTTGGAAGGGTGCTCATCGACACGGGAAGCACAGTCAATGTAATCTTCCGAGACACTCTCAATCGAATGAGCATCAATCTCGGAGAAGTAACTCCAATGCCGAAACCGCTCACAGGCTTTTCAGGCG
>NC_027748.1:17027558-17029383 GCF_000695525.1 Brassica oleracea var. oleracea
CGTTCCATCGACGTACCACCTGGGCGTCAAATTCCCGACCCCAAACGGAGTCGCAGCTATCTGGGGATGTCAGAAATAGTCGCGACTGTGCTTCCTCGCGGAACACAAGCAAAGACAGATGACGACCTCTGCAACGGTAAATCGAAAACGCACGAAAATTGATAAATCTTCGACCGACAACGTTTCAAGAAAAGATGATTTAACATCGTCTGCTGACGCAGGCGCTTTGGGGGCCGAAACTCAAAATGAGACCGAAGCCGACACTACAACTCAACCGGAACATCCGGAAGAGAACACTGACCCAGCCACGATCATCACGATCAAGGCGCTCAGCAAGGCAACAACCGCCGAGTGAAAACGCTCGCGACATAAAACAGAACTACGAGATGGCTTGATCCTCGAAAGGGGTACGTAGGCAGCTCGTCGAAAGACGAGTTCAGCTATCCCCCTCTCTAAAAAGGGGGGGGGGGAGTGGGTGTGTATACTCTTATACTCCCACATAGGAAAAGATGCGTTATTGTAATCGAATTCTTAAGAGATTTCGAAAATTTTTACGATCAATATGCGTCGCTCCTTTTTAAGACACTTGCAAAAGTCTCATAACACGCCTAGAAGCCTCGTACGGCCCAAAATCGCAAAACAATCTCACTTCAGCACCGAAAATATACGTATAGTCTTCGAAATAACTACGAAACATCGCCAAGTTAAAAATCGAGATGATACGAACAAATTGTCCGAACGCGACCACTACAAATCTTACACTCCGGTCATCGATTGGCCCCGACGAACACATCAGCCGTCTTAAACAAACGCAACTTCATCACTCTTCTGATCTTCAAACGTCCAACACATGGACGAAAGCGCGCTACAAAAAAAAATCTGAAATTTTGGTCTAGCACTTCCAGTTGGCTTAAAAATTGTCTCTGGAAAGATGCTCGATTCGTACCATACAAGTCGTATAAGCCGAGAACCTATCGCGGACATTAAATCGGTATGAATCAGGTAGAAATCACAACAGGAAAACCGATAGCTGGCTAGTCACCGCACAAACCTTAAAACCGAGAGTAAACCTAGGTCTTGCCCTAAACCCATCGCATTGGTCTCAGACATCTCAAAGACATGATATCTAAACGATACGAGATCCTAAAACATGTCTCTTCGTTCATATCTCAACGTTCCCGAAAGATCGTAAATAATTTTTACGAAAACTCACGTCTTGAACAAACTAACAGATTGAACGCCTCAACGAAGATAAATATTGGACGACAACTCATGTTTACTTCAAACCCACTCTAAACAAAGTAACTCAAACAAACATCCATTATATAAACCGCATAGCGGTAGGGTTCAAAGCCACCAACGGCCAGTCCCGACAAAAACGGCCAAAATAGGCCCATACAAAGTTCGAAGGGCACACACGGCCAGACATATATGAACAAAGGCCACACTCGGCCGCTAAGTACTAGATAAAGGGAAAAACTCCTTCCCGTCAAAATGCTCACAGATCAAATTTAAAATTCCCGGATAAGGAAGCTCCGAATGCATCCGCGGGAAAGTTCACTTCCTCATCGTCACCGGGAAAATCAGTCGCGGTTTCTATGGTATCAGGAGAAACCGGGATGGGATCCCAGAATCTCTGAATCTACCCATCGATCGGAGGAATGATCGGCTCAGCGTGAGCATGATCCTTCATGCCACCCTTCATTAACTCCATCTCCCTCTCGAAAACGTAGTCATCCGCCTGCGTCTTCTAAAGGCTCCCGACGGAGCCGCGACACTCACGGAAGTCGCCCAGCGAGTTGAAAGCGCCCTTAAGATTCCCGTA
>NC_027748.1:17036316-17036855 GCF_000695525.1 Brassica oleracea var. oleracea
TGAGACGACAACTCATGTTTACTTCAAACCCACTCTAAACAAAGTAACTCAAACAAACATCCATTATATAAACCGCATAGCGGTAGGGTTCAAAGCCACCAACGGCCAGTCCCGACAAAAACGGCCAAAATAGGCCCATACAAAGTTCGAAGGGCACACACGGCCAGACATATATGAACAAAGGCCACACTCGGCCGCTAAGTACTAGATAAAGGGAAAAACTCCTTCCCGTCAAAATGCTCACAGATCAAATTTAAAATTCCCGGATAAGGAAGCTCCGAATGCATCCGCGGGAAAGTTCACTTCCTCATCGTCACCGGGAAAATCAGTCGCGGTTTCTATGGTATCAGGAGAAACCGGGATGGGATCCCAGAATCTCTGAATCTACCCATCGATCGGAGGAATGATCGGCTCAGCGTGAGCATGATCCTTCATGCCACCCTTCATTAACTCCATCTCCCTCTCGAAAACGTAGTCATCCGCCTGCGTCTTCTAAAGGCTCCCGACGGAGCCGCGACACTCACGGAAGTCGCCCAGCG
>NC_027748.1:17036979-17038450 GCF_000695525.1 Brassica oleracea var. oleracea
ATGACCTCGAGGAATTCACTAGTACTCCTACTCGGTGCACCTGCCTCAACCAGGCGATGGTTCATGACCGGGAATGATTTTCCTTTGGGAGGCGTGATCGAACAGTAACACGCCACCCACCATGCCTCGTTCTCGGCTGGGTCTACCCAATGAGGAACGAATTCCAACTTCGGCACTCGAAGCTCTTCAGAAACGTTCGCGGGCAAGGACCCTTTCTTCGAACTCCTCTTCTTTCTCGACATCTCGTGTTTTTCTTTTTAATCAAGAAGGAAATGATAGAGAGAAAGAGAAAGAACTTTTCAAGAAAACCTCTCTATGAGAATGAGTAAGTGTGAAGATTGTGAAAAATTACCTCCCTTCTTATAGGCATGAGAAATTACTATTTACTTGCGGATTTTTGGACACGAACTTCGCCCAAATACACCAATCTCGTCCGAACTCGCCATACCGTGCATTGGGATCTCGCTAGAAATCCACGCTCCCAACGAGCTGGGGGGCTAACTGTTGGGGTCAAAAACGGTTACGACGAAGTTAACGTCCAAATCCCCGAAGAAGAAAAACGTAGAAACCTTCTTCGACAAATACTTTTTCGAAATAGATTCTTCTTTACGAAAAGCTTTGCGGAGGAAACGCGAGTCATCGGACAAGAGACCGAAAAGGATCGTTACACAGCGACCGAACACGTGCTCCGTTCGGTCGCTATATAGCGACCGAGTTCGAGCCAAGGCTCGGTCGCTACATAGCGACCGAACGTCCATTCCGCTCGGTCGCTAGAGCTCTTCCGAAACGTCGATACGACATTAGTCCATGCGCTCTTGTCTACCCTTCGATGCTATCTCCCGAAGACCGTAGCGAACCCATTTCACGATTCCCCGCCATTCTAAGTTATCGATCAAACTTTACCGTAAAAACCGCAGAAAGTTTGTTCTTTATAGAAAGAAGCCGTAATAAAAGCTTCGAGTCGGAAGACGGCCCAAAGGGACCTAAGACATGACTCGAGGCCCAACTTACAATTTCTTAGCCAACAGCCCGTAAGCCGCATGACGGTTTACGCTTGGTTCGCAAGGAAAGATAAATGTCAAAGTTTCCGCAGTTAAATACGAAATTTTGAAGATAATTGCGAAGATCGGAAAAAATAGAATATCTCCATTTTTATGCTATGGCGGCTTAATGGCACGAGGGGAAAAGCGTAAACCGACCTTGGAGCCAGTATATAAGGAGTCCTAGGCGAGAGGCATGGGAGAGGACTTTTTCACAGCAAACTTAGCACTTAGAGCGATTTTAGGCAATTTTCCGTTTTTGTTATTCGAGCTGCGACTCAATTAGGTTTTTGCCGTCTTAAGTTTTTAGAACTAGGAATCTCGCCGACAGCTCTCGTAGCCCAGACACTTACCTTGTTGTAAACGCTCAAACGCAGATTCGGAATAAGAACTATCTTGCTCTCTTTTTCGATTTCTTATTTTATTACTGT
>NC_027748.1:17038463-17051178 GCF_000695525.1 Brassica oleracea var. oleracea
TGTTCTGATTGCTTGGCGTGTGGTATTAGCAGATATCCGGGACCTCTGGAAAATTAGGGTTCTCCTACTTTCCTTATTTAAACAGAAATCGACAATGCGAATTTCGGTTCCCAAAATAAACTCCGGTCATAATATAAGATAATAAATCCGAGAATAAATTCTAAAAGTACGAGAAATAAAGGAAAACATAAGTAGATAGGGATAGAGATATGAGGACTAGTCCTCATCAGTGGTCTCGTCGCTGGTCTCCTGGGAGTTGTCTCTGCGCTGGCGTGATGGTCCTGCTGCTGATGGTGAGCTGGCTCGCACACTCCATCTGCTCGAACAGCGACATCTCGATACTCTAGCCTAGATGGCGGTGAGAGCATCGACTACGACGCACTGGAAATCTCCCTCAGGGCGTGTAGACATGTCTGGCACAGGCGGGAATGGTGGAAGTGCAGCCTCGGGCTGATCCGGCTTAGGTCCACCAGAGCGTTGGACCGTGTAGCGTCGAGGCATGGTCGATGGGGTACGGAGGAGGTGCGGGTCAGGATGGAACTGGATGCTGGGGAGGTCTGTGTTGAAGTCCGTGAGTGCACGGAGCGGTAGCTTCAACAAGCGCGGGCCATCCGCATGCCTGAAGCTCCAATAACAGTTATCCTTTAGCCACTGTGCGCTCGTGAGGTGCGTTGCATCCATGTAGATGATCCGATCTTCCATCGCAGCATCGTCTAACGGGACTCCACAATGTGTGAAGATCGGGGTAAGTAGACTCCTGACCATCTCCTTCTTCGCTCCAGGTGACTGGAACAGCTGCATCTTGAGCATGACGAGATGCTCAGCGAAAATGGCTCTGAGGTTGGGCCACTCGTCGTCTGAGGGCTCCTCGATGCCCTTCAAGGGAACCAAGCTCCTCACCGCGTAGTAGACCAATGTAAGCTCCAGTACCCGAACCTTACTCGGTTCCATCTTGCACAACAGAGTGTTTGCAAGGACCTTCATAAAGTAGTGCAAAGTCGGGTGACAGATGTCTGTTTGAAGAGCTGAGCCCGAGTCGAAGAAGCATGTAGCTATGTGTCCCCAAAATGCCGATCCCCCTTCAAAACCGGGTACTACAGTGTGCTCGAGCACCGCGTTCTGGAACCCGTAGATAGTGTAGAAAGTCGAGAGAGGGACTCTGTAACGGATGCCACGGATAAATAAGGTCAAGGTACCCTCGGTCGCTCGCTTTACCCTCTCGTTGCGGTAATAGACCTGCACTGTGGCCATAAACTGACGGACCAGCTACGGGTAGAGGACATGTGGGTTGGTGGCCATGTTTCCCATACCCAGCTCCACGAACATGTCCTCGAGGTCCGATCTGATGCCGAGCGAGCGAATCATGTTTGGGTCGACGAATCGTGTTGGCTCGATAGAAACCTTTAGCCACTCGTTGAAGAATATGTTGTCGTAGTCGTCCCACGAGTCTGAGATCACGCGGTTTCTGCATTTTGAGCTCTTCACTGCTTTGTGCGGGTCATCGAAGTGGTCAAAGAGTGGGATGGGTTTGTCTTTGCGCTCGCGTGGCCAAGGATCTTGGTCGCGAACCGGTGGTGGTGGCGGAGCTGTGCTACTGCCGCCGACGTCAAACCTCCTCTTAGTCCTCCATTCATACATCTGCAACCAAAACCATAAACGAAGATAGGAAATCGGTAAGGTACGATGGTTTAGGTGTGATATTGAACGACGGTTACGGATCGTTGTCGATCGATATAAGAGCGCAATAATCGATCGATGAAAATTGTGTATCATCGATCGATTTCTCCGTCGCGGGAACCTGTAAAAAATCATTCAATGCAATTTGATTTGCAAAGCCTAACAATCAGTTGAATCGATCCGTAATCCCTATTCTAGCATTACATTTACACGAATCGGTCCATGCATACCCTAAAATCCTGGTTCTAGTTCATTTTTTATCTTAACCCTAACAAGAACGAAAATTTAGAAAATTTCGTGTTCATACCATGTTGAATCGAGGGTTAAGTGATTGAAACGGATAGAGAGTTGAAAATCGAGCGGATTAGGCGCAAGAATCGCTTGATTCGGTCGAGAAACGAGAGAGAAAAAGAGTGGATGCTGCTTCGAAGAGTTTTCAGGTTTGCTAAAATGTCGACCTAATGTCGACTTTAATGAGCCCGCGAATTGTTGATTTTCCGTCGACCGATGAGGAGATAACTTTGTCGATCGACGACACTTATATTTTGCCGATAATTATTATTATTATTATTATTATTATTATTATTATTATTATTATTATGTTAAACTAAGTCCTGAATATTCTAAAACTAGAAATGAGTTGCCTCCCATTCAGCGCTTATTTTAAGTCTTTAGCTTGACTCGATGTTCGTTCTGTCTAATTATCGGGAGGGGTGCCTAAGTTTATAGGCTTGCTAATTAGTGGTTTAGACCAATAGTGCTTTACTCGTTGGCCATTCACTGTGAATTCGTCTCCATTATTATTTATAAGTGTAATGGCTCCATAAGGATTGACGTTCACAACAGTGAAAGGACCTTACCAACGAGATCAGAGTTTTCCGGGAAACGGCGAAGCCGAGAGTTATATAACAGCACTCGATCATTTGGTTCGAAGTGCCTGGAGATGATCTTTTTATCATGATATGCTTTTGTTTTCTCCTTATATATCTTAGAACTTTGGTAGGCTAAGTGTCTAATTTCATCCAGCTCGTTAAGCTGCATTAGTTTTTTTTTGGCAGCTGGTTTGATGTCGAAATTTAATAGTTTTATAGCCCATGCTGCCTTATGTTCTAGCTCAACTGGTAAGTGACAGGATTTCCCATAGAGTAGGTGAAATGGGGTCGTTCCCAATGGAGTTTTGAATGCAGTCCGTTAAGCCCAGAGTGCATTGTCTAGTTTCCTAGACCAAACTTTCCTGGAGGTCCCTACAATCTTTTCTAAGCTTTCCTTGATCTGCCGATTTGAGACTTCCACCTATCCACTTGTATGTGGATGGTAGGGTGTGGCAACTCTATGGTTTACTCTGTACTTTGGAGTAATCTGTCAAAAATTTTGTTGATGAAATGGGTTTTGTCGTCACTTATGACTACTCGAGGTATTCCAAATCTAGGGAAGATAATGCTTTTGAAAAGTTTGATGACTATAGACGCGTCGTTCGTTGGGGACGCTACTGCTTCTACCCATTTCGATATATAATCAACAACGACTAGTATGTATTTGTTCCCGTACGAAGAAGGGAAAGGGCCCATGAAATCTATTCTCCAACAATCAAAGACTTCTACCTCTAGAATAGATTTATGTTTCATTTCATGTCTTTTACTGATTTTCCCTCTTTGTTGGCATCTGTCGCATTGTGTTATGAATGCATGAGCATCGCGAAACATGGTCGGCCACCAAAATCCCGCCTGAAGGATTTTTGACACTGTTTTAAAGGTTGCAAAATGTCCAGCGTAGTCGGATCAATGGCATTGGAATAAAATATCAGGGATTTCAGTTTCGGCGACGCAACGTCTATATATCCCGTCAGAGCAATGTTTGTAGAGATATGGCTTGTCCCAGTGATATCTCCTAACTTCTCTCAAAAATTTCTTTCTTGTATACCGTCTTAAACCTTCAGGTTCTACGTCATCAGCTAGATAGTTCACTATGTCAGCGTACCAATGTCTATCGCGTAAAATTTTTTAGATTGCATGCACTTCCCGACTCAGACTTCCGTCTACGGGAGAGTCATGTTCAGGAGGTATGGTGTTGAAGGCAACATTGATCATCGGGAGTGTCAATCGACATAGCATCGTCGGCGTCCATCGACGGCTCCTCGGATGTGAGACATATGTTTCCAACGAATGAATCTGTTCGGTAAACGTTTTCTATTGGTAAGAAATCGTCGATGGGAACGTCATCGTCTATTCATATCCGAGAAAGGTGATCGGCGATTCCGTTTTCTACTCCTCTTTTATCTTTCATCTTGATGTCGAATTCTTGAAGTAGAAGGATTCATCGCAGGAGTCGTGGCTTTGCGTCTTTCTTCTGCATTAAATATTTTATTGCAGCTTGGTCGTTGTGGACTATCACTCGCGAACCGACTAGGTATTGCCGGAATTTTTCAAATGCATAGACTACAGCAAGTAGTTCTTTTTCTGTTGTTGCATAATTCCTTTGTGCCTCGTCGAGTGTTTGACTGGCATAGTAAACAGCAAGTAGCATTTTGTCTTTCCTTTGGCCTAAACATGCGCCTACGGCGAAATCACTCGCATCACACATAATTTCGAAAGGAAGATTCTAGTCAGGTGCTTGTACAATGGGGGCAGTTATCAAGGCTTTCTTTATTTCCTCAAAAGACTTTACGCATTCTGGTGTGAAGTCAAATTTAACTTCTTTACAGAGGAAGGCTGTCAGTGGTCTAGCAATTTTACTAAAATCTTGTATAAACATCCTGTAAAATCCGGCATTTTCGAGAAAACTTCTTACGTCTTTCACGTTTGTAGGTGCAGGCAAGCCGGTCATTACCTCAATTTTTGCTCGATCGACTTCTATACGAGCTGCGGATACTTTATGTCCTAGGACGATTCCATCGTTAACCATGAAGTGGCATTTTTCCCAATTCAGAACTAGGTTCTTTTCCTCACACTTGCCAAAACTTTACATAGGTTATCGAGATAATTTTTGAAACGAGCTCCATATACTGAGAAATCGTCCACAAAGACTTCCATGATATCTTCTATCATCTCCGTAAAGATTGACATCATGCATCGTTGGAAAGTGGCAGGGGCATTACATAGACCGAATGGCATTCTACGGTATGTGAATGTTCCGTAAGGGCACGTAAAAGTGGTCTTTTCTTGATCGTCAGGATGTATAGGGATTTGGAAAAATCCAGAGTATCCGTCAAGAAAACAGTAGTATTGGTTATTCGCTAATCTTTCTAACATTTGGTCAATGAAAGGTCAAGGTAAGTGATCTTTTCTAGTGGCGGCGTTCAGTTTTATGTAATCGATGCATCCGATGTCCGGTGACAATGCGCGTAGGGATTAGTTCATTTTTATCATTCCTCACCACTGTAATTCCACCTTTCTTAGGCACAACATGCACCGGGCTCATCCAGTTGCTATCTGAAATTAGGTAGATGACTCCAGCATCTAAGAGTTTGATAATTTCTTTCTTAACAACTTCTTTTAAGTTCGAGATTAGCCTCCTTTGGTGTTCCACAGACGATTTGGAATCGTCTTCTAAGTGAATTCGGTGCATGCACAGGTTCGGAGATATCCCAGGAATATCCTCGAGAGAGTATCTGAGGGCTCTCCTATATTTGTGCAGTTTTATTAATAGCATCGCAAGTTCTCCGTTGGTTAGGTTGGCATTTAGGATTACGGGGTAGGAATTTTTATAGAGAAAAGCATATTTAAGTCCGGTAGGTAGTTGCTTTAACTCAATTTTTGGTGCTTTTTCGGGATCCCAATCTTCTGGGGAAGATTTTTGTCGAGCGATGGCATCCTTTAAATATCGATCGACATTGATTTCCAAAGTCACGTCCTCTACTTCATCGACATTTGCTTTTTCTATACTTGCGTCCATTAATCGCATGTATTCATCAGCCCTCCTGTCGACACTAAATGTTTCCTCTTCGGTAGATGTAAGCATTTTTTTCCAGAGGATCATCTGAGCATAGGTCTACGAAGGATTCTTCAGCCAGCTCAGAGATATCGTCCATGTAGGAGATCTGTTTATCGATTAAGGGTCGTTTTATCATTTTTTCCATATCGAAGGTCATTGGAATGTTTCCAATGTTTAAACATATCTGACCCTCCTTGACGTCGATGACCGCACCAGCTGTAGCTAGAAATGGTCTACCCAAAATAAGGGGATCTTTCGGTTCGTTCTGGTATTTCAGCACAACGAAATTCGTTGGTACGTGACAGTCGTTAATCCTTATTGACACGTCATCAAGTACTACCTCAAGTACTCTAACGGATCTATCGGCAAGAACCAAAGTTATTTTGGTTGGTTTGAATTTGTCGTATCCCAGGGATATCGCGACAGAGTGCGGCTTGAGGTTCACGCTGGAACCTAGGTCACAAAGGGATCGAGGAAGACTTTTATTTCGTATATTGCAATCCAAAACAAAGCTGCCCGGATTGGGCCACTTGATCGGAGTTTCGCCTTGGATTATTGCACTCACTTCCTCCGAAACCATCATGACGCTGTGCTCAGCGGCTGGGAAGCTGTTGGATACCATGTCTTTTACATATTTCTTTATTGAAGGTGATACTTTTATGACATCACTCAATGGCATTTCCAACGTGATTTTATCGAATGCTTTCTTGCAGATCGCCTTATCTAATTCTCGCTTAGTTTGCGTCTTATTAGGAGGAAAAGGTGGTAAATTCCTATACACTCTCTCTACGGCTGGTTCAGCAGAAGTCGAGCGTCGATCGACATTGTTTCCAGTTTGTCGATCGATATTTACCGTAGTTGGTCGATCAACGTTGTTTCCTTTTTGTCGATCTATTTCCACTTCTTCTTCCAACTCCTCTTCTTCCTCCTCGAGGTCGATAGCCGCTTCCTCAGTGTTGGACCGCCCTTTTTCTCGAGAAGTTTCTAATTCTGGGTTGGGACTATCCAGAACTATCGGCAGTGATCTACTGTCGCCGGTCTTTTCAACTTCAGCGGGTTTTTCTGCATGGTTGATTTCTATTGTGCTCGGGATGAGGCGTTTTCCGCTCCTTAGCAACACAACATTAACTTGACGCTTCGGATTCGCGTTAGTTCACCCAGGGAGACGTACCGTTTCTCTTTTGATGGCGGTCGCATTCTCCGCTACTTGACTCTCCAGTCTCTTAATGTGTTCACTTAAAGCGTCGAACTTTCTCATCAGCTCACTGTAGATTATGTTTATCTTTCCATTCATGTCAGTGGCCATTTTGCGATTTCCTGTGAAAGTTTGGTTTAGCCTAAATTTCGTTCTGCCTCGGCGCGATCCCACAGTAGCATAGTAGTTTTGGGTAAAACTATCGGTGTTAGGATATAATACCTATCCTTCAAGGTTGTAATAACTACGAAATCCACCCGTTGTTCTAGTTCAGAAAGGGTATCATCGTCAATTTGGTAAATTCCAAATTGGTTTTGTTCCTCTAGAGCAGAATGAAGTGTGTCTAGAGACTCTTTGATTTTGGCTAAATGTGGCCCATCCATTGAGTCGACTCTCTTTCCTCGCTCTACGTCCATCATTTCGTAGGATTTACCCGTAGCTACATCCTTGATCAAACGCTTCGCCTCTTCAGGGTTCCCGGTACTGAAGCTCCCTTCACTGGCTGTGTCAAGCATGATTTGGTAATGCAAGTTAATACCTCCGTAAAAGGTATTAATGAGTTGTGGTTATGAATAGCCATGGTGGGGGCATTCAAGCTGGTAACTCTTGAATCTCTCCCAAGCGTTCTTGAATGATTCTCGTGGATCTTGGCGGAATGCGGATATTTTCTTCCTTATATCCCAGTAACGCGTCTCATCGAAGAAGTGATTAATGAAGGTATTCCTTATTTCCTTCCAGCACGTCAAAGAGCCTGCTGGTAGTTGGTCCAGCCATTTTCTGACGTCGCCCTCTAAGGAAAATGAAAAAGGTTTACAGTGATTGTACTCGTCATCCATCATATCTTCTAGATATTTGATGTGATCTTGTGGGTGTTCTGAGACGGTTCCACGAAAAGGATTCTGACGTACCAAGAATAAGTATTCGAGGCTAACCTCGGATTTCTTGGTATCATCTTTGGATAGTTTAATGGCGGACCTATTGGAATAGGTCCTGCCAGGGTTTAAGTAGTCTTGCAGAGGCAATTTTATTTCATTATCTCTTTTTAAGATCAAATTAATTTTAACAGGGATTGCAGTCCCCTGTTCATTTATGATTCTGTTAATTGCGTTGCTTAGTTGACATTTAGGTTCTCCTAGGACTACTCCCTCATTAGCATTATTGGTAAGAGAAGACTTACTTGCTTCCGGCGGGGCGTCGTCGATCGATGTTTGATGTGCAGCGTCGATCGATTTTTCTGTCGACTCGTCGCTCGATGTTGTTGTTGTTTCGTCGATCGATGTCCGGCCAAAATCCATATCTTCCATCTTAAGTACATGTGTCAGCAGGATAAGAGGGAAAACTTTTGCAAATTTAGTAACAAAAATCTAGACTAAGTTCTAAACTTAATCTAATGGTAATAAGAAAGAGTCTCCGGCAACGGCGCTAAATTTGATATCACTCAAATTACCCTAAGGAGTGAATTACTCTCTCATATAAGAGTATCAGATGTAGTACTTATGGATCGAATCCACAGAAACTCTAGGATTACACAGTAGATTTATAGCCTTCGAATTAGAGTTAGATTTAGAGATTTTTAAAGCAGTAAATGAATTGACGAGCAAAGTTATTGCTCGATTGATTTGTTTTGAGGTTGTTAACAGTTGGGAGAATGGTTAGATTCAGATATAATCTCAGGTATGATAAGTAAATAATTTAATTTGGGTTTTTAGGGGTTTATTGATATTAATTGTTCTCGAACTCAAACTTAGATATAATTAATCGGATTATCTAATCTGGATCTCGGGTTTCAACTATCGTATGTTAATCGCGAGAAAGTGTCGACTGATGATTCATAAAGAATAACGGTCGATACACCTTTCAAAGTATCGACTGACAGAACTATTGTTGCGTCGATGGACGCTTCTTCCAGAAAGCTTTACGAACATGTTTGATTTGTGTTCTCTAATCTTCTAGACCAACCCTCGTCTGTATCTGGTTAATTAGATCATACTAGTTTGTTTTCAGGTATTGAGTCAAGCAATGGCTTGATCCCAATTAATCCTATGATCTAAGTTTAAAGGGTGATCAATCCTAAACTTAGCTTTAAGAACAACTAGACGAAGAACTATGTTTTAAACACCATAGCAACAGTTTAAGTTAGCATTACATGTATCAACCTATTGAGAAACCTAAACCTAACAGCAAGGACTACTCAGACATATTCATGAAACACATAGTTATGATGGGCTGACTAATACTTAATTAAAGTGAAAAACAAGAGTAAGCAATAAAGTAAATGAAAACAAAGGAGTTCAAGATCTTCTATATTTTGTAGTTGAGAACTATCTCTCCTATCTTAAGCTCTCTCTCCAATGGTGGTGTTTTGCTTCACTCCAAACTAGATCACCAAAAAGGTCTCTAGGCAAGTTTGCCTCTAAAATGATACAAAACCCAAATAATATATAGCTTAACAGGCGGTCAGAGACTTAGAATGTAATTATTGAAACTTTTGTGAAACTTGCAATCTTCTAATTTGTCATTAACTCGCGGGTGGCCTCACCGTCGATCGATGAGAAGAGCTTTCCATCGATCGATATTTCTTGGTAACCGTCGGTCGATATTCTGGATAAATAATCGACCATCTTTTATTTCCAGCAAAGCTCAAAAGGTCTCCAAATACATCATTTTCCTCTAATAAATACATGAACCTGTAATTGCTCCAAAAGACTCTATATAATAGTAAATATAACTTAAAATACTTATATACCATGGCTAATAATGGGTAAAATCCATGGTCTATAAGTTCACGACAACAAACCTGATCAATACCAAATTATGTCTGAATTCATGTCAATGAACCATCAGCTTCAAATCCTTTGGAAAATGCATCAGCTTCAAATCCTTTGGAAAATGATTTTCCGCTATCATAAGATGAACTAGATCACCCTTTTCAACTATAAAACACAAAGGAGATTTGTTCCACAAGATGAACATAGAGAGGAAAAAGATGATAACTACACCACTATATTGACAAAAATATAGCTTCATCAAGCTTACAACTCCATATTTCTCAAGAAAATGTGTATCCATAAGCATACTTTGATTGAAATAGAGGATGAACCACATCTTTTATTAGTACAAAATCTTGGACCAAAGAGACTCCTCTTAAAAGGATATAATGATCAGACCAAAAGAGAAACCTTTTGCGAGCCATTTGAATATTGTATTGACATGAAACACCTTATGAGGTAAATGTACATTGATCTTTATTTCCATAGAGATTTACAAAACTGTTGTATTTTCTTAGACAACGAAATAGGACCGTGGAGGAGTATTTTGAAGAGATAAAAGAGGTTAAGGAGGAAAAGCTAAATTCTTTTCGTTCCTCGTGCATATTCTGAATTTCTTATTTCTCGATCTGATTTTTTTTTAAGCTATGTTTGTCACTACTTTTTTTTTTCCAAAAAATCAACCTTCTATGTTTCTGTCCCGCTAGTCTCTCCTCTACCTTGTGTTCATTTCTATAATCCAAAACCATAGTCTCGTAAACTTTTAATTTCTTTTGAAAGCTTCAAATCATAATATTAAGAAACATTTGGTGGACATTTATATGTATTTCTATTTCTATGTATGGTCAACATGTAATCATTTGGAGTGATTGATAAATTCTACATCAGTGACATTTGAGTCTCAGAAACAAGTACAGATTTGGAAGTAAAGTTTTCATGTATTCACTTGAACATAATAAAAAATTCTAGTCCATAACTGTGGAATCTGTTACACTTGGTCTTCCGCATCTGGAAATTCTTGAATGATGAACCAAAACTCTCATTTCATCACTATCCCATTCTCTGTGTTGCCCTTCTCATTTAAGAAACCTTCCTGATCATGATAGTTTTCATCCCCTTCTGCAACCTCATCCTCATCAGAAATTTCTTCGCTCTCATCATCCTCTTCGGCATCTTCTGATTCCTGCCTCAGTAGCCGTTGCTGGATCCCATCTCTGATGGCTGTTCCCTGAGAAAAAAAAACATCCATCCAGACATGAGTGATGTATGGAAACACTTGAAATCTCAAAAGTTGAGAGAATCAATCCTTTTGCTTACCATTTTATGACAACCTTCCTCAAACATTTCAAGAAACCCAGCAACCCAACGATCAGCATTTTCAACCCACTCATTGCGGTGCATCCCAGCAGTTTTTGCTACGGTTTGTATCTGCACAAAAAAGAAAAAATATTCAGGATTTTAAAAGTTATTTACACTATACCAAGCAGGGCATCAGAAGCAACATCATTAACAAATTAAAGAATCCTCAGTTCCCACCTTTTCTTGTTGTTCTTTCACTTTCTCTTGTAGTTTCTTCAGTTTCACGTTCACTCTAAGCCTCTTCTCCTGTTTGTATTAAACAAGCCCATCACAATATGTTAGTGCATCATGAATATGTTAGTGCATCATTTTGGATAGTAATACCATTACTACATCAAAAAGAACGGAGAGCGTGCCTTAACGAAGCTGACACCGAGCTCTTCTCTTGAATATCCTCGGTCCAAGTTACGCAACACATACTGATTATAATCTTTCACAATTCTCATGATTATATCTGATGTCGATATCCCCTCTGTTCGTTTAGTTTCTTTAAACTTCCCAATGGACTTTACCTGCAGATACCAAGCCCAAACTCCCTAAGAAACAATATGAATGAGAAGAGATAACCAAAGGAAGAAACTTACAAACTCATAGACATCGTTTCCAGCTCCACTAGCATCCGCATATCTAAGAAAAAAAAAACATGACATAAGAGTTAAAAACTAAAGACAGAACAACACAAAGCATTAAACCTTAAGCTTACGGAAGAGCATCATGAGCTACGTAGTCGATCTGATGCTTATCGAGAAACTCGGTGGTGAGAACCCATGGTGCATCTGGAATCACTTCATCGACCCACCTTGTTTACCATATAAATAATTTTAAACTCAAAAACAAAACAAAAACTCAACAAAATAAAGACAATCTCCGTGGTGTGTGTGTGTGTGTTTCCACATTACTTGCAATGTCGGAGAGATTCATAGCGTTCGGACTCTGTCATCACGGTCTTTCCTTTGAATTTGTTTGTGATCTCGTCGTTACAACATCCTACGAGCAGATACGTGTTCGGAAACCTAATTTGTTTCCGTTTCAATTAGAAACTGAATCATCTAATCATAACAAGAAAAAAATGAATGGGTACTTAACGATTTCTTGGCTTGTTCGATGGCCCGAGCGTGACCGAAGTGGAACAAATCATAGATCCCATCGGCGTAGACTCTAACCGGCAGGTTCGACGAAGCTGTTTCTTCTCCTGAAACCTTATCGTCACCGTTAATGGCCATTCTTCTTCTTCTTTCTTGATTTCTTTTTTTTTTTGGTTTTCTTCTTAAATGTGTTGTTCTTGTTTCTTTAGTTTTCTATTGGCTCTCCCTCCAATCACGCAATTTTCTAAATAAATAATGATCTCTCATTTTCAGACAGAACTGAGATGGGGGGAGATAGATGTTTAGCTTAGTTGGCCATGTTTGAACACTGACATGTACCAAAAGTCAATAATACAAATGATTCCTTTTTTGAAATTTTGTACTTAAAATTCAATGGTTGAATTAACTAACGATATGATAATATTTTGGCCATGTTTTGACCAAACAAAAAGAGAATTAACTAACGATATGATATTATTTTGTTTACTGTACTCAAACAATTGAGAATGTGGTGCAAATGTTTTAAATTTTCGATTTTCACTAGTAAACGTTTATCATGTGTCGTCTTCATAAATTTTCAAATTTGATAGTACTTCGTGGACGTCTTTTTTTTTTGTGCACAAACTTCTTTGTTACTAAATTTAAAGGATTACAAACGAAGTAGCACCATCGCATATAAGCAGATGTGCGAGCGAAAAGGC
>NC_027748.1:17051405-17100869 GCF_000695525.1 Brassica oleracea var. oleracea
AATCCAAAGCATAAAATTCAACAAAATACAGGGATAGAGACACAGACTTTAAAAAGTTTGATAAAGCCTTAAGCAAGAAATAGAAGTTGCCATTTACAATCCAATCTATGAAAGATTTACACCGCTCTTCAAATTCTTCCAGTAAGAAACGATTAGTCACAATAGCATGTGACGTCGCAACACCATCCAAAACCTCGACTCTCATCACAATGCGAATCGCTACATCTACCGGCTCCAAGTGAACCTTCACATAAGATAACAAACGGCTAGGAAATTGGTACTTTTTTCCGGTTTTAAGTTCCGGGAGACTGTATCCTCTTAAAAAGAGGGATATCAGGGGACAGTTTCTCTCCTTTGAGAAGGATGAAGTGGAAATAGATCTCTCTCAGCCTCGTCGAGAGGAATTTTGAACAAACTTATCCTAAAAAAGATAAATTTAAAAGGCTGAATGAAGTGAGCTTTAGGAATCTCATATATGGAGCTGGTACCGAGCATTGTCTTGAGCTTGAGTTAGACAGCTTTGGTCGACGTATGAGGATTGTAGGAGCAGACCAATAACCGAAGTTACAGAGAAAGATTTAAAGTTATGGAGCTGGTATCCATAAATGAGTAGACAAATAGTTTTTTTCAAATGGTGTCTAAATTTTAACCCGTTGTTGCGGTTTGTGTCGGTTCTCTTGCAGCTTCTTGTTTCTCAACACGTTCAAAATAAAAACCATGCCAAAATTGACCAGAGTTTGAATTTCAATTAAAACTCGAATTATNAGGAGGGGGAAGTTAAAAAGAAAAACCATCACGTGAGTGTCTTCACATGTTGGTAGCCTACTTTCACCAACTTACTTTCTTCTGTTTCCAAACGAAAAGCAACGGCGAAGTAAAATATTTAATTTTTTTCTTTGTTCTTTAGAGAAAATTCTTCGTTTGCAACTAATAATTTTCTTAAAGCTAGCCACATTGAAAGAAATAAAGAAAAATACTCTCACAGGTTTCCATGTAGAAGTCATATGATACTCGAAACAATTCCCAAAAGAAAAGAAGTTCTATATTAAATTCTCATATAGTTTTCAAAAGTTATTTTCACACACCCCACCACTCCCAAATCATGAATCCCATATAGTTAAACAAAGAATCAAGTATGTCAATAGATTAGGATACCATATAATCGAACTTACCTATACTATTTTATGATATTAGTCATATCCCATGTTGAAATATTGAAACTGTATTCGCATCTCTTATTTCTTTTCACAATCGAAATATACATATATATGTATATATATAATACATATTAATTAGGATGTAATTACATTGTGCGTGTTTAATTTTAGTTTTGTGTTTTTTCCAAACATCATTTCAATTTTCTTTTCTTTTCCAAAAAAAGAAGAAGATCATTTCATCTTAAAACATCAGTTTGCTAGGTTGCATGAATTTTTCCCAACATCATCTCAATATAAACTTATATTATAAAACTTGACTACGGTAGTTAGTAAAAGTACAGCTACCTACCGTTTATCCCAACACGAATTTAGATTGAGCAAGCTGTTTGGATAACACAAGTATATGATATAATGTTTTCTACATAATGTATGACTACATAATGTATGATTATGTAGCCGAAAACAATAAAAAAATTTAGAGATGAGCACATTGAGTTTACAGTTGATTTTCTTTCTCCTTATGTTTGAAGAAAGTAAATGAAAATGAATTTCTTTATGTTTATTTTCTTTCTCTGTATGATAATTTTCTTTATGATTAAAGAAAGTTAAAAAAAAATGTAAATGAGTTTTTTTTTTATTTACATTATTTAATTTCTATTTGAACATGGAAAATGAAAATTTAATTTATTCAATCTATGTATGCGTTCACAAAGTGATTAAAAGAGAAATCCTAAAGAAAAACACAACTTAAACAAAAATTACGATAGTCAAAGTTTTCATTCTGCTACAAACAAAGTCAGTACCTAACATTTCTCCCTTTTATGTTTATTTTCCTCAGAAAATAAGTTACAGAAATAAAATATATAGAATGATCCACCGATCCTCATTGCAACCATGAAGTAGTACTATTGCTATTCATCTCCGATGACGGAGCATAGCCTCCTCCTCTTCCACCGTCTCTACTTTCATCCACCGCCAGAAAACCATCGGAAACCACTGTGTTAGGATAGCTAAGATGAGTACTCACGTGGTTTGATGACGAGACCATGGACTGTCGTTGTTGTTGCAATACTTCGTGATGAGCAACTTGGTTCTGGAAATTAGCGTACTGATAGCCGACCGAAGAAGCTCCGGCTGTGGGTCCCGACGAGGTGAGGCTAAAACCAGATGACGGTGAACCGAAAGCCATGGCGGATGGACCGCCGGTGAATTGTTGGACCATGGCTCTGAAGTTAGCTGTGTCGGTGTTGAGAAGTGTAGTGGGTGTACGGCGGGAGGCTCTAGACCTCCGACGAGTTGGCTTTGAAACACGGCGGCTTTCAGGGTTAACGGAAGAATCAGCTGACGTGGAAGCGGTGGTCGTGGTGGTGCTTGTGGTGGGGAAGAAGGTTTGTTTGTTGTAGAATTGAGACCAGTCGTTGTTGGGGTTGGCCATCTTCTTATTATGCGAGAGATTATACTATTATAGACTAGCCCTCTTGGTTATGTATCTGTGGAGACTCTCTAGTCTCTACGTGTTTTATAAAGGAGTAAAAGTTTTTTTCTTGATTTTCTAATCGGTTCGGCTTGGTCAAAAGAAGTTCATCTATACGAATCGTTGCCGTTGCTTTTGGTGTGTTTTTGACACGTGGATCAGATGAAAGTTGTCGTCGCCTAATGTTTGAGGTTGTCGATTTGCATTTCTTTACTCTTTCGCATAGTGTAATTCCGACACAGTAACTTTAGGAGTCATTTACATCACGACACTTTTATCACATTTCTTTCATTCCAAAAACACTTTTTGTATTACTTTTTATATTTAATCAAAGTTTATAATTTTCGGTTGATCAAATATATATATAATTTTTAAAAGTTATTTTTAAACGTTTAATTGACCATGAAAAGAAGCTAGCTAGTGCTATTGTTACACCATCACGCATCGCTCCTGATGATACGAACGTTATGGTTCGGGGACATGAAATTGCACGATCAATGACATTCTCCCCTACGGAGAAGGCAATGCAACAATCCCCCAAAAGTGATGATCTGGTTATAGATGCACTAAAGGATATGGACATTGCGGGTATTGCCGAGAAAGATCAACAAGATATGACGATGGATTGTGATGAAGATGACTTATTGGGAGCAGAACTTGAGATGATGAAAGATGTGGAATGCACTCCAGAATCATCATCACGCCCAGCTGCTAGGATGGATCGCCCAAGAGCTCGGTCCTCAAGGAGTCGTTCAAGAAGTAGAGTTCCTTTGGGCTTGCAAAGCACAAAGGCAAGGCTATTGCGCAAGGGTTCTCCAAAGAAAAGGCAACAATCTTCGTCAAGGTTTTCTTCTTATGAGAGAACCAAACATAATAAGAATCGTCCTAGAGAATCGAAAAAATCAAAAGCTAGTTCTCATTTGGAAAATGGTTTGGAGGGGTCCAAAAAAACCCCAAAAAATCATCCATGAAGACAATCAGTTGGAACTGTCGAGGGATAGGGAACGACCTCACAGTTCGACGCCTTACGGAGATGTGTCAGAAGCTTCGCCCAGGACTTGTGTTCCTTACTGAGACGAAGAACAGAAGGCTGCTGTTGCAAAACATTCGGGCCGACTTAGGATTTGATCATTTGTTTACTGTTGAGCCACTTGGACTCAGCGGAGGTTTAGCTTTATTTTTTATGGATGAATTTCAAGTTAATGTTTTATTTTCAAATAATCGTATGATTGACATTGAGGCAGACATAAATGGAATAAAAGTCTATATGACGTTTGTTTATGGGGACCCTGTACTAGAAAGACGAGATCAAGTTTGGGAGCGTCTTACGCGATTCTCAACAACAAGAAATGGACCTTGGTTCATGATTGGAGATTTTAATGAAATAACATGTCACAATGAGAAAGAAGGAGGAAGACGACGCCCTGATAGTTCATTCCTCCCTTTCAAGTAGATGCTTCATCATTGTTGGATGCTAGAGTTTCCTTTCACGGGGGACATGCTCTCCTGGGTAGGGAAGAGAGCAGGAGGATCAACTATTCCATGTCGCTTAGACAGAGCAGTAGGAAATGCAGACTGGCATGAGAAGTTTCTCCACTCGACTGTGAAGTATATGAGGTTATGCGGATCGGACCATCGTCCGATTCTGACAGACATTATCATAAAGCCAATGAGAAGATCAAAAAAGTTCAAGTTTGATAAAAGATGGCTGGATAATGAGGAGCTAAGGCAAGTTATCCTTGAGGGATGGAAATCTCCTGATCTTCCTCCCAATGCAACGCTTATGGAACATATTTCCAGTTGCAGAAAAGCCTTGAGTGAATGGCGGAAGCAACATAATGTCAACTCGGTGAAAATAGTGGAGGAGCTTAAAGAAAAAGTGGAGGGCTTATATGCAGATGATAATGCCACAACTGAGGAAATTGCAGCAGCTTTGAAGGAACTCTCTGATGCTCTTAAAGCTGAAGAAATGTTCTGGAAACAGAAAAGCCGGGTGTTCTGGCTGAGAGAAGGAGATAGAAACACAAAAAAAATTCATGCCTTGACAAAGCAAAGAAGAGCAAGAAATAAGATCACACAGCTCTTATATGAGAATGGAAATATTGTTGAGGATGAAGAAGGACTAGTAGCCATTGCTACTAGCTACTTTAGACAGATCTTTGAATCATCAAATCTAGAGGACATTGAAGAGGCGCTAGCTCAAGTTCCTACCACGATCACTGGTGCAATGAATGACAATCTTATCTCCCCGGTAACTGAATGGGAGGTCAAATTAGCGCTTTTTGCTATGCATCCAGAAAAGGCCCCTGGGCCAGATGGGATGCTGCGCTTTTCTATCTAAAATTTTGGGATATAGTAAAGGAGGATTTAACTCTTATGGTTAATAAAATCCTTTTTGAGGGGACAATGGAGAGTGGACTGAATGATACATATATATGCCTTATCCCGAAAACAACAAAGCCTAATGCAATGGCTCAGTTCAGACCCATTAGCTTGTGCAACGTCAGCTACAAGATAATCTCAAAGGTCTTATGCCAGAGATTAAAGAAAGTGTTATCAGGCCTGATATCGGAAACCCAGTCAGCCTTTGTTGCTGGGAGACAGATCTCAGACAACATTATGATCGCACAAGAGATGTTCCACGCTCTGAGAACTAAACAAGTGGGCGCAATAAAAGGATGGCCATCAAGACTGACATGAGCAAAGCATATGATAGGATGGAATGGTCTTTTATTGAAGCTGTCATGCACAAGATGGGTTTCTCAGAAATTTGGATCGCCTGGATAATGCGAAGCATTACGTCGGTGAAATATAAGGTCCTCATGAATGGAGAGCCAAGAGGAAATATTGTTCCAGGTAGAGGTCTACGTCAAGGAGATCCTTTGTCTCCTTTCATTTTTATTCTATGCACGGAAGCGCTCACTAGCCTTCTCAATCATGCAGAGAGCCAAGGGAAGATAATGGGGATGCGTGTTACACACGGGGTGTCCATCGGTATCCCACCTTCTTTTTGCTGATGATAGCCTTTTCTTTTGTAAGGCGGAGCCCTGTGAATGTGAAGAAGTAATGAAAGTAGTCAGGAAGTATGGTAAAACTTCAGGCCAATGTATCAACTTTGATAAATCGTCCTTACTCTTTGGTAAGCGGATTAATGCAACAAGTAGACAAGAGATTAAAGATGTGCTGGGAATTCAAAACGAAGGTGGAATGGGTACTTATCTAGGGATCCCGGAAGACATAAGTGGCTCTAAGTGCAAACTTTTTGCGTTTCTAAAGGATAAGCTGATGCATAGTGTAAATGGATGGACAGGTAGATGGCTCTCAAAAGGAGGAAAAGAAGTGTTGATTAAATCCATTCTGCTAGCTCTTCCGACATACGTAATGTCTACTTTTCTGCTCCCTTTGGAGATATGTGAAAACCTTGCAAGTGCCATTGCTAAATTCTGGTGGAGTTCAAATCCACCAAAAAGAGGAATACACTGAGCGAAATGGAAGAAAGTCTGTTTACCAAGGGAAGATGGTGGGATGGGTTTTCGTATGATCCATGAGTTCAATTTGGCATTATTGGCAAAACAATTATGGAGACTAGTTCAATTTCCAGACTCTTTGGTGGCCCGGGTTTTAAGGGGAAGATACTATAGGATGAGTTCACCACTCAGAGTAATCTCTGCTAGTAGCCCATCGTACGTGTGGTCTAGCATTAGTGTTGTGCGAAAGTTGCTTTTAACGGGAATCAGACAGAAGATACATTCAGGCTATGAAGTCAAGGTGTGGAGGATCCATGGATTCCAACGACCCCTGCGAGACCAGCTCTCCCTATAGCACCGGTAATGCATCCTAATATGAGAGTTAGTGACTTCATTAATCCGGAAACGAAATAGTGGGATGTTGGTCTTTTGGAGAATTATGTCAATCCGGAGGACATACCACTTATAAGGAGTTTGGCCACAAGTTCTGGATATTGTTGTGATACATTCTGTTGGAATTACACAAGGAATGGCCAATACACGGTTAAATCTGGATATTGGGTGGCTCATAATGTGTTAAAGACAGAGGGGGAGAAGGAAGTCCTAGAACCGAGTATCACAAAGCTTCAAGCCTTCGCTTGGAAGATAAAAGCACCTTCGAAGATATGTCATCTTATATTGCAGCTGTTAACTGGTCATGTGGCAGTAACGAAGAATTTAGCAAGACGCAATATGAGATGTGATAACTACTGTCCAAGATGTGGAGAGCTAGAAGAATCTGTAACCCATGCTATATTCGAGTGTCCGCCAGCTCTACAAGTCTGGACCTTATCATCAACTCCGTCAAGCCCAGGTTTATTTCCAGTACCAAGCATTTACGTAAATGTGGATTACCTATTCTGGAGGAAAAATAGTATTATCGAGCCGGAACAGGACAAGGATCCTTATCCCTGGATAATTTGGTACATTTGGAAGGCTAGGAATGACAAACTTTTCAGGGGGATAGACAGAGATCCTTTGGAGCTAGTTCGACATGCAGAGAGTGAATGTCAAGCCTGGTTTAATGCGAACGAAGTGGTACAACCTGTGGTACAAGAAGTCATTCCTGAGGAGCCTCAAGTCATAAGCTTGGGTAATATTTGCTTGCTAGATGGATCTTGGACAACCTCGGCTCAGTATAGTGGATGTGGATGGGTCTGGAGGGACAGTGGAGGAAACATTCAATTGTTGGGGACAAAAAATTTCAATCGACGTGAATCAGCTTTGCATTCAGAAGTAGAAGCTCTGCGATGGGCAATGGAGAACATGCTTTAACACTCAACTTGCCAGAACTTTGGGACAGACTGCAAGGAGCTGATAGCAATGATAAAGGATCTTCATGCCTGGCCTAGCTTTGCGTTAGAATTGGAAAGGATAGAGACGCTGCTGATTTGCTTTTCGGATTTCAACATCATTCATGTTCCACGAGCGCACAATCAGTTTTCAGATTTTTTAGCTAAGACTGCTAGATCCTTCCATAGGAAGTTATATTTTATTGGTTATTCTATTCCGGTCTGGTTACTCAGTCCACCTCAAACTTGAGTAATAGAATGGCCGCTTGACGTCAAAAAAATAATAATAATAAAGAATACATACTTTTTTGAGTGAAATGTGTGAGTTTAGTATTTAAATGACTATATTTGCCAAAAACGTAATATATATATATATATATATATATATATATATATATATATATATTGTAACTAAAACGTAATATTTATGGGGTTTTTTCAAAACCAACCTATAATTTCAAGTCAATTTTAAAACTAACTTTTTTTTCTTTATTACTATTCATCTACGACAGTAACCTTGGCAACATGGAAAATAATTGTAGCACCGGCTACTAAAATAAATAGATGAAAAGTTTATTTTCAGAATTTAAGAAAGAGATGTAGGATTACTATGTCCAATTACTTATGGAAAAGTTAAAAAAAAAATGATTTCAAATTAAAATACTATCATAATCTGATTGCAACAATATAAATTGAAATAAATAGTTGCAACGTCCGGATGAGTACACAACAAATCGACAAAGAACACATAAGAGTAGACATTATTAACACTGGATGGCACAAAAGAAATAAAATAGTTACATCGTCTAAACAAAAAAAAAATATGTCACCAAATATCACAATTATTACATTATGCAATTTAGTCAACTGTAGAGACTTGGACTATCAATATTTTCAGATTCTATATACACAAAAATATCATGAAAATAATGATTTTAAAAAGTAAATAATTAACTCTTTAAAATTTAAAACAAATATCATTTCAAACTTCTAAAATATAAAATCATACGCGAAACGCGGGTTGACGCCTAGTAATATATAAGCAATCACATTTTTTATATTAGAAATCACTTAAAACAATCTATTACATGATATATTTAATAAGTTTTACACGACTTATTAACACCCTAACAATAGCTATTGAAATATGCCTAAGTTACCCAACTTATGTCTCTCCGTTGCCTAATACGTTAACCTCTAACTCAGAGCAATCCCAAAAACATTTTCAAGAGATTCTCATTCTTCCTCTATAAAATCAGTCTTAGTGCCTCATCGATTCCTCATCGACCTTTTGCTATTTTAAAGTAATCTCCATGCTCCCAAAACTCTAGTCTAAGGATCTTCAAGCCATGCATATTGAAATTTCCATATTAATAAGTACAACTTTCTTTTCTTGGAATTTTTCTTATTCATATTTTCAAGGCATAAACTTACTCGCAAAGTGTATCGTCTTGCTTTTTTTCTTACGCATAAATTTGCTCCTCAAGTTTACCTTATTCCAACTCAACATTGGCATCTACGTAGTATCAACCACTCCGCATGCTTCTTGGAATATTGTCTGACACAACCTACATCAAACTTCAGGTTTATCTTTCTCTAACTCAACATCAACGTGGTATGAACAGTTCATATTCCTTTTGTATTCGCGATCAGTGACTTCGTCACGGACTTTGTCAAGACATAATATTAACATCTACAAGCTCTGAATTGTATCTTCATAATTTACCACACAGATTTGAAAACTGATACATTTAGAATAATATCATATTTATAATAGTAGAATGTGAGAACAAATTTAGGATTTTTTTTTGTTTGGTAAGATCACACTCATAACACACTTCTAAAATCACCTTTTTGGTGGAGGATTTTATAATGTAAGGCAGGGTGTACCAGCCAAGACATGGCTTGTTGTTTCGTGAAGAAGCTAAAATGCACTGGTGCAATGGAACTCAGTTGTCCCCGAAATCATAAAGAACCACATGACAAATCTTGATCCTTTCACATTAACTTATACTCAGCACATATTTGGGTGATGGATCATTGGTGTTATTTTCTCTGATTCAACCATATATGTGTATATATGACCCGCCAGGCCTTGGATGGTTCCTTGATTTACAAAGTAGCCTTCTTGAGGTGGTTCCATCAAATATAACTATATCCACAATTAAAACAGGTTTAGTAATAATCAAGCATACAAATCCTTGAACGTTCAGTTGAGGACAGTATTAACATTTGTTGCTAATTCACTACAAGAAAACATAGTCATTTCACATAGTCATTTCTGACGGAAGAAATATTCGTCGGAAATTTCTGACAAACGTCTGACGGATTTACGAGAAATATGAAATTTTACCATTCGTTCGGTATTTTTTCGGAAATATCCTAGGAATTTCCGACGAACTTTCTTTCGTCATAAATAATCGACGAAATACCGACGACTCCCGAGGAAGATTAAACGATTTGGGGTATAGATTTGGGGTTTATGTTTTCGTCGGAAATTCATAAGAAATTTCTAACGAATGAAATCATTTCGTAGGAAATTCGTAGAAGTTTCCGACAGAATTTTTGACAAATTTATTCCTAGGAAATTTCCGACGAATTTCTGACGGAATGCAAAATTTTCGTAGGATATTCGTCACAAATTTCCGACAAATTTCTGACGAACTTGAGTTTTAGATATGAAATATTCAAAATAAATGTTAAACCGGATATATTAAGTGATAAATATGATGTCAGTTAAAAATACCTCAATTATTTAAGCTTTATATATATATATATATATATATATATTCTTACGATTGATGCATTGACAGATACATAATCTTTCTCGTTAACACTTATACACTTAAGCAAATACTTTCCGGTGATCCATTTTACAATCTTTAATTTGTGTGTTTTCAAGTGTTTTTAAACATTATGAAGATTTTAAACCCCTAAAAGTCATCAATTTATTATGAATGGCTATTATCGTTCTATTTTTCCTATGTTTCGAACCACCAATACGTAATTCGTAGGAAATTTCTGACGAATATATTTCCGAAGAATTTTCGACGAAAATGATATATTCCGACGAATTTCCGACGAAAATGGTATATTCGTCGAAAATTGAAATTTGCCCGGGAAAAAACCCGCCTAATTTTTCGTGAAGCGCAAAAATAAAAAATTCCGATGGATTTCCGACGAACACAGTCTGTCAGAAGTTTTTAATATAAAGTAAGCCCCTTCTTCCTCATTTCTCCTCTCTCTCTCTCTCTCTAAACACCCACAAATTCTATCAGATTCTCTCTCTCTAATCCGGCGATTCTAAGCCTTAAACTCCTCAAATCCACCTCACATATTATGTAAGTCATCTCTTTCCTTTTCTCATTTGACTTTTGTTACTTTTTGATTGTGAAATTGTGAATTTTAGGTTTTGAATGTTGGATTTATGTTAGGATGAAGAATTTTATGAATTATATGTTAGATTTTGTTGTTAGGTTGTGGTTTAGATAGGTTTTGATTGTGATTTTGTGGTTTGTTTATTTAATTTGTTTTATTGTGAAATTTAATTTTTTTTTATTATTTTATAAAATGTTTTTCAAATTTTAAAACCTTTTTGGAGTTTCTATAATTTTTAAAAGTTTTATTTAAAATATATTTATATAACGTTTTCAAGTTTTTATTATTATTGTTGCTTTAAAACGTTTTTATGATTTTATAAAACGTTTTAATCTTTTTATAAAGAAAAATTAAGTTCTTATAAAATGTTTTTAAGTTTGTTATAATTTATAAAACATTTTCTGGTTTCTAAAGTTTATCAAAACATTTTTCACTTTTTTTTAAACCTTTTCAATCTATAAAAGGTTTTTGTGTGTTTTTAGATTTAATTAAAATATTTTTCAATTTTTAGGAAATGGGTTCAATTACAAAAAGATTTTTTTAAATTTATTAAAACGTTTTCTCTTTATCTTTAAATATTTTTGATTTATAAAACATTTTGTGTTTTTAAAAATGTTATTATATTACAAAAACGTTTTCCTAATTTTAAATTTTATTTTATTTTTATATAAAGAATTAAAAATATTTATTATAAATGATTTTTAAATTTTGTTTTTAAGTAATTCATTAAAATATTATATTTAAAATAAATTTTTTTTAAATAGTTTACAAAATTTCCGACGGATAACATTTGTCGGAATTTCGTCGGAATGTTCTCCGTTGGAATATATATCCGTCGGAATTTCGTCAGATTTATCCATCAATTTTTCGTCGGAAATTAGTAAATTTGTCTGTTGGAATTTCGTCGGAAAATCGTCAGAAAATCCAACGACACTCCAACGAAATTTTTTTTCCCGACGAGATTGAACCGACGACTTTTTTTCGTCGGAAATTCGTCATAAATGACTTATTCCGACGGATTTCCGACGAAAATCGTCAGTAGGAACCAGCAGCAACACATCCTACTCTATCTCATATATAAAGATGCACTGTTAATCAAATGAATTAAGAGAAGATTCATACAAAGCACAAACCGTTGGGTTTTGCAAGCTCTGTTGAGATTCAAGCATTTGACTAGCCTCTGGTTGTCTCTGCACAAGGTTATTTTGAGTACTTTCTTACATCTTTGAAACTAAGAGAATGTATTAGTATCAAATACGTATGGTTTTAGATTGCAGAGAATGTACTTTCTTTTCCTAACAACAGTTTTCTTTTGGTTGCTTGTACTCCGGCCATTACCTGTTTTTTTCTTTTTCTTGGTGAGCACAATTTTTAAGCTGGCTGTTAGACTTAGTGATGTTTCTAGACTTGTTCAGATTAACATAGTTTTATAGGGTCTCAACCAGTGTTATCTTATCGTAGGTTTCTTCAGAGACAACCTTCCTGACTCAATTCAAGGGCTGGACTACACAAATCATTATAAAGTTGAACTCTGGCCTGCTCTTTCTCAAGGCGATACTCTCCACTCTTAGAATCTTTTGTCCACCTTTTCAAACGATATCGGGCCAATGGTTCATTAGTTGTTATCCTTTTGTTTTTCAGAATCGTTTTGTAATATCTATTTCCCTTGAATGTTTTCTCAGTTGGGATTTAAAATTTCAGATATATTTACATTTTTTGCTAGAAAAATATATACCAACTTTTTCTCTCTTTGATACTTGTTTGACCCAAAAACAGTGCTGATAGTGTTTGTTGGAATTATACAATAAAGAATCTAAGAATTAGATTCATGAGGCTTAGGAGATATCTTCATAGAAATCAAATGAGAAAATGGAACATCAAAGAGATTTTATTGATTAAAGATTCATTACAAAGATGATATGTAAAGTGAACCTTAGAATCTATAAATCTCTATAAGAAAGTGTTCTAGATCTTAAAAAATAGAGAAAGAGGATCATTTGCTAAAGAGAGGTGTCTCTCTAATACAAGGAAGAAGCATATGGCTTCATAGTAAAATGGGTCTAATTTATTGTCTAATGAGCCTTGAGGGATGATGTAAATCTACCCCCAACAGTAAGCTCCCCCCAAGTTCGTAGAGAGAGATGAAATCGATCTCTGTGAATTTTACGAATAGGGTTTATGAGAAAATGAACTAGACACATACCCATGTCGCAGATGATTGTCATGAATGGGCCGTCATGGTTAGGTTGCCATAAATGAAGTCTCATAGACGGACCATCTCGGGCGAGCTGTCATCGACATACTTCTGATTCCGATCATACTTCTTACTCTGGGATGGTTGCGCGAACGATCTGTGAAGACAGTGTTCTGAACAACCGGAGCAAGTTGCCATGGATGAAGCGTCAATCGACTAACTGCCAAGAACAAGTCGCCATAGACATCATCATGAACGTACCACCATGACGAACCGTCACAATCAAATCACAACGGTGGACATGTCTTCGCGGTATTGGTTGCGATCCATGTGTAGATGGAATGGTGGAGTCGGCGCGTCGAGTCATCTTGTTGGTCTGCGCGCACTGCCGAGATCAAAACTAGACTACCGTGACTTCATTGGTGTGCTGAGGCTCAAACATATGTCTCGTGCCGAGCTCGTTGTATGATGACGTCGATGAATGCGAGCTGGTGATCAGTGACGATGAAGTCGCCAAGAGTTGTGAGAAATATGATCAAGTCGGCGTCATTTGCAAAGAGGGTCTCATATTCTTCATCTTCTATGCTCTGTTTGTGCAAGGGGAGAGTGCTTGTCTCGTGTTTCGTGCGATGATGATCTGAAGTTGTTCGCGTTGAGACAATTTAGAAGATAAGTCACGACCTCTTGTGTTGCTCCGCATACAAGAACCACTTCATCATACTATACAGAGAAAATTAAATTCAATTATTTTGACTTTGTATTGTAAATTGGGTATCTTGAGACGTAATCAAGCATATCAATTATTAATATGGGAGACCATGTTTAATACTATATATTAAGGGAAGGTCTTTGTTCTGCCACCAATTATGAAGCGGCGATATCTGGCAAATAATTAACTAATAAGATTAGAAGACTTATTTTGAAAACATGTGTCTTGAAAAGTCTTGATCTCCTCGTCACACCATTGCCGAGAAGGACATTAGTTTATATGTTCTTCATTGGGGTCGGCTGTTTGACGACGAGATGGCGAAACAGTTAACTACTTTGCGAAGAGGATGATGATGACAAGCGACAAACTCGGTGAATTGCTTAGTTAAGCAATCTGTTATCATGAGATTCCTCTCTCTTTCTTCTGCTTTCGTGAGGACGTTGACGTTGAGCGAGCTCCGAGAGATCTCGCCAGATTTCAGCTCAACTTTAATATCAAGATAAGATCGGAGCTGCATTCGTGATGATAAGCTCGAGCTTCTCGGTTTTGGCGTCCTCAAACCTTTGAGCTGCTCTAGAGATCATGAGTGAGCTTGAGCTTGTTTATCATATGGGAGCTAATGGAAGAGGCGTGGAGAGGAAAACTGATAACTTTCAGCAAGGACCCTTTTTTCATCTCGGGGCCATCTCTGTTCGTCAAGCTCGTGGACATCGGAGATGACACGTTCAGTTCCACCACCGAAACACGACCAAACACATGGTGGCTTTACTAGATCAGTCTCGACGATCTTATTCAACGTTCTTGGGGTGTCACAGCTGGGATCATGCATATGCTGAGATGGCTTTGTCTCAAGCTTCCAGACGTCTCTGTGGCGAGATGGCTGGTTCACAATGACCTCCCGAGGCTTGTGTAGAACTCTGGTCTGTGAGCTTATCTTGCAAGATTGAGCTCCATCATTGCAGTCTTGCGAGATCGGGAGATGAGCTTGTTCTTACTGAACTCTTATTCTCTCCTGTTCGTGCCAGTTGCGGAGAGCTCTAGAGAAGACCTTGTTGGAGAGTTTGACCTCGAAGCTTGGGTTGATGACACGACAGTACTTTAGAGAAGCTCGTAACCGGTTGCGGAAAGCTAGTCTTGGCGAACTGTGGAGAAGAAGGTGACGTCATGTCGACCTCAAGACTTATCGTGCTGAGATCGTTACGTCATCTTTCGTGCTTGTCTTCTCCAATTGAAACAGATAGCATGGCTTCTCTTCTTCCTTCTCCTTGGTCATGTATTCTCTGACCCAAAAACGGTGTGTTTGAGGGTCCTGCTCGGGCTCCTTGGTGTTGTCGGAGCTTAAAGATATCGCAACCGATGGAGCATAGGAGGCCGAGCTTCTTTGTCGGCAGCGTCTCACTGATCACTATTTCAAAAAATAGAGCTCGGGATGAAGCTTAAAGACATTGTCACTGACGGAACTTGCTGACGGAGCATGAAAGGATAGCTACAGACGGAGAAGAGTTTATCTCCTCGTCACACTACTTTGCCGAGAAGAATCACCATGTTTGCTTAGCGATCGTTGGAGAAGCACCATTGTTGAATGAGTTCGTCATCTTTAAGAACGAGGTGCCAAGATAAAGACTTGAGCTTTGCCAAGATAAAGTCTCAAGCATTGCCAAAACCAAACTCTTGTCGAACTGATTGCAAATGCGGAATAGATGGCAAGATTCGGAAATTTCAAACTTTGGTGGGTCTTTGGTGACATCAACAGCAAGGCTTCATGAGAAAGCTTCCTTCTTTTGTTGGCCAAAAGATCCACGCTCTTGTAAGAACGCTTGGGTTCGAAAGCCTAACCCAAATCCCGACATCCCTTGTCAAGCTTTACTCAGCGGGAGGTGATATCTCTAGTGCACGCCAAGTGCTCGACGAAACGCCTGAGAAACAAAAAGTTGTCTTGTGAATGGCTATGATTGCAGGTTCACCGAGGATGAGAAAGCTCTGCAGGCTACTGAGATGTTTTGAGAATGGAAGAGGAAAGAGTCGATCTTGGTTTTTGATTTTTTTTTAGATCTTAGATTCTCCCAAGTTTGATGACATCATCATCATGAACGTACCACCATGGACGAACCGCCACAATCAAATCACCACGGTGGACATGTCTTCGCGGTATTGTTGCGATCCATGTGTAGATGAAATGGTGGAGTCGGCACGTCGAGTCGTCTTGTTGGTCTGCGTGCACTGCCGAGATCAAAACAAGACTTTCGTGACTTCACTGGTGTGCTGAGACTCGAACATATGTCTCGTAGTCTTTTTGTGCCGTCGTGGCATGTCTTCAAAAAGATGATTTAATACGTAGGCTAGCATATTAATTTTTCATAGCAAGATTAACTTTGCCAATTACGTTAATAAAACAATTAGGTGTCAAACTATCAGACGAGCATATTTGAAGTTTTAAAGAATGTAGTCTAATGATAATAATTAATTAATATTGATAAAACTTATCTCAATGGATAGCTCTTGTCTGAGCTGAGATAGTGATGAGCTTTGCATATCACAGAACAAGCCGACAGAGAGAAACATCAACTTTCAATGGAGTGAGAACGGGGTTTCGTCATTGATTCAGAAACTGCTTGTGACAAGATTACGCCAAGACAAATGTGACGAGATGGCCTTCTTCCTGAGACCAAGTCTCGAGCATTGACGAGAAGGAGCCGCATATACTGACCTACCGAGATCGTCCTAAAACCGGATGGTGATTGTCGACAAGACAAACCATGAGTTTAGTTCAAGATCTCTCTTTGTTTCTCTTCTCGTCACGTTAAAGAGACACGATGTCGTCATCTCTCCTAGCAAAAAGATACAACTTTCAGGGGTTTGAAACGATCTCTACACGTTCACTACGTTGATCGAATGTTTCTGTAGCTCCTCTCAACTCTCTCTCGCTCTGTCTCTTCTCTGGGAGATGCTGAAGTTGTTTCCTTCGTGGAGAAGATGGTGTAGTTATGGAACGAGCACGAGACGGCGAGCTAGAGACTCGAGCTTTGCCACGATAAAGTCTCAAGCTTTTCCAGAAAGTGATGTTACTCTCCCACCTCAGCTCTAGCTTTCCTGAACCCTCCATGTGAAGGCTGTAATAACTAGACCTAGAGCTCTCACTAGCAGCTCTAGCGGAGCAAAGGAAACAGAGAACCGGTTCATCTTGTTGCTCCAGCAACCCATGCGGCTCTCTTAGAAGGCGTTCTCACCAACCACGAGCTTGGAACCGAGCCGAATCTCTAAAACCGCGAGCTGGCGGCATAGAGAGAGAGAGAGAGACATGAAGAGAGCTTGAAGAAGCATCACCAAGAGACATGAACGCTCTCTACTAGGACCCTCACGAAGCCAAGCTTGTCTTCGGTAAAGGTTTCCGCGCCGGCATGAACCACCCAACAGGGAGTTGCTGAGATCGATGCTTCCCGATACGACCGTGTCGGGCACTGAAGTGATCGGGCTTCTTTCTGTTCTTCTTGAATCTCATCGTCATTCCCGCTGATCTGTGACTCCTTCGACGAAATCGATGGAGCTTGACGTCAGAGACGAGCTTCTAGGGATGGATTTGAAGGAATGTCAGCATCAGATGTTGCTTGTCTCAGAACACATTGATTTTCTCTACTCTGCTGCATCCAGATAAGATAGAGATTGGTAGAATTTTTTTTGTATTTGTTCTCGGCACTGACTGAACAGATGGCCTTCTTGTCGACATCAAGGAGTCGTCGCCGACCATAACTCTTCTTTGTATGAATCGTGATTGATCATTACAAAGAGTCGAGCTTGACGAAGTGATTGTGCTGGTCTTGGTGCTGTGAAGATAAGAACGAATACTTTCACGCATCACCCAGAGGAATGCGGAGTAGAGGATGATGAACTCGTGTCGAGGTGGCCAGCTGTCCCGAGATGGCAAGCTTGTGTTGAGGTGATTACAAAATCTGTGGTCTTTTGCAGATACGTCAATCATAGTAGCAAGCTTTATGAGACTCGTCTTCTTCCTTCGTGGGTTGTTGCGATCTTTGACGACACCAAAAGCAAAGCTTTCATGAGAAAGCTTCATCCTTTTAGCTTGAGGTGAAGTTAGATCAAGGATTCTCTCAATTTTGATATGCTTAGAAGATAATTCTTCTTGGCCTCTTCCTTATAGCGCCAACTGTTTGATCCAAAAACATTGCTGGTAGTGTTTGTTAGAATCATACAATAAAGAATCTAATAATTAGATTCATGAGGCTTATGATATATCTTCATAGAAATCAAATGAGAAAAAGGAATATCAAAGAGATTTTATTGATTAAAAATTCATTACAAATGATATGTAAAGTGAACTTTAGAATCTATAAATCTCTATAAGAAAGTGTTTTAGATCTTAAAAAATAGAGAAAGAGGATCATTTGCTTAAGAGAAGTGTCTATCTATTTATCCAAGGAAGAAGCATAGAACTTCATAGTAAAATAGACCTAATTTATTGTCTAACGGGCCTTGATGGAGGATGTAAATCCACCCCCACAATACTATTAATCAAAATCAGAGAAAAAAAAATCAGTAATTTGGAAAAGGTTAACTAGACTCGTAGAAGATAACATTCTGGATAGTTTAAAAAAATTTCAGGAATTTTGAAATTATTTGAATATTTATAATTAATTTTTTAGTTTTTTTTTGATAAACCCTATCGGCTGATCCGGTCAGCTTCGGGAGGAACGCACTTAGTGCTACAGAGTGGTCTGGCTACCACACTGTCTGACCCGAGTTTGGAATATCTTCCGACTAATGCCAAGAGGTGAACCGATCATCTGTTACGATCCACCATGTAAACCACTTGGGCCGAAACCCAAGCACAGACTGGCCAAGCGATGATAATTTAGTTCCGAGAGAGAATTGAATCTAGAACTGATGTGGGTACACACTAAACTCCAAGAGATTGCCACTAGGCTACCAATTTTATAGATGTTATTTGAAATGGTTAATTAATTTAGATATCCAACCTAACCTTGGATCTATATTTTTTTTTGTATTTATTTGAATAAAATAAACTATTTCAAAGAGGTAATTGTTTATACAAAATCGAGATAGAGAATGAAACGAAAAAATTAAGGATAGTGATTGGGATATGAAACCAGTTCTCCGGTAAACAAAATATTGTTTGTTAAAAAAAAAAAATAATTCTCTAGGATAGTTTTTTTTTTAATTTTTGTCATAAAAATAGTCTTGAATGAAGAAAATGACCAAAATAAATTTTATCAAAAGATAGAAATGTATTTTTACCTTACGATTAACTAATTTAGACTTAGAGTTTAGAGTTAAGGAGTGAAGTTTTTGGGATAAAGTTTCAAATTAAAAGAAAAAATTAAAAAAAATTAAAAATTAAAAAATAAAAATGAGCTATTTTAGTCATTTTTTTTTTGTGAAAAAAACTTAAAAAGTGATATCTGAGAGAATTGCCCAAAAAATAACAACCCTTGGATTAATAAAACATTAATCTCAACGGTTGGATTTCAATTTTTATTTTTCCCAAGAAATGAGGGTTTACATAAATATCGTTTTGACATAAAGAAAAAGAAAAAAAATCGAAGAAATGGAAAAAGACACGTAAGCGAAGAATAAAAGCTCCGGTAACCACTTTCATTTGTCTGTCTCTGCCTTTTAGTCTGTCAACGTTTTTCTAATTTTGTCATCTTTCTCTCTTCCAAGAATTCCTTTCAGTTTCTCTCTTTCTTTGGAGGAGTTTGGGACTAAGGCCATCCATGCCTGCTCTTCTTCCGCTGTAAGCTCTTTTCGCCCTTCCATGGTTCGTATATTATTACCTTTTGCAGCTAATTTGAATATTGACTTAAAGGTCAATTCTAGTCTCGCATTAATATATATTTTCCATTTAATTAAAATAAATAGACTTCAATCTACTTTCCTCTTTCGTCACTTGACCATAGACTGACCTACCATAGTTAGAGCGCGACTAATAGAGGAGATTGAGAGAGAAGATATTTTCTCAGTCCATTTACTCCTCTCCTGACTCTCTCGTATCATCGACCAAATCTCTCTTTGACGATTTGCAGCGCCGCCGTCTGAGACTTAGGGTTCCGTTTTCAATTTTTGAAATCCGTCAGTATGGTGAGGAAACACGGCTGGCAACTCCCCGCTCACAAATTTCAGGTCTTTGATTCTATTGATTTGTGATTGCAATTTTTGGGTTTTTTTTTTTTTTTTTTTTTAGTTGTTGTTGATTGTGATGGGGTTTGCTTATGTAAAGTTTGTTTCTTTTTTTTTTTGTTTTAAAAGGTGATTGCGATTACGGTGTTCTGCTTGTTGGCTGTAGCATACTATGCTTTCTTCGCTCCTTTTGTTGGTGGACGCATCTGGGAGTACATTCTCCTCGGTGTTTACTCTCCTGTGGTATGCTCTTTAGTATATCCTTCCTTCTGAATCACGAGTTTGAGGCTCATACCCACTACCCTTGTTGGGTTGTTGAATTATGACTTGATATAAGTTTTGTTCGTCTTTGTTTTGCAGGCTCTCATTGTTTTCGTGCTTTATGTTCGATGTACTGCAATCAATCCTGCGGATCCAGGAATCATGTCCAAATTCGAAAGAGGAGGTGGTGACATGGGACATCATGACTTACCTTCCAAAGATATCGCCAGGAGGTTTAGTGAAGCGGGCAGTCACCTGCAGTCTTCTCCTTCAGTTGCCTCAAGGACCTCTACTTTACCAGCAAACTCTAGCGTGAAAGGCTCTGTTGGAGACCCTCAGAGAGTGGAGCCTGTTGTTCCGAGGAAATCTTGCTATAATCCTTTGGCTATCCTGTGCGGCGTGTTTGTTTATGAAGATTGTCGCAAGAAAGAAGAGATAGATGAACAGCAAGGGGACAGGGAAGAAGCTCTCTTTTGCACCTTGTGCAATGCTGAGGTATTATGCTACATTTGCATGCTTCTTTACTGCCACTTAATCCTTTTGCTGATTATTATTTTCTATTGATTCCTTCTTTGTGTCAGGTACGTAAGTTTAGCAAGCATTGTCGAAGTTGTGACAAATGTGTTGATTGTTTTGATCATCATTGCCGGGTAAGTCTTCGTACCATTGTTACAATGTTGAAGCTGTTTGGCTAGAGTTTTAAAGATCGAATGTTTAAATGTTACAGTGGCTTAACAATTGTGTCGGTCGCAAGAACTATATCACATTTATATTGCTGATGGCTGCCAGTCTTCTCTGGGTACGTATATGCTCATTCATCAAGCTCACTCTTTGCTTTAACCAGTAATCAATTAATCTCTCCCCTTCTCAGCTCATTATTGAAGCAGCAGTTGGGATTGCGGTTATAGTGCGTGTGTTTGTTAACAAAAGGGAAATGGAAACAGAGATTGTCAATAGGCTCGGAAATGGATTTTCTCGGGCACCTTTTGCTACGGTTGTTGTAAGTATTCTTAGTGTTAAGCAATTACAATATTGTGAGTATGAGCCTCTCTACTGTTGATGTTCCTGACGCTTTCTTGCAAATTATGCAGGGTCTCTGCACTGCTGTTTCCATGCTCGCATTGTTTCCATTGGGTGAACTTTTCTTTTTCCACATGCTTCTCATTAAAAAGGTGAGTGTGGTTATGGTATATAATATATGTTCTAAGTGACGTGAACTCACTTCACTTTCCCTGTTTTATTCTAATAGGGCATTACAACTTATGAGTACGTTGTGGCAATGAGAGCAATGAGTGAGGTTCCACCCGGAGCTTCTGTTGATGAGGAAATGCCTAATGTGATGTATTCTCCCTCTGGATCTGCCACGACCGGCTTTAGTGGTGGGAGCTCCCTTAGTCTACCATACAAAGGAGCCTGGTGCACTCCGCCTAGAGTGTTTGTTGATTATCAGGTATCATTTGCTTTTCCATTGAGTATATATACATTAATTGATATGTGGCCTTGATACTTGTTACATTGGTTGCAGGATGAAGTGATTCCTCATTTGGACCCTGGGATGGTTCCATCAACGGTAGATCCAGATGCAACTGAATCAGCAGAGAGGGGCAACAAGATTCCTAAGAGACCTGTCAAACTCAGTGCTTGGAAACTCGCGAAGCTGAATTCAAACGAAGCCACGAGGGCAGCAGCCAGAGCAAGGGCGTCATCATCTGTTCTACGGCCAATAGAAAACCGTCATGCACAAGACGATGAACTTAGTTCCAGTGGCACCATGAGTGTCGTCAGTAGTGTAAGCACAGATGCAAATGCGGCTGCGATGAGTAAAGAGATGGGGAACAATGATCCAAGGTTGCCTCTCTCTAGAAACTCTTTCGCTCCAAGCCATGGTAGCAAGGACGAGTACGAGACAGAGACCCACAGTATGAGCAGTTTCAGCAGTCCAAGTCATGTTCACGAGGCTGTCTCGCTTAGTCCTCTCCCTCAGTATCATACTGCTGGCAACCGCTTTGCTGCAGGGGCCTCATCGAATGCTCCCTGGCCACCTCTCAATCCAGGAATGATCCACTCAACCTTTGATGAAAAGATAATGCAGAAAGGAAACAAGGCCGATCCATTGCCACACCCTGCTCCTGCTCCCGCAGCTTCTCTTCTGAGAGATGTGAGAAGAACATCAGTTGTGTGGGACCAAGAAGCAGGTAGATATGTATCAGTACCTGCTACAACATCTGAGGCAAGAACCAGATTAGCTTCACACCACCAGCCAATTCCCAGCTCACACGCTCAGAATCCAAGATCCGTTCTTCCACCTCAAGATTCTTCATCAGGGAAAGCCCCTCTTCATCCTCCTCCACCGCAGCAAGGAGAGAAACTCATGTATACAGGTGACTCTATCTTCTTTGGAGGTCCGCTGGTAAATATCCCGAACAGAGATGGTCTAAGAAACGAAGGTGACTCGGGAAGAGAGGGGCAAGACAGAATGACACTGGCATTACCTCGGGAAGCTAGATTCAGAAGAGACACAACCTCAAACCAGCTTCCAGTGTTTGCTCCTGTGGGTACCCGCAAGTAGAAACCATAACTATTTCAAGGACTTTGTTCTCATCGATCTGAGACTGTCAAGGTTAAGGACATACATGTAGCTGTTTGACGGTCAAAACTCATGGAGTTCGCTCAGCAGTTGCAGGAAAGTCTAATGGGGGTTGATTGAATCTTTGAGTATTTGAGATTGAGAGGTTTGCGGAGGACTTAATGAGGTAGAAAGTAGAATCCTTTGTGAACATTTCTTCCACGGGTTTAGCCTTTCTTACTTCATTGCTTCGTATTCGCTTTAAAGACTAGTTTGTTCTATGACTCCATGAATCTAACCTTGATTTTATGATCATTACTCCACAGAATTACCCAAGGTTTAAAGTTACATCTTGGTTCTGGATACAGTCTAGCTAACCTGTGTCTTGAACTGTTACTTTCTCTCGACTTTGTAGCAGCCACTGATACCCTCCCCACCGAGATATACCATTCCCCTGTTCAATGTTAACCCAACAAAGCCACTTCGTCTCTCTAGCTAAACTATGTATCCATAGATCGAATGATCCAATCTCACTTCAAAAACAGGGTGAATAGAAACTGTGATATTTGCCCAAAAAAAAAAAAGAAACTGTGATAATGATAGCGAAAACGTATTTTGTCTGTGATAGGACTTTATGAAATTAGATATCATACATTTATAAAATAATCCATTAGGATATTTGAGATTATAATAATCCATCAGAATATTTTTGAGATTATACGATAAATTATTTTGTCAAAGATCTATACTATTATTTGATAAGTGAATTTGCTTGCTTATCATGTTTTCCATGATTTTAGTTAATTTGTCTATTTGTTATCTTTTCCATGATTTTAAGATAAATCATTAATTTAATTAATATTATTATTTAAATTATTATTTTAATATTTATATAATATCATAATATTAAGATAATTGATAAACATTAAACTATTCTATTGATATATATATATTCTATTATTTTAAAAAATATTTAAATATATAATTATCATGATATTTAAGAAATTTAATTAATAAATTGATATTAAAAATTGATATTAACAATATCTACCGATAATATCATCATTACTTTTATCTTATATTTAGTTGATGATTTTAATGACTAATATTATAGTCAGTTTCTCTGACTTTTATTAGAAATATTGATCAAATACATATTATTAAAAAAACTATATACGAGTATACTAATATATCTTTATTTGATAAGTGAATTTGCTTACTTGTCATGTTTTTCATGATTTTAGTTAATTTGTCTATTTGTCATCTTTTCCATGATTTTAAGATAAATCATTAATTTAATTAATATTATGATTTAAATTATTATTTTAATATTTATATAGTATCATGATATTAAGTTAATAGATAAACATTAAACTATTCTATTGATATATATATATATATATTCTATTATTAAAAAAATATTTAAATATATAATTATAATGTTATTTAAGATATTTAATTAATAAATTGATATTAAAAATTGATATTAATAATATCTACCAATAATATCATCATTACTTTTATCTTATATTTAGTTGATGATTTTAATGACTAATATTATAGTCAGTTTCTCTGACTTTTATTAGAAATATTGATAAAATACATATTATTAAAAAAATTATATACAAGTATACTAATATATATGTATTAATCAGTTTCTTTGGTTTATTCGGTTTGATCGGTTAATATACGGAACCATATCTATATATTGCGGTTTCTTAAAAATAACATTCATTCAGTTTATTTGGTACTACCATATCCAGATTGTTTTCTCTATTTCGATTTGGTTCGATTTTGAATGGTTCGGTTTTACCGGATTGAAAATTCATATACTATCATTATTTTGTTGATGTTTTGTAGTTGTGATTTTATAAAATCCTTTCAGTGCCACATGATTTCTTTTCAGTCCAAAATACAGTATATATGTGTTTAATTTCAAATACACATTTCTTAATTTAATTATTACTATAGAAAATATTTTGATCTAAAATCTACATCACATAAATAAAACTATGAAACAAAAGAACATAATTTAATACATTGATTACCAATATTAATATTGAAATTTTATGATTTATAATAATTTAAAATTTCTATCAAAATTAATTATTATTTTTATAAAAATAAACATTAAAACTAAAAAATTGTTAGGTATGTAGATATATTAGTCCGCACAAGGTGCGGATCAACTAGTTATAAGATAAAATAGGTTCGATAAATCGTTTAATCGTTTTTAAGGTAGTGTGAAAGTCTGCAAAGAAATAAAAACACCAAATAAACAATTTAATAATACTAAAAAAGCTTAATGCTCAAAAGATAGCATGTCCACGTCAGATTAAAAGAACATCTAATCATGAAGAAGGTCTTTTACTCATAGTCAGAAATTCATCTATGATGGATTTTTTCCCGTGGTCTAAAAACTATTTTACTCAGGCACAATCTAACAATACTAAAGAGGATTACCGCTCGTTAGATTAAAAAGAAAGCCAACCAGGGAAAAAGTCTTTTACTCATAGTCAGAAAATCATCTATGATGGGCTTCTTTCCGTGGTCTGAAATATATTTTACTCTGGCAGAAATCGAACCCACTTGGGCTTTTATCACTTGCACGGTCGCATGATGCCTTTTTCTAGTGCACCGCTACGATTGATGATGTTATGCATGGCTCTGCTTGGTATTATATTGCCTGCAGTGGGTGCAATACTAAACTACCAAAAGCCAAACTTCGTTGATGTGTACAAAATGTGGGAAAGTTAACATAGCTGGTGTTGCACAGTGTGAACTCTCGCCTCAATATTCAATTAAGCTTTTGCTGATATTGGCTTTTGAATTTTTCATAACAGGTACCGTGCAAAGATCACTGGCTGTTTTTGTTATACTTAGTGATGCTGGTCGCGAGTTGACTGGGAAGTATGCATCATAATTAGTTAGCAGCTACTTTGAGGTAACTTAGCATCAGGCTATACATCATTCTCAAATTATAATGAAAACCAAGGAGTTGACCATGAGGTGCCTGTCAGGGAAGTCTGAATCTTATTACTAAAGCGTCAAATGATTCAAATACTCAAACAAATACGAGTTTGACATCTTTTGATCCTCGAGAAGAAAGTGATAAATCTTGTATAACCATCTCAAGCTCATCCTCTTCCAGTGCACTATCCCATGACCGAAACAAAATTGTCGCAGTCTTTAAGCAGCAAGCATTTCTCAACACAAATTTGACCAGATCTAACTCTTTTTGCGATCCATATATCCCTATCCACTTGAAAGTTCCGAGACTCGACAACAGACATCCTGGAACACAATTCAGTTGATTCTCCCAGCAAACCGGTGGATCCTCACAAATATCTGTATGATCCTGAGATCAAATGGGACAGATTTGCTTACACGTACATTAAATTAAGCCAACACAATAGGTCTGTTTCGAAGAAACTTACAATAGTTAGATGGACCACAAGCTCTTGTAAATTAGGAGAATCTTTGAGGAACAGGACAAGTAATTTTGACCATTTTATAGTACATGAACACAGCTTCAGATGACGAAGCTGGCTCAAGACAATACCCTCACGATATAAAGCCTGCACACGATAAAAAAAAAAAAAAGAGAATAAGGAGGATGTTCTAAACTGAGATCGACAGATGGATTAAAACATGTTACCTTTTCGGCTTGGTCAGGTAGGCATAATGAAAGCCGCTTGACATATGTGATTAAACTAACAAAGTTTTCTGTATCAAGGTATGTCGAATCAACTTCCATCTCCTCCAACTTAGGCATATCATCAGAATAGAAGGAGTAACCATTATAATCAAAATCAAAATCAATATCACTAAAGTCATCATGTTCACAAGTATAATCCGTAAACTTGAAATACTTTAAAGATGGAGTGTTCATCACAAGCGCTTGGAAAAAAGATCCTCTACATATCTTTAGGGTTAGTCTCTGCAGGGACGGCACAATTACACTAAATGTTTCCAAATGTTCACTTTCACATCCATTGTGTTTCACAAATAAATCCTCAAGAACAGGGCAACTGGAAAGAAGTCGGTGAAGAGATTTTTGATCTGCGTAAGTAACACCTTGAAGAAGCAAAGTTTTCAGGGAAGGGAGACAATCAGACAAGTTGTACGAGGAACATCAACGAGAATCCCCTCTTCCAGTTTCAAGATCACGAGTGATTTGCAAGTATACAAACTACTCGGCAGTTTAGTAGTCTGGGATTCAAAATTAGGATAAAGGTCAAGACTTAACTCACGAAGGAAGCGAGTAACTGCAATAGCTACCCACATTCTGATATCTTCCCGTGTAACTGATCCTTCGTATCCGTAACTAAAATTGAGACGCAAGCTCTCTATGACTGGAGCTCTATGTTGTGGCATATTCAGAGTAATAAAATCAATTAAACTCTTGCGTTCATCCATTGAGTGATCGTACTCAAGTTTAGGCAGCCACATCCAGAGAAACTCCCATCGCTTGGATAAAATACTTGTGTTTGCAGCAACTTTTGTTGGAAGAGGCAATAGTACCTTCAAAAGCAATTCATCAGGCAACTGACTGATTTTGTCCATATCTTGGCAAACTCCAAGCACGAACTGAAGCAACGAATCAGAAAAGACTGCAAAATATTGAATTGTCTTCACGCCGGCTGTTATATACTTAAGGCCTTGGGGCTAGGGGAAACAAAAAGATTTGGTCCTCTAATAATTTTATTGTGGGAAAATTCCTTACAAATACAATGCCTAATTTTCATTTGATAATAAAATATATAAATTATTTTGGATCCCCGTTTAATACACTAACTAATTTTGGTTGTCTTGTCTATTAGGTGATGATTGTTTAGTAGTTTTTGATTTTAGTTTTTAGCTTTTGGATTTTAGGTTTTAGATTTTAGATTTTGGTTTTTGATTTTCAGTTTTTGTTTTTAATTTTTCAGCTTTTGGTTTTAGCTTTTAGATTTTGATTTTAGTTTTTAGCTTTTGGATTTTAGGTTTTAGATTTTAGATTTTGGTTTTTGATTTTCAGTTTTTGTTTTTAATTTTTCAGCTTTTGGTTTTAGCTTTTAGATTTTGATTTTAGTTTTTAGCTTTTGGATTTTAGGTTTTAGATTTTAGATTTTGGTTTTTGATTTTCAGTTTTTGTTTTTAATTTTTCAGCTTTTGGTTTTAGCTTTTAGATTTTGATTTTAGTTTTTAGCTTTTGGATTTTAGGTTTTAGATTTTAGATTTTGGTTTTTGATTTTCAGTTTTTGTTTTTAATTTTTCAGCTTTTGGTTTTAGCTTTTAGATTTTGATTTTAGTTTTTAGCTTTTGGATTTTAGGTTTTAGATTTTAGATTTTGGTTTTTGATTTTCAGTTTTTGTTTTTAATTTTTCAGCTTTTGGTTTTAGCTTTTAGATTTTGATTTTAGTTTTTAGCTTTTGGATTTTAGGTTTTAGATTTTAGATTTTGGTTTTTGATTTTCAGTTTTTGTTTTTAATTTTTCAGCTTTTGGTTTTAGCTTTTAGATTTTGATTTTAGTTTTTAGCTTTTGGATTTTAGGTTTTAGATTTTAGATTTTGGTTTTTGATTTTCAGTTTTTGTTTTTAATTTTTCAGCTTTTGGTTTTAGCTTTTAGATTTTGATTTTAGTTTTTAGCTTTTGGATTTTAGGTTTTAGATTTTAGATTTTGGTTTTTGATTTTCAGTTTTTGTTTTTAATTTTTCAGCTTTTGGTTTTAGCTTTTAGATTTTGATTTTAGTTTTTAGCTTTTGGATTTTAGGTTTTAGATTTTAGATTTTGGTTTTTGATTTTCAGTTTTTGTTTTTAATTTTTCAGCTTTTGGTTTTAGCTTTTAGATTTTGATTTTAGTTTTTAGCTTTTGGATTTTAGGTTTTAGATTTTAGATTTTGGTTTTTGATTTTCAGTTTTTGTTTTTAATTTTTCAGCTTTTGGTTTTAGCTTTTAGATTTTGATTTTAGTTTTTGGTTATGCAGTATTTTTTAGTTTTTAAAAGAATAATTATATATTACTTTTAAATAATACAACAAAATATCAATTAAATATTTAGAAGTTACGATAAAAGTTTATCAAAATATTATGATTTTGTTTAATAATAAAATACAGTAACATGTTTCTAGTTCTTATATTATTATAAAAATATATTATAATAAAATGTTAATCATAAAATAGATATAAGTTGCAAAAATTAAAATATTTTAAAATAATAAACTATTTAGAAATTTTCGTATATAAATTATATTTTATTTTAAAACTTGAGTGACAATTGTTTTATGATATAAATGATTAGTTTTATATGTAATCTTGAGTGGATGAAAAATGATTTCTGAAAAAATTAATAATTATTAAAATATTTAAAATTATATATTTTCACAATTAAAATGTTTCGCAATTTATCATGTTTAAAAAAATTAACATGTTTTACTAAAAATATAAATAAAAAATAAAAAATTTGTTTATGACTAATACATAATATTTATAAACTAAGATTACATTTTTACTTTGTGTTTCAAAAAAAAATACATTTATTCTAGAGCATATACATTTAATCAATGTTGATAAATATTATATTAATATTATCAAAAAGCTAAAAAAAAAATATAAGAAGCTACGTGCTCCTCTACAAAAACTAGAAAAACATGGATTTTGGTTTTTCACTTAAAAGTTGATACATCATGTAAAACTGGTTTCCCTAGTTTATAGGAAAACTCTTTTACTAAAATCTTGATTGGGTGTAGAAAGAGTTTTGGTTTCCTATAATTTTAGGGAATCAGCTTTTTAGAAATCTTGATTGGCTAAGAAAATGATTTTTGAAAAACAAAAACCAAAAACCATTCTAAAAACTAAAAACAATCAACACCTTAAATACACAAACTTTTGAAATTTGCTGATTTTACACGAGTTATTCTTGGGTTCACTCCCTAGGGTGAACCTCTAGGTTCACCAGCCAATAGGATTTCATTATTTCAAATTCGATATTTTTTAAAAAAGGAAATAAAATATTATCAAGTTATATTATGTTTTTAAAATAAAAAAGTGAAAAAATAGGGAATTAAAAAAAATCTTTTTAACGTCGTCAGCAAAACACTAAACCCTAAATCCTAATCCCTAAACCCTAAATCCTAAACCCTAAACCCTTGGGTAAACTCTAAACCCTTGAGTAAATCCTAAACTCTAAATAAAAACACTAAACCCTAAAACTCTAAACCCTAAATCCTAAACCCTAAACTCTTGAATGTTTTAGTATTTATTGATTTTGATTTAGAGTTTAAGATTTATCCTAGAGTTTAGGGTTTACCCAGGGGTTTAGGGTTTAGGATTTAGGGTTTAGGGATTAGGATTTAGGGTTTAATGTTTTGCTGATGACGTTAATTTTTTTTTTTTTTTGTAATTACTACTATTTTTTATTTATTTCTTTTTACCTTTTAATTTTAAAAAGATAATATAATTTGATAATATTTTGTTTTCTTTTTTAAAAGATATCAAATATGAAATAATACAATCCTATTGGTTGGTGAACCTAGAGGTTCACCCTAGGGGGTGAACCCAAGAATAAGTCATTTTACACATCGCTTTTGACGACGTCAATTATGTTTACCTAAAGTGGTGACAACGTTAGTGCTTAATTGCACACGTGGCTAAACAGAGAAATGAAAATTCCTTAAAAATATATGAACTAATTTTTATTTGCTAATAAAATATACTAACTATTTTGGATCTCCGTTTAATACATGAACTAAGTTTCATTTTCTATCTAATACACAAATTTTTGAAATTTATAAATTTACACATCTATTCAGACAACGTCAACTATGTTTAACATAATATGACGTTAATTTTAATTAAACACTAGATTTCGACCCGCGCGTTTTTTTTCATTTATTTTTATAGAAATATTTTGTTTTCAATTCTAAATTGGTATATATTACAATATATATGTGTCCATTAATTTTTAAAACATATTAAGTTTACGATATATTTTTTTCATTGAATAGATTGTTTCAAACTTTTATATGTATTTGTATGTTCTTCTATATATATATTTTTGGATTATTATTTCATTATTAAAATCGTAACTATATATATAAAAATATTAGTAAAATATTGTTTTATTGTCATATTCAAAGATATTGTAACATTTCACAAATTTATAATGTTTTTTAAAAATTAAACTTTTCGCTTCATAGATTTATATTATCGAGTAAATAATTAAACATTTAGTTTTGTTTAATTTTTAAAATAAGCTATATAGTTTAAAATTTGTTTTCATTGGGTTATGGTAGTAAAGATTAATCATAGGTAGATAATATGATTTTTGTTATTTTAAAAAAAAATCTTTATAATTTTAAAAGTTAACATCGACAGATATTTAAATATTTAGCATATACAAGTATAGTATTACAATATTTAATTATATCTATTTAGTTTATACTATCTATAAATCCAATGGATCATCTATTGTTTAAATCTAATTATTGATAGCCCAAAAAAAATTTCTGGTATGCCTAAAATTTAAATGATAAGATTTGATATTAAATGTAACATGATTTTTTAAGAATATGTCCATTAAGTCCATTTTTTTTTAAATCACACATGAATCAAGGTTGTGACTTCTGTTTTAATATATAAGATGTGGTTAACTAAACTATGAAAAACGCTCACAGTCAGCCAAAAACTCTCTTATTCTCTAAACTTTGTTATTTTTCTTCTTCTTCTTCTTCGCTTTGATTTCCTTTTATATCGTTTCGAAGTGGAGTCGATTTTCATCTCGTGAAAAAGGAAAAAAGAAACTAAATAATTTTAAACGAGTTTCTGATTTTAGAATTAGTTTAGTGTTATGTGTTTCTGATTCTTATTTTTCTCTTTGATTGCATTGATAATGAGTCAATCAAGGTTAATTTCAAAAGTTTGTGTGTTTCATGGGAGACAAAATTTAGTTTGTGTATTAAACAGAGATCCAAAATAGTTTGTGTATTTTATTAAGAAAAAAAATTAGTTCGTGTATTTTCATGGAATTTTATTTGTATAATTAAACAATAACACCGTCGTTACTTCCATTACATATAATGGACGCCGTCTAAAACGATGTGTAAAATCTACAAATTTTAAAAGTTTATGTATTTATTAGGTAACGTAAATTAGTTAGTGTATTAAACATGGATCCAAAATAATTAGTGTATTTTATTAGCAAATAGAAATTAATCTGTGTATTTGTACTGATTTTCCCTTTTATTTTCTTAATAAAAAACAAGGAAACTATTTCTAATTTTTTTTTCTCTTTCTTGATTCCGGTTCTGTAACGTGAGGTAGCAATTAAGTTTATGATTTATTGGTGATTGTCATTGACACGCAACTTGCAAGGTTTTTAGACTTGTTAGTCCTATTATTCCGCGATTGATATTTGATTCATTACTTTTCCAAGACCCACTTTCCCCGTATAAATGATCTTGATTAGTTTGACAGTTTGTTGTTTATAATATATATTATCTGTGAAGTGATTTAGCGTATGATTTCAAATTAAAAGTTAGAGAAATTAATATATAGAAAATTGGACTATATAACCTTCAAACAAATTATAATTCACCTACTATCTAAAAGACTTAATTTATCTATATACCCTGTACATAATATACATTATTTCCATATTGCTCTCATATTCAACCGGTGAAACCTAATACCAAAAAAACTTAAAAAAATAATTAATTAATGTAACAAGTAAAATATGTGGTCACGTTGTATTTACTCTCACCTCTCAAGATAATTAGATAGCTTTCATGAAGATGAAGATGAACGTGGTCTTTTATTATGCATACATCTTCTTGAACTGAATTTCTTCTCATGAGAAGAACAAAGAACAACGATGAAGACGTATACGGTGAGCAAACATAACAACTCTTTCATTTTTTTCCTCTTTCTCTTAAATCATTGATTCTCAGATCATGCTTTTGGTTTCATACTTTGTTTTCGTTTCTTTTTTTTTTAGTGATCCAATGGTGAAGAATAACGACGGCGGACCGGTAAAAGCGTCGCCGTGTCGGAAAAAAGAAAAAGAGATGAAGATGATCTCTATATGATAGTGAAGAATAACGACGGTGAACGAAGTGAAGGTGTATCAGCATGTTTGACAGAAGAAGAACTGAAGAAGATGAACTTATCGTCTATACTATATTCGGGAAAAGAATAGTATAGTATATATTCTTTAGTGTAGTTATTTATGTAAAGTTCCTATATTATTTGGGATATATATCTAAACAATCCCTTAAAAATGTAATCATCTTCATATTTACAAATTTGATAGTTTTCTTCTATGTCATTTTGTATAATTGATTGTAATATGAAATTGATACTATATTGGTTTAAGTGTAATGATTAAAACCTATTTTGGATAGATGACAAATAAACTCTTATATTAAGGTACTATACTACATTTCTCAACTATAAATAATATTTATATAGTATAAATTAATATTACATAATATTATGTATTATTTTAGATTTTGATATTTGGATTTAGAGTTTATATTTGAGTTTATGGTTTAGTAATTAGTGATTAGGGTTTAGTATTTAGAGTAATAGGGGTGAGTTTGAGGCCAATATTAGATTTTGAGATTTGAGTTTAGAGTTTAGGGTTTATGGTTTCAATTTGGGTTTAGGGTTTATACTTGGGTTCAGGGTTTAGGGTTTAGTATTTAGAAGGGCGAGGTTGGGATTTAAGTTTAGTGAACATGTATCGTTTCATTTGACGATTAATAAAGAGTGTTTTATTTTGTTCACCAATATGTACTATACTGTTTATTTTATTCCATTATGTTTGGGTTTAGGGGTTATACTTAGGTTTAGGGTTTAGTGATTAGAGTTTAAATTTTAGTATTTGGAAGGTGTGTGGTTAAGGTTTGGGTTCAATGATAGCAGTTTAGGGTTTAATATTCAAAATATACCTTCAAGTGTCCAATATTGGAAAAATATTTATAGATTGTATTTGGGTTTATAGGTTCCTGTCTAGAGTTTAGATTTACATAGTAGAGGTTTGAGTATAGTAAACCATATTATATATATATATATATATATATATATATATACTATTTGGGTTTATGCTTCCTTAATTAGGGTTTAGCTTTAATAATTAACTAGAGATTGACCTGCACGTCCGTGCGGGTGTTAATTTTTATGGTTTTATAAATTTTTATTCGTTATTTTATAACTATCGTTATATATTTAAGATGTGTCGTCATATAACTAATTGTATTCAAAAGATTTGGACTAAATCGGGTAATAAGATTATTTTTGGTACAAATATACGAACCCCTTTCGGATACATTGGTTATTTAGATATTTTTATGTTTTTACACATCAGAATCAAAATCATTCAGACCTGGGAGGATCCAACTCAAACCTCATACATAAATTTATAATATTCAAGTGACGCCTAATTTTAATAATATAGATGGTGTGTCTTGTATTGTTGTTTTTTTGCAGGTGAAGAGGATTTACTATTTGCATTTCATACTATGGATACACCATTGAATTTTTTTGATTATTTTAAACATTCTTGTACAATACTACTTAGACTATATGGAATAGAAAATATGTAACATGCTAACCAAGTAAATGTGCCTTCAAGTGTCCAATATTAGGAAATAATTTATAGATTGTATTTGAGTTTATAGGTTCATGCATAGGGTTTAGATTTAGTTAGTAGAGGTTTGGGCTTAGTAAACCATAATATATTTTTTTTTCCATTCTATCTGAGTTTAGGGTCTATACTTGGGTTTAGGGTCTATACTTGGATTTAGGGCTTAGTGATTAGGATTTAGGGTTTAGTGATTAGCATTTAGGGTTTAGTATCGAAGATTGAGGTTTGAGTTTAGTGATAACAGTTTAGGGTTTAGTATTCAAAAGTTAGGGTTTAATATAAAATTAGTTTCATTCAAATGTTTGACAATGTAGGGTCATCTCTAGTTCAAGAACGTCTTTTTCATCAACAAGTACTTTTATTTCTTCTCGTACTATTTTACATATGATGCTCAACTAATATAAATAGAATAAACATTTGTATACTATTTTATACAATATCCATACTATGTATGTATAGTACTTGAAAATATTATATATTTAAGATTTTGATTTTCTTTTACATATATATTATAGCTTAGATCTGGGTTTAGGATTTAGTGGCTAGGGTTTAGAGTTTAGTAATTAGGGGTTGGGTTTAGAGTGGGAAAATGGTCTATTCCCCTATGAACTAGTTGTTTCCGGTTTTTTCACACATAAACTTTGAAGTCATATCAAAAGCTACATGAACAACAGAAAAATTGCTTATTCTCCTATGAAGTAGTTATTCTTGGTTTTTTCACACATGAACTTTTAAATCATGCCAAAAACCACATGGACAACTCTCTTTTTTGAATTACATACACAAACTATCGATTTTAAACCAATTCTCCTAAAACCGTATACGTGTTATTTAAAAGTTAATTTGGTTTATGACAGATGGAGAGCCGGTTTAATTTGAGTTGATAAAAAAATACTACGTCGTTTTATTCTTCTTTTTTTTTTTTTTGTCAATTGCTCATTTTCTTCATAAATCGTTTTATTTTTCATCATCAATTGGAGATACTGCACCGATTTTATAGTTCCTTGTGGCAATACATGGAGATTGGTAAGCTAGTAGTTGATGCTCTTCTTTCTTTGTGAGTCATGTAAAATGTTTTATTCTTCTGCAGAATAATAAATCTTATCCCCAATCGATGATGAAGAGTAAAACGATTTCTGAAAAGAAAAGCAGTTGAATAAAAAAGAATAAAATAATAAATTGGCTCTCCACCTGTTATAAATCAAGTTAACGTTTAAATAACACTGTTTACGGTTTCAGGGGAATTAGTTTAAAATCGATAGTTTGTGTATGTAATTCAAAAAATAGAGTTGTTCATATGGTTTTTGGCATGGATTAAAAGTTTGTGTGTGAAAAAACCAGGAGCAAGTAGTTCATAGGGGAATAAGCCATTTTCCTGCTGTTCATGTAGTTTTTGGCATGGCTTAAAAGTTCGTATGTGAAAAAACCGGGAAACAATTAGTTTATATAGGAATAGGCCATTTTCCCGGTTTAGAGTTTAGTATGATATTTTCCATCTTTATATAGTATAGTTTAATATCACAAAATATTATATATATTTTTAGATTTTAATTTTATTTTAAAATTATAAATATATAATATAGTTTACATTTGAGTTTGGGTTTAGTGATCCATTTAGGGTTTAGTATTTAAAAGTTGGAGTTAGATTTTGGTTTATACTTGAGTTTAAGGTTTATATTTGAATTTAAGGTTTAGTGATTAGGGTTTAAGGTTTAGTATTTAGAGATTAGTTTCACATTGAGATAAGTTTTAGTATCTAGATTTAAGGTTGATGTATAATTAATATTCTATATTATTTTGGTGATGAAGTAGAATTAATGAAATGTTAGTGGTTATTCTGTATGTGATGTGGCTGTATTATTTTCCTTTTGTTGGTGCCAGTTTGCATTAATTATTGGTCACACTTGGATTTTGTCAACGTCATCTCTACATCTTTAAGCCACTGACAACTTGTATGAATCAAGAGTAAAACCGGTGGAAATGAAGCACAATTGTTAGATAATACATTATGTCAAAATCAGTGCTCTACACTTTAATTTTTTTCCCAGACTTGGTCATTTCACAAATTCACCCATATATGGAAAATTGGTTCCCTTAATAAATAAAAAATATAAATTATGTACAAAATAAAAAGAATTTAAATTATTTTAATTAGATAAATGATTAAAATTATTAATAATAAGAATGATCCATTCAAATATAAATATTTTTGTATTTAAGCTCTCACGTTAAAAGTTACAGGGGTTGATATCATTTATACATTTAACGAATAAAATATATAAATTACTTACAAAATAAAAACGAGTTTAAATTATTTTGATTAGATAAGTGATCAAAATTAATAATATGACGAATTATCCAAAATAAATTATTTAAAAAGAAAAGATAATTCATATATATATATTGTGTTGTTATATGAAAATATGTTTTAATAAAAAAAAATTTTGAAAAACAGAAAACTCATTACTAAATAATAAAAAAAGTAAAATTCTTAATTTTGTATAACTGAATAGAAATATTGAGTTATCTTTATAAGATTTATCTATTAATAATGGTCGGCAGAGTATACCACTTCATGCGGCTATTAAGAATTTTCAAATTAAAACATGAATAATAGTTAGTTGAAAGACATAAATAATAATATATCACTACAGTCTTTTAATTAGTAAGAAAATATATTTATAAGTAATTATAAAATATTTATATCCGCATTCGTGAGCGAAACATCTAGTTTACATATACTAAAGGGTATTCTATTTTTTTGGTTCCTAGTTAATTAATTCGTAGTAAGTGTAACAACGAATTTACGTCGCTGCTACCCTGGGTTTTCCTCTCAACCTCTTTCACATAGCCTCTGAGATGAGCAAATTGATTTGCATACTCCTTCTTAAGCCATTTTCAATGCTAGTAGTATTCCTCGTTGGCATTGATTCCTTGACGCAACTAATTTCCAAATGTCTTTAATTTGGTATTGTATTTTCTCTGGCACCAGACCACTATTTTTTTGCAACTTGTCTAGAAATAGCTTAGCTATTACCGGTTTGAGGAGCTTTCACTTTCCATTAGGGGTACCACTATGGTACTTGTGCCATATCTTAAATAACCAACACTGTTTCGGCTTTATCATAAGAGCAGTAAATCCCCCATTTAAATATCCCTCCAATACCACACTTAAAATTCAGTTTGCTCTTATCCCACATTTCTTGGACAATGTTTCTCGCCTTACTCAGAGCATATTCTAACATTGCCTCTCTGAACTCAAAACCGGACTAGAAAGTTGTTCCAATAGCTAGTTTGCCATCAATTTAGAAAATAAAGAGAAACAACAAAAAAACCTCCCGAGTTCGCCCTATTTCGCTCCCAAACCTGGAAATCGAGGAAGCGCCATTACTCTCTTTTCTCGACGCCGGTGGACCCTCTGTCTGCCGGCGTCGAGCACTCCAAGCTCATAGACCATCTCTCTCGCGTTACAGCTTCGTATATGTCTGTCGTTCTCGTTCCCCGCTGTCGTTTATGTCTCCGCGTCACCTCGCCCGACGGTCCTCTGCTACGACCGCCGCCTTTGGTGTGTGGAGGAGACGGGTCTGCTCTCTCCGGACTCACCAGATCTGTTGTTGTTTTTTTTTTGGGGGGGGGGGGGGGTTCCCATATCTCCATTAGTTTCAACGCTCACCGGCGCTGGGCTATACTGTTACGGTTGTCTCGTCGGCTTGACGGCTGCTGACTATCAGCCTTCTTCCGAGGCTAGCTTCTCTCACCGCGGTGTCGGATCTGTGCTTCTTCCCTCAGAGCCAAGACCATTGTATGTCAGCTCACTCTCTTAACTGAACCAAGGTTTTCTCACGTTTACTGCCGCTCCGCCTTCCTGCAACTCGTTTTCTTCAGATCAGAGTTTGGCCCCGGTTCGTTGCCGTTCAACCATCGGATCCCTCCCTCTCGACCGCGTTTCACCTTCCCCGCATTGACCTACTGTCGATGAAACCGGAAGGGTCTCACTAGGCTGGGCCTCATTGACCTGGATCGAAGTCAAGAGAGCCCACAAAAGCTAATGTGCCAGTTTCACAGCTCACTATGGGGGGGGCTCAACAAGTTTTTTACTGAAGTGTTCTGTCCATATCTATAACCTTCTTGCTATCTTGTGGAGCAGTTCGTTCGGGGACTGAAGATGCAGCGGGATTCGTTTCGACGAGTTTACGAAGTGCGGATTGGATACCAACGTCACAATTTAAGGTGACTATCTCTCTGCTGTCTGGCCATGTCGTGAAGGTTACACACTGACACATTCAAACACCATCTTGAGTTCACTGCCATCTTCTTCTTTTGAAGAACTATTCTTTTTGTCTTATGATGTTATAGTTTATGCTTTCACTCAAAGAGGATAGATATTTCCCTATATCATTTGTAATCAAGCAAGTTGAGCTCAATGAAAAAGTTGTGTTCCAAAAAAAAAGCTAGCTTGCCATCATATTTCTTTCCCTTAATTCTTCTATCTTGCAACAAACACATTTTCTTATTCATCTGAACTTTCAGGATTTGTCTTGTGTCCAATGAACTCCTCATCAACAAACTCAGCAACAGATTGCTCAATCTCATGTTAATAACGATCCACATCATCGCTTTTCTCCTATTTACTATTCACGACTTCTGTATTGTCATCTCCATTCTCTTCCAAATTGCCAACTCCATTCTCTTCCAAATTGCCAACTCCATTCTCGTTTTCATTTTCTTCTTGTTCTCAATATTTTTCATTCTCACTATTCATACAATAATCAACAAATATTCATACAAAACTCATATTTTCACAAAAATTGCATGATTAAGAAAAGTGAATGACATTTAAGAGGCCGCAAAAAGTTTTTTAAAAAACTCTTAAGAGATTAATGGATTAAATCCAAGCTTCAATCACGAGAAAGATTGAAGTTAATAAGACAATAAGATCAAGTTTGTGGATACAATTCACTTTGTAACCAAAAACTTTATTCTTGGTAATGACATTTATAATTTAGCAAAAATAAGCAAAGTGAATGATAATCACCGACCATATAACATGAGGGACAATAGTGGGCTTTGTTCTCCACCGCAATAGACGAAGATTCAGTCTCCATCACCAGAGGCAAAGCTACTCCATCGCCAAATGCAAGGCTTCACTCTCCATCGTCGCAGAGGAACAAAGACAAGAGTTCAATGCTGTCTGTCGACGACAAAAAGGTACATATGAGCAGGCCTGCATATTAGTAAATTTCATCCATCTTATTAAAATAGGAGTTATTCTTGGGTTCACCCCCTAGGGTGAACCTCTAGGTTTACCAACCAATAGGATTGAGTTATTTCATATTCGATATATTTCAAAAAATGAAACAAAATATTGTCAAGTTATATTACGTTTTTAAAATAAAAAAGTAAAAAAATAATAATAGTAATTACAAAAAAAAATATTTAAAAAAAATATTTTTGGAAAATTGCCACTAATACCACTTTTCTATTTTACACTAACCAACTTTACCATTAAAATTTTAATGGGTAAAGTACCATTATAGCCTTATCTAATCAAACATAAACATGTCTTCTCCAACAAGAATTTTCAAAATTGATCGACGACTCCAGCGAGAAATTCGACGATTCCGGCGAGATTCGACGACTCCGGCGATTTCTCCGGCGAGATTTGATGATTCCGACGACGTTGACATCCGACGAGATTTGGGGAAGACTACAAGATCAAACGAACAGAACAATCTCTCTTCACGAACGCGTAACAAAGGTCAGAGGATAATAGATAGTGATTTTCGTCTCTTTTCTGTAATTTTTGCTTGGTTTCTCAAAATCGATCAGTTTCTGGGAAGGAGACGAAGTTTTTCTCATGAAGTTTTCAAATCTCAGATTTATAAAACCTTATAAATTTTTATCGATGAGGAACATAGTGTTATGTATTTTTCTTTTTGATATATCTTCTTGATCATTCCTTCTCTAATCCCCATGTTCTTATAATCAGGTTATGATGATCGAAATATGTTCTATATGTGGAGAATGGAAACTAATAAATGGAATTCACTGGGATTTATAGTGGATGATCAGCGAGGATCCTCTCTTAGAATGATTCATGAAGATATCAGCTACAATGATTTGATTGTGGCTGTTTTAGAAGATTTTGGAATTGATGGCAACATAAACAATGGAAATCTTAGCTATGCCTCACCTTCAAAATTAAATTTTGGTACAAAAGAACTTCCTCCAGTATTTATTAGGAATGATCGTCAAGTAACATCTTATCTGAACAAACTTAAAGAGAATGGAGACCTTAATCTATGTGTAACCATTAAGGTAACTGCATGAAACTCTTTTGCTAACTTGTTTGTTTATTAGAGTTATCAGTTATTTTATAAGGTAGTATGTGGTACTAATGATTTGCTCATTGATGGAGGAAGTATGCTATAGTAGTATCTATTACAACTTTTACATTTGTAAGACCTTATAATAATAATTGTGCATTTTGGAGGATCATTACCACATATATTTTAACTATTAGCTTTTATTTTATTTTAAATGTTTCAAAGAAGAACTCAATTATCACCAATGATTGTGTCAAATATGATCTAGCCACGGGGTGAAGTTTTAATTAATCATGATTTGCCTATTGCTGGAAATAGTAATCCGCTTGAGGTATTTATTACAACTCTTATATTTATAAGTCCTTGTAAAAACATTATAAATGATTCTATATTTAGCTTTATCTTTTAATGTTTCAGAGGGAAACACAAATATCACTAATGATTGTGTCAAATATGGTTCAGACGCAGGATGAAGTGTTAATTACTAATGATTTGCCTATTGCTGGTAGTAGAAATTTCTGTCAGGAATTTATGACACCTTTAATGTTTATAACAACCTTATAAAATACAAGGTACAAGATTCATTACTAGCTTTATGTTTTTATGTTTCAGAGAGGAACACATAAATCACCATTGATTATGTGAAACATGATTCAGACACAAGATAAAATTTCCAGTACTCATGATTCGCCTATTGCTGGAAGTAGTAATGTATTTGAGGTACTTTTCAAAACTCTTACCTTAACATTCATAATTATAAGGTTCTGTAAATTGTTTTAGAAATTATACTTTATGGAGTTCTACAATAATATCGTTACTTTTGGCAGTATTGGCTCTTATTGAGCTATTGTTGGTTGTGACGTACATATTAAAACTTTGTAAATAAGGATTTTATTTTATAATGTCTTATAAAGGTAATATATACATGTTTAATTTTCTAGAGAGGAAAAAAAACACACCCAGAGACTAAATGGAACAACATTCAGAGAGTTTACGAAGTTTCTGGTATACAACTACTCGTATTAGAGATAGTCTTATTTAAGTGGTCTTGTTAGCAATAAAGTACATATAATTTTTTTCTTTGTTAAATATAAATATATAAGAATTTAATCAATGTCATATAATAGGTTATAAATTCTATTTTTAATGTACATGTTTCATGTTTTTATCTTAGAGAGGATTGGACTCGATGGGACTTGTTGTATATGGGTCTGGAAAGTCAAAATTGACATCTTTTTCTAGTAGGCGCGGTAGAGAAAGCATGGGAGAAGATTCACATTCCCATTCAGATATCTTGGCCCCAATTTGTTTAACAAATAAATGTGATGATGATGATGATTTGTTCTGCGGGAAGTTTTTCAAGGATAAAAAGAAAATGAGCACAAAGTTGAGATTGCATGCAGTTAGTAAAAGCTTTGAGTTCCACACAGAATATTCAGACAAAACACGTTATATTCTTAGATGCGTGGATGAAAAATGCAGTTGGAGTTTCCGTGCAAAATCAGTTAAAGGATCTCAGAGTTTTTTTGTTCGCCATTATGTATCTAAACATACTTGTGACACTTCTCTGAGCAGTATAAGTCATCGGCAAGCTACTGCGAAAATGTTGGGAACTATGGTTAGCAATCATTATGAAGGAGGAAAGATTGGGATGAAACCTAAACAGATCATGGAAAAAGCTAGAAAAGATCATGGTGTTGTGATTTCATATTCAAAGGCTTGGAGGTCTCAAGAGCACGCCCAAGATATAGCTAGGGGTACTCCTGATGACAGTTATGAAGCTTTGCCCAGCTGGTTTCACATGATAAAAGAAAAGAATTCAGGTTCTGTGACTTTTATTGAAGTTGATTCTGTTGGGAAATTCAAATACGCATTTTTGTCGCTTGGTCCATCTATCAGAGGGTTTAAGTTGATGGGGAAGGTACTTTCTGTTGATGGTGCCCATCTGAAAGCAAAGTATAAAGGGACTCTACTTGCTGCCACAGCACAAGATGGTAATTTTCACTTGTATCCTATAGCTTTTGCTATAGTTGATTCTGAGAATGATGCCTCATGGAGTTGGTTTATGAAATGTCTGAAAACCATCATTCCTGATGAAGAGGATTTGGTTTTTGTCTCTGATCATGCAACCTTTATTGAAAATGCTTTTTTACAACATTATCCGCTTGCTCACCATGGAATCTGCGTCTTTCACTTTGAAAAGAATGTCCAGGACAATTTCAAGAGTTCAACACTTGTCCCTTTGGTTGTTGAAGCTGCTTATGCCTACACCAAGGATGATTTTGATTGCTATTTTCATGAGATTGAGGCGTCCGACATTGTATTAGCAGATTATCTTCGTAAAGCAGACTTCAGGAAGTGGTCCCGAGCTTATTCTCCTGCTAATCGCTTCAACATCATGACGTCAAACTTGGTCGAATCTATAAATTACTTGCTGAAAGTGAGTCGTGAGTATTCAATAGTCTGTCTTTTTGACACTATTAGGATGATAATGACTAGGTGGTTCACTGAACGACGTGAGCAAGGAGTTCGTCACATCCACCTTGTCACGTTCGATGTGGGGAACAAGATGAAGGAGCTATATGATTTTACGTCTCGCTTTCTCGAAGTTTCCAAAATCAATGATTCAGAGTTTGAGGTTAAGGGAGATACAAGAGATCAAGTGGTGAATTTTCAAACAAGGCATTGTTCATGCTTTGTGTTTGATGTTGAGAAGTTTCCTCGTGCTCATGCAATTGCTGCTGCAAAGGCTGGAAACAAGCATGAAAATGATTATGTCGATGAGTTTTTCTCCAATGAAAGGTGCGTTCTCTCAGCCATTGTGGTAATACATTACCACGTTTATATATGTTTATATAATTGATCGAATTTATAAGGTTTTACAAACATTATTCTACAACACTTCTTTTTCATTTTTCTTTCTTGGTTGTACCTTTATCTAATTCTCTTAATTTTCTTATTAGGTTTACACTAGCATATTCAGAGAGCGTATATCCTGTTGATGATAAAGCATATTGGGATATTCCTCCCCATGTAGCTTCGTTTGTTTGTCGCCCTCCATCTACACGCTTTCCTAGTGGCAGGAGGAAAAAAAAAGAGGATACCAAGTTCGTGGGAGTATGAAAAATATCGGCGCATATCCAACCCATCACCCAAGTCTTACAAATGTAGCAGATGTGAACATAAAGGACACAACAAAAGTAGTTGTGTAGTGCCTATTTGATAACAGAGTAGTATAAAAACTTGTGTGCAATTGATTTTTTTATATGATGATATAAGAGAGAATTGGAATCCCATAGCTTTTGGGGAACCTTTATTATTACATTTATCATTTTATAATGCTTTATAAAGTTTACAGGTGTCTAATAAAAGTTATGTTACTTATTATACGAAATGTGTGGTTACATTAACCACCCTTTATAAAACATTAGGATTCAGATTAATTGCAGAAATTATATGTTCTTTTGATATCTTAGCTTACATGCATGAACATAAATAAAATATGTTTCCTTATCAAAGGATTAAGGTACAAACCAAAAGATATTTTTCTCATCATGGAGGATTAAGGTACAAGGCAACAGATGTTCCTCATTGAAGACATCAACAAAAGATAACACTAAAACTGAAAAAGTTTCATTGATATTAATTAAAAGCACTAAAAACTGAAAAGAGCTTCATTTCTTCAAATTCGCCATGCTTCTAATCGGCTTTTTTCAGATCTTCCAATACACGTCCTATCACATCACCGGCTGAATCTTCTTGTTTCTTTTGTCTTTTTGATTTGGAGGTATCAACGTTAGGTTCCATTTATAAGTATAACAATTAAGAAAATCAGAAATGATAATTGGATGTAGTCAATGAAATTTGAAAAAATATTTTATAAACCATTATACACAGAAATATTTAACTTATTTCCTCTTTCACGTTTCTTTGTAAACTTCACGGGCTTTTTAGATGCATCCTCATTCACTTCTCCATCCTTCAATTTTAATGACACAATAAGTAAAGTTACATAGAGTATATTAAACATTTAAAAAGTCAATCAGTTTATAAAGACTTATAAATCAGGTTACTTCATTGGTTTTTGGATTTTCACTCTCTTTAGCACCGATTTCTGCATCATCTTCTACTTGTTGTTGTACTTCACGTGGAGGTTTTACACTTTTCTTCTTTCCCTAATATTACAAGACAAAAAAATAACTTAGCAATTTCGAATTTAATAACAGCCTTTGTAAATCATAAATGATAATTGAATGTAGTCTATGAAATTTGAAAGAACATTTTATAAACCATTATACACGGAGATATTTACCTTATTTCCTCTTCCACGTTTCTTTGTAACCTTCATGGGCTTTTTGGATGCATCCTTATTTACTTCTCCATCCTTCAATTTTGATGAAACAATAAAAAAAATTACATAGAGTATATTAAACATTTAAAAAGGTTATCAGTTTATAAAGATTTATAAATCAGCTTACTTAATTGGTTTCTGGATTTTCATTTCCTTTAGCACCGACGTACACATCTGCATCATCTTCTACTTGGTGTTCCTCTTCCTCTTGTGTTTGTCCCTATTTAAAAAAAAATGATTACATATTTATAATGATTTATAAATATATAACGGTTGTTCAGTTTATAAAGAGTTATAAATAAGCTTACTTCATTGACTTTTGTTGTGTCACTTTCTTTAGCACCGTGTTCGACTTCTGTATCATCTTCTACTTGATGGTCTACTTCACCTGGAGGTCTTATACCTTTCTTCTTTCCCTAATATTACAAGACAATAACCTTAGCGATTTCCTGTCTTTTGGCATCTATATAATTTTGTAAAACTTCTGTGTCACCAACTTCATAATCAGCATTTTGTCCATTTACCTGAAAAATTATATGTCAATACAAATACATTGTATTAAGAATATGGAGACGTTATAGATAAGCATATGAATCTTTCTTTTCATTTACAACAGGAAACAAATATAGAAAATAGTTTACCTTCAATATTTCTCCACGAATGTTCAAAAAACCTTCAAGGTACTTCATTTTTTTTTCAAGAGACACTACCTTCTTAGTGAGGAATTCAATCTTTTCTTGATCAGTTGCATCAATCCCAGGAGCAGAATTATTTTCGTCCACTTCAGCTTCAGCAACGACAATGTCGACACTTCCATTAAGCCAATCTTGTCTCTTCAAACGATAACCTCTTTTGACAAGATCGACAACTCTTCCAAATTCACTGTCAACATCTTCAACCAAGTCGCTATGCAATTCGGGATCTCCAAGGATACATTTGACATCAACCTGACAAGTGTTTGCATATGATCAAACAATCGATAAAAGAAGAATACAAAGATTAAAACAGTTTTATAAAACATTATAAAAGGTTACCTTCTCCATTTTGTCGAATCTGTTAACCTCTTCAATAGTAAGCGATTTTGTTTCTATCCAATGCAAGCACAAGGGAAACTGAATTTCATCATCCCTAATACCAAAGAACGTGCCTAGTTGATTCACAGAAGATAACGCCCATAGCTGAAGTGGATATATAAAGCCACAAATCGCATATTGATCTTTCTCCGTCAACTTTTTATAGGCAAAGCTCTCCACTTCTTTTCGTAAATAATCAAAGGCCAAATTCCCCTAGGGATACTTGCAAAACTCTTTGAAATTTCTACCTCTAAGCAGACGCTCTTCTGGTATACTTGTCACTGGATTGCTTGCCATTAATATCCCTTCCACAAGGATTGTAGCTCCCAACCATAATCTCTGATCAGCAGAAAGCTTTGTACTCTTTTTCACAAGTAGATTAAGCAAGGTGTTTAAAGTTTGATTCTTCTTCATCCATGGGTCTTCCTTCTTGTTTTTTGTTGCTGAAGTCTCCACTTCCTCTTCATCTTTGTCAACAACAAAAGGCAGACCCGTTTCCAAGTGGAATTCTCTTAGAGAAAATCTCATTAGTTGTTCTCCAAAAGAAAACCACAAACCCTACTTGTCTATATCAATTCTCCTTAAGAGTAAGTGATGAATCAAATGCCTTGAAAACACCATATGGTTCTGCCTCCTTCCCATCTTAATTACCGGAGCCAGGAATGAATCTTCAAGCTTCTTGAATTTTCTGTCCAAAACGTTTTCAACTGTATCAACCAACTTCAGGTTGGAGCGCTTGTTAATTCTATCCAATACGCCTCCATTTGTACCAGGTTCGGAGATTCTTTTTGGCAAAGCAATCTTATCATCATATATACTCATCGTTTCACCTGAAACAATTCAAAATGGTAATGTCAAAGATATGTTTTATAATGATTTATAAAAGTTTTGTTTATCAACACTTGTAAATCATAATATATCAATCTAAAATTGATGAACCACATCAATAACGAAAGAACTAGCAATGAAATATATCGCAAATGACAAAAAAAAAAATCTAATCTACTCTATTCCAAGTTACGACATACTAAACCTAAAGGCCACAACCTCTAACAAAATTATTCAAATATTACACTAATATCAATCACACATCTATTATAGGCAGAGCGAGAAGAAGAATCGCCAAGAAGAACCAATAACATTACCGACGTTAAGAGAAATCGATGGTAATTGAAATCCACCAGTGAATAGTAGATTTTTGTAATAAAAAAATGGAGAACGGCGGAATATAAAAACAGATCAAAAGATGTGGTTGTGGATTTGTATCGGAAGAAACGCGAACGGAGGAAGACGATGAAAGGTCCCGTCTTTTTACCCTTAATTGTGACGGTTTTATCTCTAAGGCCCAATTTCGATTATCAATGTTTAAGGCCCAGGTATATATGGTTTAATGCTTAGAAAACAATACTATGGTTTTATAAACTATTATAGATTTACAAGCTCTTGTAAACTATTTATATGCTCTTATAAATTATTTATTGGACTTTATAAATTATAATATATAGATTCGTAAGTCTTCATAAATTATTTATAGGCTTTTATAAATCCTAATGTACATTTTACCTCGTGGTATATCTTGAGGGTCTATGATTGGAGTAGCTACATCATCCATCATATCATATGATTCATGAGGTAATGGTAACTCCACTACCTACACATCATTAGTAAAAACATATAGTTTAACGATAAGAAAAAGAAGCCTATGACAACACACAAGGGGGTGATAGTTTAAAACTTACATCTATGGTTTCATGGTTTTGTTTTTCAGTCTCAGTGGCTTCTAAAACAGAAGTGTTACTGTGGCTCTCTTGAGAGGATGTGATTTCGGTGGCATCATCATTCACCGTAACATCTTCATTGGATTCTAAAACAAGTGTGTTACTAGGGCTCTCTTGAGCGGATCTGATTGGTGTGGCAGCATTATTTCCAAATTCTCTCTGAAAAAATGGTGTAGGAAGGTTTTTAATTACACCAAAATTGAATACAACTTTTGTGTGAGAAAATCCCTTACGTGCGCGAATCCAACTACCACCACCTAGCCACTCCATTGACAGCCTAATCTCAGTGTAATTAAAAACCGCATCCTTTTTTGTGGCATCGAAATACACTTTGTAATTGTTTTCAATGAGAATTTCCGTCACACGACCTTTGCGCCACCCATGTGTAACAACCACTTCAACAAAGTCGTTCAGACTGTACTCTGCACAAAGATCTCGAAGAGGAGATGGCATGATTTTGCAAATATCAACTGTTGAATGTTTTCCTTCCGCTTCATCACTCAAATTTTGTGAGCTTGAACATATTTTGATCAAAAAATTTCTTCTATCACCCCCTTAAATCTCTGTAATTACTAATGCTCGGACCCATATTTTTTCCTTTTCACTTTCACTAATTTCACGGGTCATTTCCACCAACTTCCCTGTTCTAAACATGTGCTGACTCAATACCTTCAATTCCAAAACAATCATATATAAGCTAAAGCCCTAAACAATTCAAAATTTTAGAACTTAAAACATACAAAGAAAACAATACCTTGTTTTTGCTTTTGACCCATTCGGAGCCGATCCAATCAGCATGAGGTCTCAGTTGGCTTCTGATGAATCTCATTATGTCTAGTGGATCATCAAAGTAAACCAAAAAACTACCATCTGGTCTTTCAACTATGATAACACCAGTCCACCAACCATTATTAAAATAAGCATCCACCACCGACCCTTCTTTGAATACGACACCCTCATTCAAACACTTTGGCAGGACCGGCCGAATAAAACATCTTTCAATAGTTTCCTTGCAAGGATTTACACCGTCTTCGTGGAGCAAAGTTTTGTAACAAACCCGAAGCTTTTCTCCTTTCACTCTCGTCGGATTTTGCTCGAGCATAGCTCTAAACCAAGAACCTTTGAACCCATCTTCTTGAAGAGATACTTCTACTTCACAACTTTTGGCAATAGACAAAAGTTTTCCTTTTTTCTTCAAATTTTTCATCTTTGGTTACTCCTCAAAAGGAATCGAAAATGCAGAGCCCCAAAAAAAAAATCAAGAAAAGAAAGAAAGAAGGTAAATAAAATCAAATGAACGACATGCATCCAACAAACTGAAACAAATTGAGATTTTAGATAAATCAATTAGTTTCCATACATAAATTCAATTCGATTTTGGAGTGTATATACAAAAGCAAAGAGAAAATTCAATTTGATCTAAATTGAATATAAAAAGTCAAAAGAGAATACAGAGAATGTAATTGAATTAACTTTTGCCAAAATCGATTTAAGTTGAATTGGAACTGAAACTGAAACAGATTGAGATTTTAAGTCAATCAATTAGGTTCCAAACAAAAATTCAATTCAATTTAGATTGTTGATTCAAAATTGAAGATGAAACTCAATTACCTTTTCCAC
>NC_027748.1:17101005-17105921 GCF_000695525.1 Brassica oleracea var. oleracea
TAAACTAAAGGATACTTTGTACATTGATGGCCGAAACTAATATATATTTATGAAGGTCAGAAACCCTTGCCTCTTCGGCTTTCTCTGTGGGCCGGGCCTAGGGAAGAAAAATATTATAGATTGTTTTTAATTGATTTACTGATTTTTTGTTGAATAATATTATTTGCAGATTCTGTGATTCATGAGTTTATTTCCGCCGGACGTGCTAATCATTACATGTCATCTTTGAAAGCCGGTTCCATTGTGTAAGTCGATCGTTTTGAGGTTGATAGGTGCTCAAGCATGTACAAGATAACTGATCATTCTTTCCTCATTCGTTTTATCTCACCAACTATTATTGATGAAGTCATCACGGATGCTCCTAAGATCAATCTCCAGTCATAATTAGATTGTTCGACAATTTCCAAGTGATTGCGAACACAAACCTAGAACTCTCAGGTATATTATCATATTGCATCTGAGTTTATATTATGTTTTGATATCATTACTGATATTTAAACTCGCAGATGTGGTTGGACAAATCCGTTCTGTTCAGGGCTCTGACCTTACCAAAGAAACAACCCGAGTCGTTATCCGTCTCCTCATTGAAGAAACAATCAATAATCAAAAATATTATTATCCCTTTATATTATTATCTATATTGTGCTAACATCAATAATCAAAAATATTTTCTACCCAAAATATGTGGTCGTCTATTTATCTCCCTTACTTATCAAATTAATTTAACACAAACCTTTTTTTACAGCTTAAAAGAAACCACAACATCTCAAACAATCAAAACACCAAAAACTAGAATTCCAAAAAAGACAAATCATTAATGATCACCTCTCTTTTTTGTCTAATCTTAGAAATAAAATTCAAAACAAATATACCAAATAAATCACCTCAACGACACATACATCGAGTCAGCTAAACAAATACAAACTACACGGCCAACTATTTAACAATTTACAAACTTACTTTAGCAAAGAAGAAGACGAAGACGACAACCAAGATCAGAGAAATTACCTAAACAAAAAAGCAGAGTAAATTACGAACTCTGATAAATACAACTAACAATAATTTTTGCTTACATATTACCTATCAAATAAAAGAGAAACAAACACAACCAAACCAGAAGATACAAGATAAAATCCCGACATACACAAAGGCGGCAACAACATCTCCACCTGCTTACTCCTCTTGTCTTATAAAAACAGCTTACATGCCCAATGTCAACAGGTCAATGTTATTTTCTTCTTATGAGAAATACATAAATTCGTTTAAACCCCATTAAGGTCCAAATACTCAGAATTGTCACTCATTTTACTGTTAATTCATGCATACACAATTCATCATCACAACTCTAACCCTATAACAATAAAAAAAACTTGAAAAACAACTCAAAACGCAAAATTCACAACTACAATAACCCTTGTAAATATTGAGATGAAACAAAAACTTTGTCCACAACTCCGCGCTTGTGCGGGGGCAATGCCCCTAGTGATTCAAAATGGGGAAGATTGTCGGAAGGAAGAGGATGAAGACGTGGCGTGGGAAGAGTTAAATTTACTGCTTTGTCATCGCTTTGTTAAATGATAAAAAACAGATAAATCATTGAGGTCCTAGTTCGAACCCGGGATTCCGACTAAACTGAAGTTTAAGGGAACCTCAACTTACCACTAGACCATATCACATACTCGTTACGCTTAACACGGTTTCTGGTATTGGTGTTTATATATCATTATTTTAGTATATACATATTGTAAATTGATTTATAAGCCTTTCTATATTAGTTATAGACCTTTATAAATTTATTTTCATAGATTTATAAATCTTTCTAACTTTTAAATACGCCTTCATATATCCTAAACTCGATTGACTTTACAAGAGGTAAAAAACCAGTTTTAATAAGGTGTTATAAATCTACCGAAATACAAATTTTGAAATAAACCATTTTGTTTCCCTTGATTTTATAAGAGTCTATAAACCCTTTTTAATAAGGTGTTATAAAGATACGGAAATACAAATTTGGAAACTTAAACCTATATGACACATAGTCTTTCATTTTAAACATTTATTTTTTATCTTATATAAATTTATATGCCCTTATAAATTAGTTTATACAGATCTATAAATCATTTTGGTTGTTTATACGACTTTATAAACCTTAATTATTTTTGTTTATGAACTGATAAGCTCTTGAAAATAATTATTAATAGTTTAAACCGATTTATAAGCCTTTCTATATTAGTTATAGACATTTATAAATTAATTTTCATAGATTTATAAATCCTTATAACTTTTAAATACGCCTTTATATATCCTAAACTCAATTGATTTTACAAGAGGTAAAAAACTAGTTTTGTTTTGATTTTATAAGAGGTTATAAACAATTTTTAATAATGTGTTATAAAGCTACTGAAATACAAATTTACCATTTAACTTTCTAAATTAAAGCAAAACCATAAATCCAAGTCATAAACTCATAATACTCAGAATTCTACAAACAAAGTTTACCAAACAAGCATAAAACAGATAGTTGTTCATACATAACTATAAGCAAGTGATAAAGTTTTTGTTCATTCCCACATTAGTACTCATTGTAATTCCGAAAAGATATCAACCGCCAACTTTTCTCGGATGATTGCAATTTTTTCTTCACTCAGCTTTGCCAAGTCCACTATACGCATTGCATGGCACTCTATCAGCTTCAATGCATAAACTCCATTGTCTTCTATTTTAGGAACCTGAAACAAAAATGTGTTAGTAATATATTAGTCTTAAGAACATAGCAGATAAATTATAATATAAGTTATTTGATCTATGATACAAATCTAACATGAAGATTTATAAGCAGTTATAAAGATGTTACCTGTGGGAAACCTTCAGATACAATTTTTATCGAAAACATGCTTGTATCCATGCTGACATCTTTGAAGAAGTTGCGAATCATGAATGGGAGAGCTATCGCATATGCATTTATGTAAGGGACTAAACTCGCATCTGTGAACTTCATTACTGCACAATTGAATGCTGTGATACTTCTCTTCTCCAAGTTGACTACAACTCCAACCCAATACTTTTCTTTTACTGCAATAGCCGAATAGAGGAAGTTGATACTCTTCTATATGTTGTACTTGTCAAAGCCTGTTCCGAATTGGAAACCTTCCTTGTCACCTAAAAACTCATCATAAAGCTCATCTATCTCTTCAAGAAACCTCACTCCAACAACTAACGCAGTTTTGTTCAGAAACAAATCTGGATTGTTTATCTTTCTCAGTTTCAGCAACTCCAAACCTGCTTCAATATGCTGAGACAGAAATAACAAATACTCAGAAAAGCGATCATATAGTTTTATAAAGAAGATTAATATAAATTTATAAGGCACTATAAAGACTTTTTGTTCACATATAGTCTAACCATTTTTGAAAGCTTTTTTCCGGAAGTTTCAATATCTGAAAACCACTTTGCGGTTACTATCTCATGATTGATTCTCAGTTTCCTACATTGTACACTCATACTTATTATGAAGGTATCTAGTTTCACCTCATGAAATATATAGTTTCTTATAAAATAAAACTTACTTTCTTTTGTTTGACATTTTCCATTCTCTCATCTTTTCCTTTCTTGTTTTATCAACTTACTCAAAGGGATGAAGAATCGGATGTTTCTTCCTTGCTCCTATAAATGGGGGTTGTGTATGAATGGATGGTATTGGACCTCTTCCACTTATTCTTAGTGGAACATTATCTGTATCAGCTTTAATCTTCTTTTGAAATGGAGGCTCAACATCTTCGTTTACCTACATACAAAAAAAATAGTTTTTACGAAGAGTTATTATGTCTATAAAATAAATCCATACTCATAAAGTTTGGAAAACAAACCTGGTTGTCTTGTTGTACCAATCTCTTTTTAATTTTCATTAGAGGTTGGAAAACAGAAATCTCACAAATATCTCTCATAAGAACCTGATTCATGCAAATCGTTTTATATAATTGTTTAAGAGACCTTATCGATCATGAAATAGTTTATAAAGTTTTATAAAATACCTCATTTGTACCGTTTCCACTATGACGACTTTCTTGGCAAAGAAGATCAAACTTAGGAGACGTAAATGTTGGAGTAGGCGATGTAACCTGCAAATAAAATATTTGAAAATTAGATGTTTATGATATATACATTAAATTTTACAAGGCCTTATAAAATATATTAATTTTGTACCCTTGTATCAAAGTTTGGAGTATTGAATGTTGGAGTAGGCGACGTAACATACAAAAGAAATAAGAAATTCAGATTTCCAAGCACTAAATCAAAAAATTTATAAACCTTTATATCATATTTTTAGATTCATACGTGCGACGTTTGTTTCAAGCAACTTTCTGTTACAAATTTTTCTGTGTCTTCTTCTTGAGTGATTTTTTGTGTAGTCTCATTTTCCCCAAGAATATTCTCTTCTTCCCTTAGATGCTCTGTACCAGATTTCGCTTCATCATCACATATTTCTTCTTCATTTTCATCATCTAGTGCACTTCTTCCATCCCCAGAGTTTGCTTCTTCAGCAATTGTATCTTCTTCATTTCCATCATCTGGTGCACTTTTTTTATCACCAGAGTTTGCTTCTTCATCAATTGTATTTTCTTCATTTTCATAATCTTGTGCACTTCTTCTATCACCAGAACTAGCTCTATTCTCACAATCTTCTTTGTTTGGTGAACCGTCATTAAACTTCAAAAAAACAAGTGAAATCGTTTGAGAGAAATAACACGTGAAATTTGATAAGTACTTGGTAAAATTCAAGTGGTTACCTTAACTCCTAAAACATTCTGCATCACTACTACTCGCTTATCCAAATCACGAACCATTTGGATTAGCTTATCAAGTTTCTCGCTGTTAGACATGGAATGATCTTTATCTTTTCTTTGCTCCTTATCCTT
>NC_027748.1:17105958-17119777 GCF_000695525.1 Brassica oleracea var. oleracea
AGATCTTCACCATGCTCTGCATCTTCGTCTTTTGTCTTGCGTTGTTGACCTATATCTTCTGTTGCAACAAACATATCCACAAAACCTTGCTCCCAATCGCTTCTCTTCATTTTGTATCCTTGTTGAACTAGTTTCACAATACTGTGAAAGTCAGCATCGTTACTATGTGTTGCCCCCACCAAATGTTTGTATTCCTCAGCCAATCCAATCACTGTGCTAACCTCAACATGTATAATAAATAAAACAAATCTCTGTAAACCTCATATATATTAATTTATAAGTCCCTATAATACTACATTTACAATCTTTTATAAACACACGTCACATTTACAATCCCTACAAGACACCAATTTGTGGATCTTTTCAAGGAGTCCCTAGAAATCCATTTTTCAAACAATACAATACGAATATATTTATAGACGTTTATAAAAACTCACATTGTTTATCTTCTCCAGCTCTAACACTTCAGTTTTGTCGGATTTCTTGTTGAGTCACAATGTAGACACAGCGGATCTGAAGAAGAGGATGTCTCGCATGGTTTTCCCAAAGATTTACCAAGCACATTCACTGATGACATTGCCCACAAATTTATGGCTAGCGCAAAACCACTCACTTCATAACTATCTCCTGTCCAGGAACTTGCACTCAAACGTTTTACACTTCTCATCAAGATGCTATAAGCAGTTTTACCCCAAGCCACCTTGGATAAGCGATAGTTCATATAACGCTGCAATCTGTCTCTCGGGATTTTAGAACTCGGGTTTTCTGCCATAATTACCGCTTCTGTGATTATTGTTGTTCCAAGGGATACTCTTTCTAGTGTTGGCATGCTTCGTGCTTTCTCTTTAAATATTTCATACAACGTTCTCACCGTAAACTTATCATCCTTGCCCAGCATCCAAAGGTATGGCTTCTTCATTATTTTGAACTGCGGCTCTGTTATTGTTTGATCTTCCTCACAATGTAAGCCTGTTGTCAGATGAAATTCCCTTAGTGAAAACCTCATAGGCTGGTCCGAGAAAGTTAGCCAGAGATCCTCTCCTTGCGTCAATACTCTTCTCTGCATTAGAAAATGGAACAACTCTTCTGAAAATTGAACCCTACTCCTTTTAACCACCTTCAAAATGCTCCCAATGTGAGAGTTCTCTATCAAAGAGAACTCTTCTTTTCCTAATATATCTTCTACCTTCTCGACATAATCAATCTTTGAGTAATGGATTATCGCTTTGGGATTATCTGGTGGTTCTCCAGCTTCATAAACTCTCCCAGGCAATCTCAAGGTTGTGCAAAACTCGTTGCTATCCAACTGCAATACAAGACAACACTTCTTGAGTTCACGCATCTTATAATTACTTGAAACCCACATTTATAAAGGCTTATAATTTTTCAAAAAACTCAATGTTCACTATCGATACTCTTTCTCTTAGATCTAACTTGGAACATGACAATCCTAAACCAATCTTCTTCTATTTTCTTATAACATAAATTACAAATTCAAAAAAGGACTTGAAACAAACAAAAAGATACCCAAATTTAGGAACTTACTTGTAGAGAATCGTGAAGATGAGAATCATGAAGAGGAAAATCGTGAAGAGGAGAATCGCGAAGAGGAGAATCGTGAAGAGTAGAATCGCGAAGAGGAGAATCGTGAAGAGAAGACGACATTTTTGAGATGAGATTTTGAATCGTGTAGTGTGATTGTTATTCGTCGTCACCGGATGTTCTTTCCAGAGACGTCGTGACTAGTGAGAGAGAAGACCTTTTCTCGTCTTCGTCGTGAGAGTGGCCACCGTGAGTGTCGTCGTTGTTAGAATCGCCGTCGTCCTAAAACTTAGATTTATAAAGAGTTATAAATTTTCAAAAACTTAATGTTCACTATCGGAAATCTTTCTCTTAGATCCGACTATTAATAGATAACTCTTTCTCTTATATCGAAACAACAAAATCTGAGAAAATTACTTACAAGTTGTGATTCTTGCTCGATCTCGTCGTCGCTCGATCTCGTCGCCCTCGTCACTCGATCTCGTCTTCTTCGTGCATGAGAGAGGATACACTCGATCTCGTCGTCGTCGCTCGACTTCCTCACTGTCGTCGCTTGATCTCGTCGCCGTCGTCGCGTTGCCGCCGCTCTGTCGAAGCTTTCACTCGAGAGAGAAAGAGATAGGAAATTAGGGAGAGGGTTATTTTTGTCTTTTGCCTATTAATGATTTAGGTATTTCTGAAAATGTCCTCCTTCTAAGTGTATATATGAATAGTGGTACTAAACAAAGTGTAAAAGTAAAATTTTCCCAATATTTTTTACGTCGTCAGCAAAACACTAAACCTTAAATCCTAATCCCTAAACCCTTGGGTAAACCCTAAACCCTTGGATAAATTTTAAACTCTAAATAAAAACAATAAAAACAATAAAAACACTAAAACACTAAACATTAAAACACTAAAACACTAAGCCCTAAACCCTAAATCTTAAACCCTAAACCCTTGAGTGTTTTAGTGTTTAGTGTTGTTGATTTAGAATTTAAGATTTATCCAAGGGTTTATCCAAGGGTTTAGGGTTTAGGGATTAGGATTTTGGGTTTAATGTTTTGCTGACGACGTTAAAAATATATTTTTTTAAAATCTTTATTTTTTGTAATTATTACTGTTTTTTATTTATTTTATTTTATCTTTTTATTTTAAAAACATAATATAATTTGACAATATTTTGTTTCCTTTTTTAAAAGATATCAAATATGAAATAGCATAATTCTATTGGTTTATGAACCTAGAAGTTCACCCTAGAAAAATGTTCCCAAGTTTTTGAAGTTATTTACATTACAATGCCACTGAGCTAATAAATAATTTTTCCTTTTAATAATGTTGTCTTTTCTGATTAATGCATATTCCTAACTAAAATTTTGCCATCAAAAATGGAAACGATGACAAATAAAAATCGACATTAATTATACTTTGCCGTCATTTATTTACGATGCCAATAAATGGTTTAGCCCAGGTACAAAGTATAAGTATAAGGAATTATTTTTCTATCAATTATTATTATCGCTCTAAGATATAGAAACTTAATCACCTAACTTATTTCGAAAATATTTTTTCCCTTGACTTGCTCATCAATCTACAACAATTATGCAAATTTAATGTCAAAATCCAATCCAAAAATTCTTGACCACTTAAACCAAATGATTGGTTCACCCAATATCTATATCAAATATTGTGAATAATTATAATCCAAACTATTGCCTAAATGTTTGCTAACCATAATTTTTTTTAAAGCCAAAATATCTAATCTATTAAATTAGAGTCATATTTTTATCTACTGGAAATACGTTGTTGGACCTATTCTTTATTTTGTTATTATTTTGTTAATAATAAATATAGTTGACCTTAAAAATTGGTTATATTAATACAATCTGTTTTGCACTTATAGTTATTGGTATATAAAAAATGAAATACCTTAACTAACTCCATATCTTGTGCCATTGGATTTTACATAGGATCTTGGTGACTCACGTATTTGTTTTGAATATACAAATGTCAAGAAAACAGTAACCTATACACCAATATGATCAAATAAAAATACAATAGAACTTAACCAAAAGATAAATTCATCGCATAGATTTCATATACACTTCATACTAACCGAGTCTATCCAAGGGACCCATAAATGATTGTTTACAGTATTATTTCATATATTGAATTCGTCCAATATTTTCATATAACCAAATTTTTTTTTGTCTTTCAGTTATATAAATTATTAGATTTATATATACTTGGTTATTCATTTTATCTATACTAAGCAAAAAGACGTTTTGTTTTGAAATGTAAGATTTAAAAATGTAAGCTTGTGTGCATTAATATCTGATCATTTAAAAATATGTAGACTATATAAAACAACCCTATTTATAATATAATATAATTTTTAAAAGTATTCTATGAACATCATTTCATTATATGAAATAAGTTTTTAATTTCCATTTTATTATATTTAAAATATTGTTAATTATGATTTTTAAAAATCCGGTGATTTATAATATTCATCCTAGATTTTGTTTTAGAACATTATTCGGTTTTTAAAATATCTCAATCCTACTTGATTTTACCAAATCTATACAAATTAATCTTTAAAGTACGAAAATAGATTTTAACTAAGTTACCAGATCTTCTTAAAGTTATAAAATTATTCTTTTTTAAAAAAGTAATAAAAATCAAGCTCATTAATAATATGTGACATGTTTAATAAAATTTACATATTAATTTTATTTTCTTACAATTGTTATTATTATTTTGACAACAATTATTATTTTCTTACAATTTGTTTCTTACAGTATACTCCCTAATGTTAATATGAAATATATAGAGCACAACTTACCATGTATATTTTTCAATAATACAATTTAACAATTATAATGCAAAAAGAATGTGGCCAAGCCTATAATAAATATTATATAAAACAAATATCTTTTGGCTAAAATTAATAGGTATTTAAATTATTTAAATTCAGTAACTTTGTTAATGCAAATTAAGCATTTCAATCTTTATGTTTATAGCTATATGTTTGTGACACCATATATATATTTGTGTTTACAATAATATTAAATTTAAACAAAGTTGTCTCATAATATAAGTAAAAACATATGATTAATAGATGGCTGGATCAAAACACCAAATTATTACATATGAAACATTACACTTAGAAAACTTACACCATCTATACATGTAAAAAAACATATTATATGGAAATAGTATATAACACAAAATATAATCTACAAATTGGAAAATTGTATAATATAACCTGAATAAGTATTATGATAAAAGTGAAAAAATATCCGCGCTTTAGTGCGGGTTCTTCTCTAGTTGTACAGTTAAATTCACGGATTATTCCCACTAGATGAGCACATATTATATACTCTACAGTTTTAGTAGCCCATTATATATAGTTTCAATTTTATAACTAATGTATATTTTTTAATAACATACTAACCATAGTTGTCTATTTTATATACTTATCATTCTAAAAAATTATTTGCTATATTGTCTATTTTATATACTTATCATTCTAAAAAATTATTTGCTATATATCTTACACATAGATCTAATTATATATATATATATATATGTTAGATTTGTTTATATGATACCCAATATCGGTGATATATTTTACGCTAAATCGCAAAATTATAAATTTACTTAATGTAATACAATTACACAAATATAAAATAAACTATAAACATAAATCAAAATTTGAAATTAAATACCGCGCGGTCACGCGGATCAAGGTCTAGTTTATCTCATTATTTCAAGTGACATTCGTGATTTACTTTGAGTTGTTGAAACAACTTATACAGTTGAAAGTGATGATAACAGATAATGATTCGAGCAAGAAGCAAACGTGGAGAACAAGACAGTGGATAGCCAAATAAAAATTTCATAATTTGCATGGAAACATCTAAGACAATATAATAAAGGACTTATTGGCGAAATAGCCATTTTTGGGTGTGAAATTGGGTGGTTAACACTGATTTTGACAGAATTCAGTGTCAGGCTTTTTGATCACTCTCCGTCCGGTTATGCCCATTGCTGTTACAAGTAGCCAGTTACAATGTATAAAAAAGACAACGTGGTTGTTTTGTGTGGAATATAAATACGCACATAGAAAACGCAGGTGAGATGCCAGCTGTATTTATCACGTGTGATTTGATGTGAGGAAATAAAATGAAGGAATACGAAGTGTACACATTTTAGAACATGTGTGATCGTAACGGAGAAACCAATATCTGAACACTGTTACTCATTCCAAATGAAATAGTATAGGTCTGGCTGGATAGGACAAATAACATGGAAATAAGCCACACACATGACATATAGGCTACAACGTATTAAGTACTAAACTGTACAATGTAGTATGATCCCTGATCCAATGTGAACCCAAACATAGGTTGATATGAGTATGGCTTCATGGAAGATGATAATTATGTCCTCAACTGTGAACATGAGTCGACCATGATTAAAACCATTTGAAATAATCAATATACCCAAAGAGGGAAATATAAACCCAAACCACAAAATATAAACCCTAATCCAAGTGCAACCACAGAGCTGACATAAGTAAACTGATAGTTCGAAACGGCAGGAAAAGGAATTGCTATTCCATATGGCCATGTGGAACAATAACTTTACATTTTCAAGTACACATGCCAAACCGAATATTGTACAAAGGGAAGCGTAGTTTGATATGGGTATGGCTTCATGGAAGGTGGTAGGTTTCGGCCCAAATGTCAACACCAGTCTGACCATAATTCAAATCATCTCAAGTGATAACTATACCCAAAGAGGAGAATATAAAACCAAATCCCAAAATATTAAACTTATCCAATAGGGTAATATAAACCGTATCAAAGAAGCCCTAAACACTACACATAAATTAAAAACCCTAATCCAAGTGAAACCACAGAACCTCCGTAACTCAACTGATACTGAAAAATATCAGGCATGTGAATTTATATTCTACATGACTCACATGGAATAAGCAACTTTATATTGCCAAGTACCCATGGCAAAGCCAATCTTGTAGAGACTCAAACGTAGTTTAATATGGGTATGGCTTCATGTAAGTTGGTAATTCTGGCCCCAAATGGCAACACCAGTCTACCATAATTCAAACCAAGTGAAGTAATCATACCCAAAGAGGGGAATATAAACCCAAACCCTAAAATATTAACCCAATCGAAAGTGGGAACTCGCAAGCATATACTTTTCTATTCTACATGACACATATGAAATGAAGATCTTTAAATTGCCATGTATTTTTGTAGAAACTGAAAGGAATTTTGATATGAGTACGATGACTTCGTGAAAGATGGTAACTGTGGCCCCAGATGTATTAAGAAAATATTAATTAGAAGTACTAATTGTGTAAACCACATTATGTGATACTAAACCGGACAATACGTAAGACGATTGTACTTAAGTTGATTTCCATTCCACACATTCTAGATGAAATAGAAACAAAATACATCCTTCACACCTTAAACATGTTTTATAGTAGATGACGTGTGCGGATGGGATTATGGTAACGTATTCGCTGGAGTAAATGGCCACTAGCTGTTTACAGCTGAAATAGTATGAATAATTGTTCCGTATAGTATGGAAACTAATTATAGTTTGGAATTAACGTTGCAGAAATCTGGTCAAAGTTCATCAAACCGGCGATGCAAACATTGTGGCCGCTCTGGTCACAACAGGGTTTCTTGCCGCCACGCTATATAAAAAAGTAAGCTAAAGGAGATGGCATCAGAAGGCAGTTCGAAGCACTTTTTTGGGAACCGGGTGAAATAAGGGTAAGCCATTGTCAGCTAAGATATGGCAGGTCTAGTAGCTTGAACGGGGAGATAATGCATTTTGTTGCTAAATACAAACATATATGCAGATATGACATATATGGGTGTATTTTCAATGTATATAGTATGGCATATGTAACCCATGTAATCCCAAACAATGTGATTGTTGTACAGAACACCCAATGACCTTCTCTTTTGTGTAAATGAAATGATGCCTATCTTACCTTACTTCTGACATGAGTAGACTATACCATTCCATATATCATGAATCCATTCCATATAAATAGTCTACATATATTATTCAATGTCAAGTACGGGTAGAGTTAGAATCTGTTATGTAGGCGGTAAAATCTCTAACCTAGGAAGCAACCATAACTTTATGCTTATAAATGTAACATATAGTAGCATTGAGCCTAAACTATAAATTTTCTTACAACACTATTCCATCTATTACAACAACAATATAATATCACCTTCTTAGTTAAAGAGAAAGACACCAAAGGCTGACAGACGAGAAAGACAATCCCAAAAGTGCACACCCCAATACTGAACTATTAAATGGCAACTATGGTAGAACTATGGTAGGAGTTAGAATCTTTTATTCATGAGGCAATTAGGCAAACATGGGGAACATTAAATTGAGGTGTTGAAACGTATTTCATGAAAATGATGCCAAACCATTCGGATATGTAAAGTACTGCCCATAATGGAGAAGGTATAATATCCAGTTGTTTGCTGCTAATAGAGCCAAGTGGAACAGGGGTGTACATAACATCGACTGAGTAGAATGGAATAACAAGAGATAGAATAGTTACTTAGTTAATGAAATAGTTTTCCAGTCAAACAAGCTACCACCGAAACTGAAACAAGAGTGGATAAGTGGAGTCGAATAAAGATACATAACAAGGCCGTTAAGTAATAAGACTTATGTAGCTAAAACGAGAAAGAAAATGTGACAACAGACACATAAAGCAGACATGGCAAGATACTCAGCAGGAGGAACTGATCCGGGCTGACACATTTGCAGTGTTTCAATGGCGTAATTCTCTGCAGCAGTCCGCACATGTTCTTCATTGAAGTACACACTATTCAATTCTTTGCCTATAGCATGCAATTCTAAAAACATAAGGGCCACCACCGACGAACAACCTACGCAAGCCAACAACGTTAGTCCCTCCATCACTGTTAAATATTACAACATAAAAGAGAAAACTTTGAATGTAACCTGGATGCTCCACAAGACAAGGAATCTCCAACCGAGACATAGTCAGGGGCGCGTAATGGAGTTGTTGCGCATTGTCAGTCATACAGTAACAGCCGATTAGGTGCGGTAGCATAATGGAGATTGGTGTTATGACAGAAGTGAGAGCAAACACAGATGGACAAGCGGAGTTACCTTCGACAACATACATCGACCACATATTCAAATCAACAATAATGCCAACCCAATGGCCGTCTCCTACTACCACCGGAATGTAGAGGATATCAACATGCGTAAACCATTGCGGACGGTGGATAAACTGTTCCCTCAAAGATGGGGAAAACGAGAATGAATCCTTAGATGGACATGCATTAAAGTCGGGGAAGTTACGAAGGAGCTCAGAAAAGAATGCAGAGTCGAGAAAGTCAAATCTACACGATGGAAGCCCTTCCCTGCGCTTGCGGATGTAAGCAACCACACGGTCAATCGCCTATCACCATACAAAATTATAGGATTATCAACTGAATTAGAGAGGTTGTAAACGAACATAAGCAAATTGTAAAATGTGAAGGCCTCCTGAGAAACCACCCTACTGCACTCGAAAACAGTCATCAAAGTGTCAATTTGGAAGGCATCAGCTTCAGTAGCGGGGAGATTCCTGCACAGTAAGAGGAACACATCATTAGTACGCTTAAATTGTTGAAACAACTAAGGACAGTAATATATAAGTACGAGGGGATACATAGAACTTACTTAGCATTTTGAATTGCCCGCAGGAATGCAGCGCGTCTAGTAGGAGTTGGTGGGAGCAATGGTGTAAAACCCCCAACAAATCTAGTTGTTTCCGTTATCGGAATAGTTGACTTCACAGCGGATACCGCCTCCTTCTCCTTCATTGCACGACGAGGTCATTTGAGGGCTTCTTGCTTACGGGGGCCTTCGGTAGTCTTCTTGCTTACGGGGTCTTTACGAGGTGCTTATGTGGGCGTGTATCTGTCGGGACTATTACGCAGCCGTTTGCTGTAGCGTTGGAAGCCGTTTGGTTGCCCTACGTTTGTTGGCTTCACGCCACGCCCAGCCTAATATAGGTAAAAATGCGGTAGCCCCTATATATGTACTAGGCTAAAATAAGACAACATGAATAGGTAGACCTTTTTTAATTTCGCCGTTTTCTTTTTTGTTACGACTTCCTCCGCTTTCGCATCTTCCGACCCACCAATAGCGTCCTACAGTGTAAATACCTTAGCCATAGCAGGTGGGAAAAGCACATGTTGTATAATTGTTTACCTCTCCGGCTTGTAGCATGGGATCAATAATAGATGACGAAGGAGGTTCATGTGGCATAGACTGTAAAACATATAGTAGCTGTAAGCACATAGTTATACCGCTTGTCTACTAAGAGGGGATATGAATAGAGGCAGTAAGGTGGCGTGTATATGAAACCTCTTCTCCAACCCAGACAAACTGTCTTCTACAAGGTTAGGTGTGTCCATGGGGGAGAGACTTTGGATACTGGGGATGTAACTTCACATGTATTGACCTCAATAGCATCCGCCTCAGTTGCCTAAAAAGGTATATAAATTAACACAAATAGCATGGAGTGTGACATATAAACACAACTATACCTCTCCAACAAGAGGCTTATCTCCAGAAGCGGATGAGAACGCAGTTTGGAATGAAGGTTCCTGGGAAACAGAACACATGCGAGGGAGATACACATAAGTATGCATAAGACCATACCATTTCACCTATAATAAATCAAGTTCTTTGAGATCACCTGATGAAGATCTGAGGGCGAAACACTTGGTTGGAACAGGATAGTTTCGGCAACGGAACCGGGGTCTGCTTCAGTGCTTGTGTCTGAGACATTTGATTCAACTTGGTGTGGTGCCTGCAAAGGAGAAAGTAGACAGTGCAAACAAGTTTAGTAACTTGTGTAATGTCACAGTAATCAAATGGCACGGCAAATGTAAATTGATTCTACATGGAATAGAATCCTAACGAAATGGAACGGTATAGATATTCCATTTCAAAGAAATGGAATACGAGTGGAATAAAACATGAGCTGAATGGAACATGAGTGGAAATGACCATGAGCGAAATGGAACACACGAACTGGGAGATCTAACCTCGGTAACAACAGAGGAATCAACATGAGGTTGGGTGGAAGTAGCTTCCACCTGGGGCAAAGCACCACCCAAAAATGCAGAGACTCCACCAACGGCTGGAATGGAGGAATATGCCTGTAAAAGACAAGAAAATATGCTGGTCAACTTAGTTTGGGTGTGAACATGAACCATGATGTATACAGTCAACTTAGTTTGGTATAGATCGCACATGAACCATGATGTATACAATCAACTAGAAAATACCATAGTATATATGTTATTCCATATATCAATTCCACTTCATATGGTATAGACATAGTATATGCCATATCATATACGAACAAATGAACAACCTCGTCTCTACACTTCTTATTCCATCCAACAATTCTACTTCATATGGTAATGATCTAATATAAACCATTCCATATACAGTCCAAGAACCAAGTTCATACATATTATCTCTGGGTGAAAAATTCAAAATTAAAATTTACTAAAGACTGAAAACATCACAGGAAACGACAACACTCTATAATTAGTAGACCCCAATTGACCTACCAGATCCGACATGCAACGGCTACAGTATTGTAGATTCAACAGTTATATGACACTATTTCCGAATAAAGACAAAATAGCAAAGACCATACCATCAGATGAAGAGAAGCGAAGGTTAAAACACGAGAACATACCGTCGGTGAAGAGATCCGAGAGATATGGACTGCGTGAAGTCGAGAAGACACCGGGGTTGGTAGGCGCGGTACAAGGTTAACGCCGTCGATTGTGCCCGATTTCAGAAGCGGAGTAGAGAAGGAAGTTTTGATTGTGCCCTGATTTCAGAAGCGGAGTAGAGAAGGAAGTTTAAAACGACGAAGGAGATGTCAAAAATCACAGAGAAGCAAGCGGAGGCGAGGCGGTTGCGAGGCAATTACTCCACTCGGTGCCGGAGACCTTTCACCTTCGACGAAGTTACCAAGATAAATAAAATTGAATATTTGAAAGGAGATAAGCCACGATTTACTTTTTACCAATAATAATTAAGTTTTTTATTTAATTTTCTCTTCAGGTTTCACCGGTTGAAATAAAGGGCAACACAGTATTAATATGTAAAAGAGACGCCGTGTATAGATCCGTTACGAAAATTGGTTAGAGCATGAATTAGACGTTTTTGTTTGGTTATAGACCCCAATTTCCCTATAATAAATAGGAGCAAAATTATAAAAATGAAGTTTCAACAAAAAAAAAAAAAAAACTGGGGACAAAATAATTTTGAAAGATAATTGTTGGTGACGCAACAATTTTGAAAGATAAGTGCAGTGAGATGAATGATGACTAATCTATAACTCCATTCAACGTCTACCAACATTTCTCAACTTACCCATGAATCGTAAAGCCACGACCAAACCCTCGATTCTCTCTCTATCACCCTCCCAGCCCGATTTTATCAGGGTTAACATGATTTTTTTTTTTTTTTGTAAAAAAGGGTTAACATGATTTTCATAAACGATTATGTGATCTGTTTTGTTTTTCTGGTCAAGGTCGGATTAATAATTGGATTTTTATCTAGGGTTAACGTGATTTTTTTAACACGCTTTTATTAGTAAATCACAACTACCAAAACTAAGCCAAATTGTGGAATTAAATCAGAAAATAGTTTAGTGTTATGATCTGATCTGTGAATGCCATAACCAATAGGCATATTTCATTTCTACTTAGACAGTTTCTTTTTCTTTGAATGCTTAAGATTTTCTTTTCCTAATCACTTTAGGATTTGTATACTTTTCATTTATCTATGACGGTCTATTGTAATTCTCTATATATATAAAAGGCTCCATAATTATGAGATATAGACAATCTCTTTCTCCCATTAATTTATAACACGTTATCGGCACGATTGATCTCTAAAGCCCTAAGCTAAAATATCGACCATAAACCCTAAATCTCTCTCCATTGCTAAAGCCCTAATCTCTATCGATCACCTCTCTTTGATCATGACCTTGATCTGTATTCGACCACTGATCTCAACAAGATCGATCTGTGGACTGATCTCTGCAAGTTTCAGTACGCCTCAACTATTCCAGATTGTACGATCAGCCTGTTCCAGTCCGTGATCAAACTGTTCCAGATCTACGAGTTCTTTGACTGCAAGTACCAGCTCGCGTACCAACGATCCCGATCAGCTCAACCTAAGCTAACTCGCGGACTGCAAGGAAACAGTTTGGACCAGTCCGCGTAAGGTTCCAGTTTGTACCAGTCCACGTAAGCTCATTCTCTTGGTGGTCCATTCAACCCATCAAAGGTTTATGGTATACCCAAACTTGAGGTTTAAATCCGTGTGAGTTAGGATTGATAGTTTTTATAACCTAATTGAATGATTTGAGATTTAATATTGTATGTTAGAATCTGTTATAATATAAACCCTAATTCGAATTGATAAACCCTAAAATAGAATCCATGTATTGCATAATCTGAATTGAATGTTTTGAGGTTTCATATTATACTAGGTTAATAGTTTCATGATATAATCAACTGTTCTGAGGTTTAAAATTATTTGCTAGAAGCTGATTAATTGATAAAACCCTAATTTCGAATTGAAACCCTAAACCCTAATTTGCGTATTCCTAAAATCAGATTGCTTGATTCCATCTTGCTAATATCAGCCTTGAAACTGATAAATATCAGCATTAAAACTGATTAATAAAATTGATAGGATCAGCCTTGAAACTGATTGTTTTGGTTTTTCATGATTGAAACCCTATTTTTGGATCGAAACCCTAAATTGTGTAATGCTTGAATCCGTTTGATTATTTTTGATTACTGATCTAATTGCTAGTCTTGATAAAACCTAATTGAACCTTATTGTTCGTCCAGCTAAATCTCATACCTGAAACTCTGATTGTTTAATTGCTAAACCTTGATTGAATGTTTTAATATTACCCTTGCACATATAGAATCCGATTGCTAAGAATGAGTGCATCATATCTACTTGGCCGTGTGGCCAGTTTGCATCATATATCATCCTGACCAACATGTTTATGTTATACACATGATCTGATTATTATCACCTTTGCATGATCTGATTGTTTTAAATTGAGGTTCCATAATTCCACTCCTGTACATATAGAATCAGTATGCTAGGTTTGCATTATAACCATATGGCCGCATGAAAACATATAGAAATT
>NC_027748.1:17121572-17141065 GCF_000695525.1 Brassica oleracea var. oleracea
GAGCTCTTATGGTTATAACATTCAAGGGGAAGTGTTATGAACCGATTTGTGAATGTCATAGCCAAATAGACATATTTTCTTTCTACTTAGACAGTTTCATTTTCTTTGTATGTGTAGGATTTCCTTTTCCTAATCACTTTAGGATTTGTATACTTTCCATTTATCTATGACGGTCTATTGTAATTCCCTATATATATAAAGGGCTCCATAATTATGACATATAAACAATCTCTTTCTCCCATTTATTTATAACATTTAGGGGGTTTTGAAAGAGGTATGAAAAAAAATACAATTTTAAGATTTTGATGATTGGTTGGAATGTAGTTTAAAATTTTGTGCAGCACAAAGTACAATTTTGTCCGTATAACTTTTTTAGAGATGTAACTGTTGTAGCTGTATAATAAAATATTATTTTAGTAAGTAGGGATTTTATAGCCAAATTTTATTTTTATGGTTGCAATTTTTTAAAAATAACTTATATCATAATCGACAATTTTAAAGATTATTGATAGGACTACGTACAATGGAGTAGTTGAAACTCTTATTCGACAATTGAAATCATTGTAAAAGATAGCTGAATTTTTTTTAAATGCATATTTGGATTAAACGGAGTTGAAAAATTCAATTAGACACATGTCATTTTCAAAATGTTTTTGATATTTTTATTTTTTCATAATTACTGAAATAAGTAATCTGATTATTAATTAAATAATTGGTTTTTGATATTTTTATTTTTTAAATAGAGCGTAAAGTTGAATGTATGTTGAATGATGACGTAGGAGAAAAAAAAGATAACGTGGAAAGTTAAAAACTTGAAATACAAAAAAAGTGTTGAATGTCGTAACCGTACATAGTCTGATAGTTAAAGCTAGAAAATAACTACAGTTAATAACTTTGTGTGTTCATATACAATAAATGTTATTTCACTCATATTTTTGGCATCCATCTTAATTTCACTCTTTTTGGCATCTATCTTAGTTTTATTTATTGTATCAATAAATGTTAGTTTCGTTTGCATCCAAAACTTGTGAGGACTCCAAACGTGATAGTTGAGTTTTTCTATGTAACTGCTTGTAAATTTATTATTTTATTATGAACATTAACATTAGGGGTTTTAAATTAATCTATAGTTTCTTATGAATTTGAAATTTCGGAATATGTTTATTTTCTTCTAGATAATCAAATTATGTCTATAAACATCGATTCTATTAGGATAACCAATACCATTGCTCAATATTTCAAATCTGAACATGTTATATTCAAAAAGATTTTTTTTCTTTTGTTATTATTGATTATTTACAAAAAATATGAGAAGATGATATTTAAAAATTGCGAGCTTACTAAAAAAATCATTGACCAAAAAGTAAGTCTCTGCCGAATTAACTAGAACCCGTTGGGTCAATTTTTACGTTTTAGTCAAAGGTCTTAAATTAAAAACCATAACTTTTGTTTCTTTCTCAGCCTCCTCGACCTTGTACCCGTATAAAACGTTTATCTATCCTCCTTCACAATCAGTCAGCTCTGTATTCCTCTCTCTTATTATTTCTCTTGTTGGTAAAAATGGAAGTGAGAGGTCCAGTGATGTGCGTGTTGTTGATGTGTTACATCTTTGGTCATATAATAACAAGTCATAACAGTTGCTTTATCGAAGCCGGGAGCTCGTCTAAATACGGAGATCTTGAAATCGAGAAGAAGTTAAGGACAATTAACAAACCCGCCGTCAAGATCATCAAGGTTAATTCATAATCTTTTCGTACTTACATATACAAGCATACAGCTAAATTTTATATAATGAACTCTATATTTATGGTTGGAAACGATAGACTATTCATGGAGAAAAATACGGATGCGTGGATTTCGTCAAGCAACCAGCATTTGATCACCCTTCTATGAAAAATCACACATACCATTACAAGGTACAACTTTGGATCCATCCGCTATAAATGTAAATTCTTTGAAAATTGTACATTTGAAGAAAAATACAATAATCCTTTTATGTCATGTCTTAGATGCGTCCGATATCCCATCCCGATGAAAAGAGAAAAAGAGAGACAAACAACACTGGATTTGGTTACTTATGGGAGAATGGTGTGGGTTGTCCCATTGGTACGGTCCCTATACGAAGAATCACCAAAGACGATATCTTGGGATTAAACTCGTTAGAGGATATATATACACCTCGTAGTTCTTACAACACTACTACCTACGGTACTAGTGACCCGTATTACGACCAACATCATGTAAGTTACTTCTTCTAGTTAAATAACCTAATTACCGAATGAATGTTTGATGTATATATATATATATATATTTATAATAAGTAGTATGTTTGGATACTGAGTGAAAATAATTTGGATTAGTTTGCGGTGGGTCGGACACCGAACAAAGGAATGGTCTTCAATGGAGCAACAATGGAACTGTGTATAACCGCCCCTAAGGTTAAGCCTAGCCAATTCAGTAGTGCTCGGCTTCACATTCAGATGGGAGACGATTTCATACAAATGGGTATAACTGTAAGTTATTTACTTTTCCACTATATAGTACGTACACTACAAGCCCCAGTTACTACGCTATTTGTATTTTGTACTTTGATAAATAATTTTAAAATACACTATATATGTATAATGTATTCAGGTAAATCCATTACTGTACAAGGATGACCAACCTCGGCTTTTCGTCTATACAAAAGTAAGACCGAGGCCACGTACGGCCAGCCCTTGTTAGTAAATTCTCGTTCATATATATGTGACGTGACAAATATGTATATCGATGAGACAGGCCGGTGGACAACAATGTTACAATCACCAATGTGACGTAGGAATGATAAGTGTTCGTGAAGATTATCCAATGGGCATGTCAATGCTGCCAGCTTCTGAACGTGGTGCTAAGACAAGTTATTTCAGCTCATTCGGCTTAATCAAGGTTGGCTTCATTCTTAGATTATGCTTCTGTGTATTTATTACATTATTCATTCTCATTAACTTCTTGTTAGCTGTCAATACGATTCATAATTCAGTCAGTATAGTTACTCTGTCTACTAATCATTTTGTTGGCACCAGGACAAAGCAAATGGGAACTGGTGGTTTGAGTTTGGTACAGACGCAGAAGAAATTGGTTTCTGGCCGTCGAATTTGTTTCGCCAAAGCTCTGGAAACTACGTCGAGTGGGGAGGAGAAGTGTTCACCGCATCACTACCTGGTCCTCAAATGGGATATGGAATTTTTCCATTTGAACATATACGTTACGATGCATATGTTAAACGTGTAGCCATACTCGATGATAATTATAACTTTGATACTAAAGTGGATTATATGGAATCATTTTCGGACGATAATGCAGGATACAAAGTGATCGACTTCGTAAAGTCTGAATTCCAAGAAGCCGGTCATATAATATTTTATGGTGGTCCAGGACTCGATCATTAATTAAAAAATTTGGTCTATATTGTATCTATAATTTTAGTGTTATTGGCATATGTATTCTTGAAATTGTCGCATAAAATAAAAATTTCAGAATACTTACTATGCATCTCTTTTGAATCCTAAAAGAAAAATTTGCTTGTATACACAAAACTCTCTCCACATTTACAAAATTTCTGAAAAAAAAATCTCTACAAATTTTATGAATCTATTAATTAAAAAATTATATCAAAGACTCTTCTAATTATATCCAAATTCCGTTAATGGAAATTTCCCAACTTAACTCATAATTTTTTTGAAAAAAAAAATTATATTATTAATTCAATCAAATGCAAAAAGTTATCTACAAAATAGTGAAACTAACGCAAAAAAAAGAACATACTTTGACGATTAAAACATTGAGAGGTCTTAATGTAATTATGAAATCTGCTTACTAGACTTTATTTGAAGCCTACGTCATAACTTAATCTTATAATTAAACTAGATATGGACCTGTGCGTTGGACTGGAGTTTTGATATTTTAATTTAAAATTATTTCAAAATTTAGAGTTCAAAATCCACCCTATATACCTCGACTATGTAACTTTGTTTTACTTTAACAAAGAGCATAATAGTAGTATTAGACTTTTTGAATAGAATAAGCTTTATTTTTAAAAGATTAGTTTTCTTAATGAAAACAAATTATTAAAACAATAGAAAAAAACAAAAAATATATATATATTAACTTTAAAACAATATCAATTGAACTTGAGTATGTGGTTTTTTCTGAAAATTGTCACTTTTATTTCTGATTTTTTTTTCGCTTACCAAATTTGAATAAATTGAAAAACCTCAAGTATTAAATTAAGTAATATAATAAATTTATCAAACATTAAAACATAGTATATAGTATAAATACCATTATGTGTTTATAAACTTTTGAAACTCTAAAACTTCGATACGAAGATTGAAAATCTCATTCTTTAAGGTTTATCTCAAAGAAATAATTTTCACACATACAATTGAATGCATACATTTGAGAATATGTTTCAATCCTTGTTATGATGAGTTTTTTTATTTGTTACAATAAATTATTAGATAAAATTTATGACCACACAAATAATATTAACAAATTATTATATCTGAGTATATGAGGTTTACTTCTTATCGGATTGCTTCATTTGTTTTTGAACCATCTTCATCAAATATTACAACAATTATAGAATCATTTCCATCATCTACTATTACTTCAATTCTAAAAATGATTTGATGTTATTTTAAACTTAAATAATCTATAAAATATATATAATAAAAACATGAAATTAATGAATAATACCTCAAAACTTTAACAAGTCATGCACATTTTTTTGACATAAAGCGCCTATACTGATTTTCTTAATTGTGTTAAAAATTTGTTAGAACCTCATTTTTAAATCAGCAATCGAAATAAAATCATAATTCAAATACAATTTAGTCTCTGAAAACGTTAACAAACCAATTACACTTTGATAAATCTTGATCAAAACACTTGTCATGATAAGAGAAATGTTATCACTTTCATAGCATGATATTTATTAAAATTTCTTAAAAGAATTAGACTAATTAATAGTTTAAAAAGCTACTTTCCTAACAATAAATAGTTTGTTGTATCTTTCAGTGGAGAAATTTTTCATAATTTCAAAATAGAAAATTTTCAGAAGATATTTGGAAAATTGTTGTTTCAGACATGCAATTTTTTGTTCTATTAGTAAGTCTTATTTGAAATTTATGATCAGATATTTTGTAGTTCTTAACGCAATCTTTTTTTTTTAATTTAAATATATTAATATCAACCCGTTAAACGGGAAATTTGAAAACGGTTACAAGGCCGACAAAAGTTCCCGAGTCTATGTATTACAAGAATAGTTTCGCCCACCCACTAAACCCGGCACGTTCCACTATCTTGATTTTAAAATCCTAAGGAATCAGTTTCCTGTTCTCAACCTTCAGCCATAGCCATAAATAGGTGAGGTTCTCCTCGTTGCCTCGGATGCCAGGACTATCAATGTCGCCTTAGGAATAGCTAGGTCTTGGTGATCGCCTCGAAACTTATAACTGCATCAATCAAATACGCGCCAAGTGCTAAAGGAGATGGGTATAGAACACAAACCATGTGAAGATCGCTCCATAACCCCTGTACAAACTCCAGCAGCACTGAAACCGACTAAGTGCAAAGATCGGTGAGGACCTCATACCTGGCCGGTGAGCAGAAAGACGGGAACGGAATGACGTCTAATAATCGATCTATAACTCGCTCCATAACCTGCAAAGACAATCTGGAGACACTACCGCAACAAGAGTCCCACGGCAAGACAAACTCACGGCACTGGGATGCGCCTCGCAGACGACTGATCCACCGGAAGGAAGTATAACTTCTCAGACCACAAGAAGCAACCAAGCCTCCGTCAGTCGCCTCCTCCGAGAACCGAAGAAAGGACAGCCTTTGATGTTGAAACGCTGAACCGGTGGCACAGTTTCAGCAACACAAACCAAACCAGAGCAAGCAACGACCCGACGAACAAGTCGACAATGTTCAATCGGGAAACTCAAAACCGACTAACGGGAAGAGAAATCTTGTTGAGATGGGGCCGCAGAACCGCCTCGGAGAAGCCATAGACGACTCACTCCGACACCGCGATTGTTCGATCTAGTTGCCAAGGATCGTATGTTTGTGTGCAAAGCTTTGAATAAAACAGTACCTTCGTTTTATTTATTTCTTAACTTATGAGATCAACATACATTATAGATCTCTTTATATAGGAACTCTTAACTTGTCCTAATACACTTGAGACTAGGAAACTTATCTTTATCCTAATCTATAAGTTATTCTACTTTCCTTAATGAATAACTTGTATCCTAAGCTATCTTATTGAAGCTTATCCACAACATTCTCCCTTCTAAGCTTCAAATCATTTTCACTTAGGTCTTGAACTTGAATCTTTTCTCTCATCTCCTTAAACTTGATTCTTGCTAAGGCTTTAGTTAGGATGTCCGCTTTCTGTTCGACTCCGGGTACGTGCTCAATGTCGATCTCGTCTTGTTCCACACGTTCTCGTATGAAATGGAAGCGTTTATGGATATGCTTGCTTCGACGGTGAAAAACAGGATTCTTAGCCAGTGCAATAGCTGATTTATTATCCACACGAATCATTGTCTTTTCCATCTCTTTTCCTGTGATTTCCCTCCCCTAGTCTTGAAGCCAAATAGCTTGTTTAGCAGCTTCAGTTGCGGCCATAAACTCCGCTTCACACGAAGATAATGCCACTGTGTCTTGCTTCTGAGAACACCAAGTGATTGGCGTTTCTCCTAGGCAGAACAAATGACCTGTTGTGCTTCTTCCATCGTCGGGATCGGTGTTGTGACTACTGTCACTATATCCAATGAGCTTCTTGGATCCTCCTTGCTTGAATGATAAGCCGTAACCAACTGTTCCTCTCAAGTATCTTAGGATTTGTTTCAATGTTTTGCCGTGTGAAATTCTAGGAGAATGCAAATATCTACTTAGGATGCCAACCGAGAAAGCCATGTCAGGTCGTGTATGCATAAGATATCTGAGGCATCCGATTCTTCTTCGATAGAGTGTTGCATCAATCTCCGGTTCATCCATTCCTTTGGAGAGTTGTAGACCAAACTCCATTGGTATACAAGTTGAGTTGCAGTCATCCATTGCAGCTTCCTTTAGTATACGTTGAGCATAGGCTTCTTGTTTGATCGTGATGCAGCCCGAACTCTGTTTAACTTCTAACCCAAGGTAATAGGTTAGCAGACCCAAATCGGACATCTCAAAGTTACTCGACATATCCTTCTTGAACTCTTTTATTTCTTTTACAGAAGTTCCAGTCACAAAGAGATCATCAACGTAGATCGCCACTATAAGTAATTTACCTCCATCTTCTCTTCGATACACAGAACTCTCCTTTGAGCACTTCTTGAACTTTAGTCGTTTCAGGATCTGATCAAGCTTTGTGTTCCAAGCTCGTGGAGCTTGTCTTAGACCATAAAGCGCTTTAGAGAGTTTGAAAACCTTATGTTCATCTCCCTTCTTTTCAAACCCTTCAGGTTGTGAAACGTAAACATCTTCATTCAACTCACCGTGTAGGAAAGCTGTTTTGACATCTAAATGATGGATCTCCCACTGATTTGCAGCAGCTAAGCCAATTAGAAGTCTTATCGTCTCTAGTCTGGCTACAGGGGCAAATACCTCGTCAAAGTCGATACCTTGTTCTTGTACATATCCTTTTGCCACAAGACGAGCTTTGAACTTGTTGATAGATCCATCTGCGTTTCTTTTTATTTTAAACACCCATTTGAGGCCAATGATCTTGACTCCGTCTGGTCTATCTACTAACGTCCAAGTGTGATTTTTGTTGATGCTTTCTATCTCGTCTTCACACGCGCCTGTCCATTGCTTATTGTTCTTTGCTTCTCGAAAACTAGTAGGTTCTTCATTGATTGAGTGTAGCAGCAACTCACATTCTACTTCTGCAAGCAAGATATAGTCGTCAAGATGGCTAGGTTTGTTTGTTTGACGAGTTGATCTTCTTGTTGCATGAGTTTTAGCTCCCTCACTTATTTGATCTTCGGCGTGTGTTTGCTCTGTTCCATCTTCTTGTTGCTCTGTTTCTTGATGTTCTGTTTCTTCGGCAGCATCCTCTTGATTAGCACCTATTACAAACGGACCTTTGCCTTCGTCCAGTGTTGTTCCCCAAGCCATATGAAAGTTACCAGAGTTGCTTTCTTCTATATCTGCTCCCTTCCAATTCCAAGCTACATCTTCATTGAAAATTACGTCTCGGCTTACTACAACCCTCTTAGTAGTAGGGTTGTAAAGTCGATAAGCTTTCGAGCCAGGCTCGATCCCAAGATGAACGAGAGCTTGTGAGCGATCATCTAATTTTCTTAAATGGACCGAGTCCACTTTTTCATGTGCAACACAACCAAACACTCTAATGTGTCCAATGCTAGGTTTTCTTCCTTTCAAGCTCTCGTATGGCGTCTGATTCATTAGAGCTCTGGTAGGAACACGATTGATAATATACGTAGCGTGACGTACTGCTTCTCCCCACATGTAATTAGGAACTTTGGTTGCTTTCAACATACTTCTGGTCATCTCCATGAGAGTTCGGTTTCTCCTTTCAACCACTCCGTTTTGTTGCGGAGAGTAGGGGGCAGTAAGATGGCGTTTGATGCCACTTTTGTTACAGAACTCTAGAAACTGACGGGACGTAAATTCTCCTCCTCTGTCCGTACGAAGCGTTCCTATTGATTTCTTTACTTCTTTTTCAATAAAGGATTTAAAATCTTTAAATCTCTCAAACGCTTCGCTCTTTTCTTTCATTAAGATGGACCACATATATCTTGTGCAATCATCGATTATCACAAAAATATATCGATTCTGAGATGGTGTAGTTGGAGAAATTGGCCCACACAGATCCGCATGTAGAAGCTCTAATGCAGTTGATGATCTGTACGGCGTTGCGTTCGGAAAGCTGTGTCTTGTCTGCTTGCCTACTAAGCATGAGTCGCACACCTGCTTTTCTTCTTGAATCTCTGGTAGGCCATGAACCATCTCTTTCGTCGCCATAGCCTTAATTGTCTTGAAACTTATGTGACCAAGGCGTGCGTGCCATCTCCATGGTTCCTCTTTTAGCTTTGTAAGAAGACATACGGGTTTACCTACCTTGAGAGATATCTTATAAAGTCGATTAGAGGACCTAAGAACCTTAGTCAGTAGTCTCCCGTTTGGATCCCTCAAAGTTAGATAGTTTTCCCGCATTCTAACAACGCAGCCTTGTTCAGTTGCTTGTCCTAAACTGAGAATGTTACTTCTCAGCTCAGGAATGTAGTAGATGTCTGTGAGAAGTCGTTGTTCACCCGTCTTGGCTTCAAACAATATTGATCCCTTTCCATCGATATCAACACAAGATCCATCTCCGAATCTCACCCTTCCTTTGATATTATGGTTTAGCTCAGAAAAATATGATTTCTCACCAGTCATGTGATTGCTGGCACCATTGTCTAAGTACCACTCACCATCTTCTTTCTTGCTTGGATCAAAAGCTTTAGGTAACACTTTTTCTTCGTTTAAGAACACCACTTCATGCATGTAAAGTGCGACGTCTGCAGTTTCAGTTTCATTCTGATTGAGCTCTTGATTTTCTTCTTTCTTCTCAGGGCACACTGACTTGAAGTGACCTTTTTTCTTGCAATTGAAACAGGTGATCTGCGAGTAATCTTTCTTTCCCTTTGTCCACTCTGCAGAGCTGCCTCTTCTGCGTCCTCTTCCTCTGTCCCCTCTGCCACGGCCACGACTTGAACCTCTCCCTTGTCCTTTCGAGTTCTGATCATATGATCCTTCTGAACTTGAGAATAGCAGGCTGTTTTGTTGATCGTTTGGTGTATTCCCTTTAATGCGTTCTTCATACGCTTTAATTCTTCCAACAACATCTTCATACTTGATTGTATTTAGATCCAACATCTGCTCGAGAGAAGCCACCATCATAATGTACTTATTGTGAGGAAGACTATTTAAGAACTTCTTTACAAGTTTCGGTTCGTCAATACTTTGTCCTAACGAGGCCGCTTTAGAAGAGAGTTCAGATAACTTTCCTGAGAAGGTATCAACAGACTCGTCGTCATTCATCTTTAAGCGGTCAAATTCGTTCATCAACGTCTGCAGCCGAGCTTCCTTTACACGATCTGCGCCAAGGTTTCTTGCTTTTATGGCTCCCCATATTTCTTTAGGAGATGCACATTCGCCTACCTGCAGTATCACGTTCTCGGGTATTGATTGAAACAGAAGAACAGTAGCAAAATCATTCTTGTCCCCTTCGTTCGTGCCTGGTTCGATCGCCTCCCATACTTTGTGAAAACGCAACAGGACCTTCATTCGCATTGTCCAAACCGTGTAGTTGGTTGAGCTTAACATTGGACAGACAACAGTGCCAGGGATTCCTTCTCTTTTCCCTAATATCTTCGTGTCCACCAATGCCATTGGATCAGCCATTGAATTTTTTTTTTTTTTTTTTTTTTTTTTAAAAAAAACAAAACACAGAACCTGTAGCTCTGATACCAAATCTAGTTGCCAAGGATCGTATGTTTGTGTGCAAAGCTTTTAATAAAACAGTACCTTCGTTTTATTTATTTCTTAACTTATGAGATCAACATACATTATAGATCTCTTTATATAGGAACTCTTAACTTGTCCTAATACACTTGAGACTAGGAAACTTATCTTTATCCTAATCTATAAGTTATTCTACTTTCCTTAATGAATAACTTGTATCCTAAGCTATCTTATTGAAGCTTATCCACAACATTCGACACCCACACGCCACCACCACAAGCTCCAACACACGCCGGCAGCTAGGGCTAAAGACGCGCCTCCGAGTAACCGGATCTCCAGAGCTCCATGGCCGGAGAAAGATAAAGCTCGTTAACCCAAGACACCAAGGAGGAAACGGAAACTCCACTTCAACCGCCTCTCACCCTTAGCCCAGGCGAAGCCGTATCATGACCGTGACTGAGACCAAAAGGAGAGCCAAGAACACGCCTCCCACGCGCCGTCACTCCTCCAGGAGACTTAAGGGATCTCCTGTATAACCCTAAAATCCGACTCCTGCAACAGAAACCACCACCAAACCCGCGTCGAGAACTCCAACATCCAGCTGAACCTCGCCAGAACGGGAACCTTCTCTGCAGCGAAGACGAACTCCGGCGAAGCCTCCAAACGCAGAGCACTGACAAAACGGGGAGATAGACGGCGACTGAGAAGAAGCAAATCGAAAACAGAGAAGAGGGAGAGGAAGACCCGCCGAGCCGGACACACACACGCTAACACGCGGCACCAGTCGGAGGATGAACGAGATCTACTTTTGTGTCGTCCTAAACGAGAGGATAAGATAGAGAGAGGTTTCTGTCAAATGTACTTTCTTAATGCAATCTTGCACATTAGAATTACATATTTCAAGTAGATTTGTTTCATCTCGAAACTTTTCAAAAAGAGAATGATGCACATAATTTTAAATTTTTATTTTTCTATATTCTAAAAAAATTAATTTTAATAATTAAAATATATAATATTTTGATAATAAAATAAAATATTTACCTTCTCATTTAGTAGCAGAAAGTTCATTCCTATAAGTTTGTTCTTATTTTTAAAATTTATTATTCTTGCTTACGTTATATTTTCCTTGTATCCAGTATTTTGTTTGGTAAAATATAAATGTGAGTATTGGTACTTCTTGTTTATTTTCTGTTTAGGACCTTAGAAAAGAAAAATTTCTATCACATAATCTTCTACAATTGTTTTTTACTTTGGATTTTAGAGAAAAAATACTATCAAATAATTATCTCCAGTTACTATTAAATAACTTAAATTTATTTATTTTTAATTTCATTTTTCTTAATACCACTACTATTTTTACAAATTCATTTTTGCTAATTGAATAATCTTTAATATCTTTTGTTAAGGATTTATAAAAAATAAAACTACTATCAAATAATCAATTCATTTTTGCTAATTGAATAATCTTTAATATCTTTTGTTAAGGATTTATAAAAAATAAAACTACTATCAAATAATCTTTTACAATTTCTTTTTGTTTAGGATTTTAAAAAAAAAAAAAAAAAATTATGATGACATAATATTTTGCAATTATCTCTTATTTATAATTTTATAAAATAAAATTACTATCAAATTTTTATATTTAATTTCTATTAAATAAAATTAAATTGAGTATTTTAGTTCGTTTTTAATATCATTACTATTTATAATTTTTTAATTAAATAATATATCTTTTACTATTTAGAAAAAGGAAAATTACCATCAAATAATTTTTACAATTTGTTTGCTTAAGATTTGACAAAAGGATAACTACAATCACATTATATTGTACAATTATCTTTTGTTTATGATAGATAATTATAATAAAACATTTTTAGTTAATTTTTAATACATGTCACAATCTTAAAACATTTATTGCCATGTGTAGCAATCATGTTATTTAGCAACTTTGAAGAACCATGATTTATATAATAAGATTTTAAATTTAGGAAAACTAATTCAATTAAAATATTTAAATCATATATATATATAAAGAATTCTGAAATATGTTACTGAAATTTTAATACAATTATTTAATACTGAATAATTTGATTATTAAATTTAAAATATTTTATTAATAATTAAGTATTTTGAAGATTTTATGTGAAGTCTATTCAAGTAGATATCTTTAAAAAGTATATTTGATTATATCGACTTCTTTAAGAAGTCTAACGAAGAAAAGGTTTTGAGCTAATTGAAAATACTTCTTTATATGAAAAATTTAAACTTATGATCTCCCTCAAATGGCCTAACACAATTCTAATTTTTTTTGTGGTTCATGTCTTCCTCATAATTATCATTTTATTTCATGGCTTGATCTTTCCCTCCCAAAATTAAGATTTAGATATATAGATTAAAGATGTACTTTTACTTGTTTGTTTATACCAAAGTAAAATTTTATTTTCAAACACAATATAATCATTTATGATTTTGTTATTATTTTAGCTAAAAAATATAGTTCTACACAATATTTTATGATTGGAAGCTGCTTTTAATGTTTTAAGATACACAAATTTATCTGATCTTCAAAGCTTTCAAATCTGAACAAGATACAACAGACTTCATTAGCATACTTAGTTTGTAGTCCAAAATGCATAACACCAAAACTGGTAAGTTTCGTTCTTCACTAAATATTTGTTTAAATTTGTGTTTAATAATTGATTTATAATTATCTTTATTTTTGTTGCATATCTGTAATTTTTGTATATAAATTTTAATTATATCTTAAAATTAAGTTTCAAATGAAATGTTTGTTCTTGTGTGTTTGTGTTTTCTGTATATATATATATATATATATATATCAGGTCATCAAAAAATTTATACTTGAACCCGAAATAACATACTTCATTAGCATCAGGATAATTTATCTAAGTCATCAAGATTACGGACAATATAGCAAACTCCACCAAATATTTTAACATCAATTTTTTTTTGTAACAAATTCTCATAATAAATATTTGATTATAAAATATTTTGAATTTAACTTGTATATGTGTTTTTATAATATTGACTTGTAACTTTTAGGCTACTACTAAACATTAACTTTATATGTTTCATCCAATTGTTTAAAAATCCTAATCAAGATCATAAAGTAAGAAGGATAATAATCCATTGAGTAGCTAAACAAGAGATAATTATTTGTCAAGGAACATAAATTTAAATTTCTCATATTTAAAGTAAGAAGGATAATAATCAGTTAAACAAGAGATGATTATTGTCAAGGAACACAGATTTAAATTTCTCATATTTAATCGTGACACTGGGAGTTACTTTCAAATATTATCATTCAAAAACATTAAAATGAAATTATTTAATCAAGATGATTCGGTAATTGGGACTCAGACTTTATTTTGGAAATCACCTTGTACATAGAAAAATTCTTATCTTTCATCCTTGTAATGTATAACTAAGATTATCAAACAGTCGTCACAAAAGTTTGCTCCGTAAATATTTAGTAGACTTCAAACGAAATATCCGCTCATTAGCCAAGAGTCTAACCATATAAGAAATATGACTATTCCATAAAATTAACTTATTAACTTGTAAAATTTATTCATAAGAAAGACAATTCACAAACACACATACATGAAGGAACAAAAACATTTTAAAAATTTGTTATTAATAAGAAGAAAATAAAAATTTACAAAATAAAAAAAGGAAGAATTATTTCAAAAGCTGCTCGAGGAGACTTAAGAAAATGAAAATTTACCAAAATATACAATGAATACTTACTCGAGGAAACTTATTAAATATATCTACTTGAACAGTCTTTATATGAATTATGATATGATAATCATGTTACGTTTGTAATTGACCAAACCAGAATTAGACTTTCCGGAGTAGAATTCAAATGAAGTATATGCGAAAATGACAGGTTATTTTTGCAACCGACAATAATTGATTTTATCATATGAGATTTTACATGAAATCTGAAAATGTAATATTTCATGTTAAGACTGCTCTCAAGACTAGGGATTAGTTTTGTGTTAGACTAAAATTTCAAAATAAGCTGACATAAGGTTTCGGCTGAAGTATGCTTTATTTTTAAATAGAAGACTTCACACGAAGTCTTCTATTTGATTTTTATTTATTTTGGTTTAATATTTTGACATTTTTGTTAAACAAAAAATTAACATGAGCAGACTTATTTTGACATAGTGGAGACTTCATGTGGTATCTGAAGAAATTTCATGTGTAGTCTCGTTTCCGAGGACTTCTCCTGAAATCTGCTGTCAAAAAATCAAAATTTTGGTCATACGTAAAATTAATTCATTGTAACAGAGACTTTGCAAGAAGTCTACTCGAGTTTTTTATGTTTACAAAGGATAAATAACAATTTAATGTGAAATCTTCACTGAAAACAAAATGGTCAATTACAAAACAAACATGCATGTTTATCTTGATACTTGACATGAAATATTTCCGGAGGAGAAGATTTTATTCGACTGGATAAAATGGAGTTGAAAAATTCAACTAGACACTTGTCATTTTCTAAATGTTTTTGATTTTTTTTTGATTTTTTCATAATTACTTAAAACCAATAATCTAATTATTAATTAAATAATTAGTTTTTGATATTTTTATTTTCTAAATGGAGTATAAAAATTGAATGTATGTTAATGTTGATGTGGAAGAAAGAGAAGATAATATGAAATATTAATATATAAAAAAAGGTGTTGAATGTTGTAAGGTGTTGAATGTTGTAACTATTGTATATAGTCTAATAGTTAAAGTTAAAAGCCCACCTAATCACTTTGTGTATTCATATACAATCCTCATCTAATCTATTAAAATAGGAATACAAAATTGAATTGACCCTAAGACTTACAAATTATTTACAAGGCAATGCCACTTAAATAATTAATAAGTATACCTTAAATATTAGTTGATTTTTCCTAATTTAATTAATCATTCCATCCTAAACTAAAAACTATTCCTAAATCAATTCTTTAAAATTTAAAGTGAGTAAATACTAAATACGAATTTGATTACATAGAAACACACATTTAATTGCTTCCACACGTGATAGTCATTCACTTTGAATTAATTCTACCATTCATCTTATCAATACTATACATATTAGTTAAGTTGCCAAGTCTTTAACTTCAATCCACAGCAAAACAGTTTATTTGCATTTCTTCTTCACACATATATGTTTTGCTTTAAAAAATGTTATATCAAATTTATTATTCTTTATATGTCTGTTTAAAGCATTAAGTACTATATACTACTCTACATTTAGGTTACCCTTATTATAACTAACAAGGAAAAACATCCCTCCACACATTTTCAAAATCATAACTCACAATTTATTGTTACAAAATTTTGCAATTTATTTAAAATCGTAAATAATAAACATAATTAATTTTTATCACAAAAATATTTAAGAATATTCCCTATTTATTAAAAACTCAATCATTTGTCAGCTAAATTGTAATCTTTCTATATATTTGGGTCTAAACAACTTTCTATAATCTATTTTGCCAATAAATTATTATTCTAAATGAAACCATGTACGATAGATTTAGTCTTTAGGTAATACTTTCTATAATCTAGCTAAGCAGAAAATTATATTCATAACAATATCATCAATACTATTGATTTAGGTAGACGACTAAATATACATATACCTCAACTATTTTGATTGATTCATTGCATATATTATACCTTTTTTTGTCATCACATATATTATACCATTTATACAAAAAATTACTTATAAAAATGTAAAAATAAATACCTGTACGGTTTACGGGTCAACCACCAACATATACATTTAAATTATACATATATGTATACTATTTATACAAAACAAAAATTTACTTATAAAAAAATAAAAATAAACACCCGCTCGCCCGAGCGGGTCAAGCTCTAGTATATATTAATTGAGAAGTTACTTTAGTGATTTATGCTGATGTATCGCTCATAGAAGAGCTCTCTAATTAATTGGTATATTTTGATTGGTTGGTGGTTTTTCATTTATTTAATTAAAGTTTTTAAAATGAAACTATTCATAGAATTACCTAATCTAATCTATGTTTCTAAACATACAATTAAGCATCTTAAATATAGATGAATTAACATAATTTGTTTATAGAAATATTTATATATATAGATTACATTATATAAATTGATAAGATACATATAAATACATATGATACTATATAAGTAATTATAAAAACGGTTTTTATTATGTTTATATTAGTAGTAAATAAAATAAATCATAGATTTTAGAAAAATAATTAATCTAAACTTAATAATATTAATTAAATTCGCTCATTCACTATATATATATATATATATAGTATAAAAATGTGTCAAATGAATGCAAAATAGTCAAATATATAATTCTAAAAAAAATCCAATCATTTTCCAATGACAATGTGATATCATATATGCGTTATCACTTTTAGAAATGATTAAAAGATTTTTATATTTTAAAACATAAAAATTATATGGTAAGTTATTTAAACGTATATTAAGCAAGAAAATTTTATTTAATTCATCTACTAATATAAACAAATGAATTAACATTATTATATGGTAAGTCATTTAAAATTATATTATTTGCTAATTCATTTAATTTATTATATGGTAAGTCATTTAATTATATTAATCAAAGTATTTTTCTAGAGTCAACACTCTATTAATATAATTCATATAGCTTGGACTATAATAAAATTAGCATGCTTATTTTTAATAGGAAAAAAAACAGACATAAATAAAAGAACAAGAGGGAAGAATAAAATTTATCCTTAGTTTTAAAAAGATAAATCCTACTATATATTAATTGAGAAGACACTTAATTGACTTTTGATTATGTGTATTTAATATGTTAAGTTTTAAAAAAATAGTTATAATTTGATTGGTTGTTGACATTTATTAGTTATTATTTTAATCAGATCTAAAAATAAAAAGTAACTCTAGAACTAATTAATACAAATTACCAAATAGCACAAATGATATTGCAAATAAGGATTTATGGTAACTAATTGTAGAATTAGAGAAAAAATATATATGTTTTATGAATTTTTTTATTTTTATCAATTAGTTATATATAATTAAATAAAATACTTTAGCATTGTTTATAGAAATAAATTTAATGGGTATATATTATTATTATTATATAAAAGAATTATATTTTTAGGTAAGGAATTATTATAACTTTTATGTTTTTAAAGCCCCACACAAAACCGTTTACAAAGATCTTTCATGATAAAACTCTCCGATCATTGTATTGGTCATATTGAAGTTACACAAAAAGCACACTCTCTTTTTTTTCTCTTGAGAGCTAGAGTATTTTCAGTTTTTCATGTGTTAAACTAAAATATAAAGTAATTCTACAATCAATTAACTGAATTAATTATAATTTTTTTTTTGTAAGAGAAAGATTTTTAATGGCTAAGGTTTATGTTTTTGAACTATTTTAAATCTCAAATACCTTCAACAAATATATACTGAAATTTTTGATTATCCAAATATTTGAAATTAAAAATGAAAATTTAAAATTTCTAATTATTATTCAAAAATTATAAGAGTGTAAAGATAATATATATTTCTTTATATAATATAACCACCCGTAAAATTGCGGGCAAACACCTAGTAAATGTTAATTTCACTCATTTTTTGGCATCTATCTTATTTTTACTGTTTTTGGCATTTATCTTAATTTTACTTATTGTATCAATAAATGTTAGTTTCAGCATCCAAAACTTGTGAGGACTCTAAACGTGATAGTTTAGTTTTTCTATGTAACTGCTTGTAAATTTATTATTTTATTATGAACATATTAGCATTAGGGATTTAAAATCTATAGTTTCTTATGAATTTGAAATTTTTGAATATGTTTATTTTCTTCTAGATAATTAAATATGTCTATAAACATAGATTCTATTAGGATAACCAAGACCATTGCTCAATATTTCAAATCTGAACATGTTATATTCAAAAAGATTTATTTTTTTTTGGTATTATTGATTATTTACAAAAAATATGAGAAGATGATATTTAAAAATTGCGAGGTTTTACTAAAAAAAATCATTGACCAAAAAGTAAGTCTCTGCCGAATTAACTATTGCGAGGTTTTTCGGGTCAATGTCGGATTAATAATTGGATTTTTATCTAGGGTTAACGTGATTTTTTTAACACGCTTTTATTAGTAAATCACAACTACCAAAACTAAGCCAAATTGTGGAATTAAATCAGAAAATAGTTTAGTGTTATGAACCTGAATGCCATAACCAAATAGGCATATTTCATTTCTACTTAGACAGTTTTTTTTTCTTTGAATGTTTAAGATTTTCTTTTCCTAATCACTTTAGGATTTGTATACTTTCCATTTATCTATGACGGTCTATTGTAATTCCCTATATATATAAAAGACTCCATAATTATGAGATATAGACAATCTCTTTCTCCCATTAATTTATAACACGTTATCAGCACGATTGATCTCTAAAACCCTAAACTAAAATATCGACCATAAACCCTAAATCTCTCTCCATTGCTAAAACCCTAATCTTTATCGATCACCTCTCTTTGATCATGACCTTGATCTGTATTCGACCACTGATCTCAACAAGATCGATTTGTGGACTGATCTCTGCAAGTTTCAGTACGCCTCAACTATTCCAGATTGTACGATCAGCCTGTTCCAGTCCGTGATCAGACTGTTCCAGATCTACGAGTTCTTTGACTGCAAGTACCAGCTCGCGTACCAACGATCCCGATCAGCTCAACCTAAGCTAACTCGCGGACTGCAAGGAAACAGTTTGGACCAGTCCGCGTAAGGTTCCAGTTTGTACCAGTCCACGTAAGCTCATTCTCTTGTAGATCCATTCAACCCATCAAAGGTTTATGGTATACCCAAACTCTAAGAACCCATAATCGAATGAAATAATGTTCAAAGTGAAACCTGAAAATCTGTAAACCCTAAATTACGTGTGCATGGATTG
>NC_027748.1:17143577-17146145 GCF_000695525.1 Brassica oleracea var. oleracea
GAGCTCTTATGGTTATAACATTCAAGGGGAAGTGTTATGAACCGATTTGTGAATGTCATAACCAAATAGACATATTTTCTTTCTACGTAGACAGTGTCATTTTCTTTGTATGTCTAGGATTTTCTTTTCCTAATCACTTTAGGATTTGTATACTTTCCATTTATCTATGACGGTCTATTGTAATTCCCTATATATATAAAGGGCTCCATAATTATGACATATAAACAATCTCTTTCTCCCATTTATTTATAACATTTAGGGGGTTTTGAAAGAGGTATGAAAAAAAATACAATTTTAAGATTTTGATGATTGGTTGGAATGTAGTTTAAAATTTTGTGCAGCACAAAGTACAATTTTGTCCTTATAACTTTCTTAGAGATGTAACTGTTGTAGCTGTATAATAAAATATTATTTTAGTAAGTAGGGATTTTATAGCCAAATTTTATTTTTATGGTTGCAATTTTTTAAAAATAACTTATATCATAATCGACAATTTTAAAGATTATTGATAGGACTACGTACAATGGAGTAGTTGAAACTCTTATTCAATAATTGAAATCATTGTAAAAGATAGCTGAATTTTTTTTAAATGCATATTTGGATTAAACGGAGTTGAAAAATTCAATTAGACACATGTCATTTTCAAAATGTTTTTGATATTTTTATTTTTTCATAATTACTGAAATAAGTAATCTGATTATTAATTAAATAATTGGTTTTTGATATTTTTATTTTTTAAATAGAGCGTAAAGTTGAATGTATGTTGAATGATGACGTAGGAGAAAAAAAAGATAACGTGGAAAGTTAAAAACTTGAAATACAAAAAAAGTGTTGAATGTCGTAACCGTACATAGTCTGATAGTTAAAGCTAGAAAATAACTACAGTTAATAACTTTGTGTGTTCATATACAATAAATGTTATTTCACTCATATTTTTGGCATCCATCTTAATTTCACTCTTTTTGGCATCTATCTTAGTTTTATTTATTGTATCAATAAATGTTAGTTTCGTTTGCATCCAAAACTTGTGAGGACTCCAAACGTGATAGTTGAGTTTTTCTATGTAACTGCTTGTAAATTTATTATTTTATTATGAACATTAACATTAGGGGTTTTAAATTAATCTATAGTTTCTTATGAATTTGAAATTTCGGAATATGTTTATTTTCTTCTAGATAATCAAATTATGTCTATAAACATCGATTCTATTAGGATAACCAATACCATTGCTCAATATTTCAAATCTGAACATGTTATATTCAAAAAGATTTTTTTTCTTTTGTTATTATTGATTATTTACAAAAAATATGAGAAGATGATATTTAAAAATTGCGAGCTTACTAAAAAAATCATTGACCAAAAAGTAAGTCTCTGCCGAATTAACTAGAACCCGTTGGGTCAATTTTTACGTTTTAGTCAAAGGTCTTAAATTAAAAACCATAACTTTTGTTTCTTTCTCAGCCTCCTCGACCTTGTACCCGTATAAAACGTTTATCTATCCTCCTTCACAATCAGTCAGCTCTGTATTCCTCTCTCTTATTATTTCTCTTGTTGGTAAAAATGGAAGTGAGAGGTCCAGTGATGTGCGTGTTGTTGATGTGTTACATCTTTGGTCATATAATAACAAGTCATAACAGTTGCTTTATCGAAGCCGGGAGCTCGTCTAAATACGGAGATCTTGAAATCGAGAAGAAGTTAAGGACAATTAACAAACCCGCCGTCAAGATCATCAAGGTTAATTCATAATCTTTTCGTACTTACATATACAAGCATACAGCTAAATTTTATATAATGAACTCTATATTTATGGTTGGAAACGATAGACTATTCATGGAGAAAAATACGGATGCGTGGATTTCGTCAAGCAACCAGCATTTGATCACCCTTCTATGAAAAATCACACATACCATTACAAGGTACAACTTTGGATCCATCCGCTATAAATGTAAATTCTTTGAAAATTGTACATTTGAAGAAAAATACAATAATCCTTTTATGTCATGTCTTAGATGCGTCCGATATCCCATCCCGATGAAAAGAGAAAAAGAGAGACAAACAACACTGCATTTGGTTACTTATGGGAGAATGGTGTGGGTTGTCCCATTGGTACGGTCCCTATACGAAGAATCACCAAAGACGATATCTTGGGATTAAACTCGTTAGAGGATATATATACACCTCGTAGTTCTTACAACACTACTACCTACGGTACTAGTGACCCGTATTACGACCAACATCATGTAAGTTACTTCTTCTAGTTAAATAACCTAATTACCGAATGAATGTTTGATGTATATATATATATATATATTTATAATAAGTAGTATGTTTGGATACTGAGTGAAAATAATTTGGATTAGTTTGCGGTGGGTCGGACACCGAACAAAGGAATGGTCTTCAATGGAGCAACAATGGAACTGTGTATAACCGCCCCTAAGGTTAAGCCTAGCCAATTCAGTAGTGCTCGGCTTCACATTCAGATGGGAGACGATTTCATACAAATGGGTATAACTGTAAGTTATTTACTTTTCCACTATATAGTACGTACACTACAAGCCCCAGTTACTA
>NC_027748.1:17146445-17151506 GCF_000695525.1 Brassica oleracea var. oleracea
TGCTTCTGTGTATTTATTACATTATTCATTCTCATTAACTTCTTGTTAGCTGTCAATACGATTCATAATTCAGTCAGTATAGTTACTCTGTCTACTAATCATTTTGTTGGCACCAGGACAAAGCAAATGGGAACTGGTGGTTTGAGTTTGGTACAGACGCAGAAGAAATTGGTTTCTGGCCGTCGAATTTGTTTCGCCAAAGCTCTGGAAACTACGTCGAGTGGGGAGGAGAAGTGTTCACCGCATCACTACCTGGTCCTCAAATGGGATATGGAATTTTTCCATTTGAACAAGTACGTTACGATGCATATGTCAAACGTGTAGCCATACTCGATGATAATTATAACTTTGATACTAAAGTGGATTATATGGAATCATTTTCGGACGATAATGGAGGATACAAAGTGATCGACTTCGTAAAGTCTGAATTCCAAGATGCCGGTCATATAATCTTTTATGGTGGTCCAGGACTCGATCATTAATTAAAAAGTTTGGTCTATATTGTATATATAATTTTAGTGTTATTGGCATATGTATTCTTGAGCATAAAATAAAATTTTCAGAATACTTACTAAGCATCTCTTTTGAATCCTAAAAGAAAAATTGCTTGTATACACAAAACTCTCCACATTTACAAACTTTCTGAAAAAAAAAAATCTCTAAAAAATTGATGAAAATCTATTAAATTTTAAAATAATGTCAAAGATTCTTCTAATTATATCCAAATTCAGTTAATGGAAATTTCCCAAATATTATCAAAAATACTATCAGTCGTCACTACATTCGGAGATCGAAGCTCTCTCCCATGCATGAAGAACGTAAGACAGTTTACTGTCACATTTGCAACGGATTGTTCTCAGTTAGTGAATATAGTTTCTGAATCTTACGAATGACCGACCTTTGCAAATTATTTAGAAGATAAGATCAATCTAATTTTAAAATAATATCAGTCGCGACTACATTCGGAGATCGAAGCTCTCATTTGGGAAATGGAATGCATGAGAAACCTAAGATAGTTTACTGTCACATTTGCAACGGATTGTTCTCAGTTGGTGAAGATGGTTTATGAACCTGGCGAATGGCCGGCCTTTGCAAATTATTTAGAAGATATAAAGTTCTTGAAGAGAAGTTTCAACAGCTCATAGCTCATTCATATTCCCCGGACGCAGAATTTAAAGGCGGAGCACGTAGTGCAAGAAAACAACCGTCATTTGTTTTCCATATGGATGCGGAGCCACCGGTTTGGTTGACAGAGTCTATATGAATATATGTTACGTTGCTGACAAAAAGAAAAGTTAATGGAAATTTCCCAAATAAGTTATAATTTTCTTTGGAACAAAAATTTATATCATTAATTCAATCAAATGTAAAAGTTACCTAAAAATAGTGAAACTAAAGCAAAAAAAACATACTTTGACGGTTAAAACATTGAGACGTCTTAATGTAATTTTGAAATCTGCTTACTGGACTTTATTTGAAGCCTACTTCATAACTTAATCTTATAATTAAATTAGATCTGGACCCGTGCGTTACACGGGGTTTTGATATTTTAATTTAAATATTTCAAAATTTGCAGTTCATAATCTACCCTATATACTTCCACTATGTAACTTTGTTTTAGTTTAACAAAGAGCATAATAGTAGTATTAGACTTTTTGAATAGAATAAGCTTTACTTTTTAAAGATTAGTTTTCTTAATGAAAATAAATTATTAAAACAATAGAAAAAACAAAATATATATATTAAATTTAAAACAATATCAATTTAACTTGAGTATGTGGTTTTTTCTGAAAGTTGTCACTTTTATTTCTGATTTTGTTGTCGCTTACCAAATTTGAATAAATTGAAAAACCCCAAGTATTAAATTAAGTAATATAATAAATTTATCAAAAATGAAAACATAGTATGTAGTATAAATACCATTATGTGTTTATAAATTTTTGAAACTGCAAAACTTCGATACGAAGATTGAAAATCTCATTCTTTAAGGTTTATCTCAAAGAAATAAGTTTCACGTACAATTGAATGCACACATTTGAGAATATGCTTCAATCCTTGTTATCATAGTTTTTTTAATTGTTACAATAAACTATTAAATAAAATTTAAGACCATACAAATAATATTAACAAATTATTATATCTGAGTATATGAGGTTTACTTCTTCTCGGATTTTGCTTCATTTGTTTTTGAACCATCTTCATCAAATATTACAACAATTATAGAATCATTTACATCATCTACTATTACTTCAATTCTATAAATGAATAAATTTGATGTAATTTTAAACTTTAATAATCTATATAATATATATAACAAAAAAACATAAAATTAATGAATAATACCTCAAAACTCTAACAAATTGTGCACATTATTAGACATAAAGAGCTTATAATGATTTTCTCAATTTCGTTGAAAAATTTGTTAGAGTCTCATTTTTAAATCAGCAATCGAAATAAAATCATAATTCAAAATTGAATTTAGTCTCAGAAAATGTTAACAAAGCAATTACACTTTGATAAATCTTGATCAAAACACTTGTCATGATAAAAGAAATGTTATCACTTTCATAGCCTGATATTTATTAAAATTGCTTAAAAGAAATAGATAAATTAATAGTGTAAAAATGAATAGATGAAATAGTCATGGAAAAAGCTACCTTCCTAACAATAAATAATTTGTTGTATCTTTCAGTGGACAATTTTTTTCATAATTTCAAAATAGAAAATTTTCAGAGGATATTTGAGAAAATGTTGTTCCAGACATGCAATTGTTGTTCTGTTTGTAAGTCTTATTTGAAATTTATAATCGGATACTTTGTAGTTCTTAATGTAATCTTGCACATTAGAATTACATATTTTAAAAAAATTTCTTTCATCTCGAAACTTTTCAAAAAGAGAATGTTGTACATAACCTAATTGTATTTTTCTATATTCTAAACAAATTAATTTTAATAACTAAAATATATGATTTTGATAATAAAATAAAATATTTACCTTCTCATTTAGTAGCATAAAGTTCATTCCTATAAGTTTGTTCTTATTTTTAAAAATTTATTTATCCTTGCTTACGTAATATTTTCCTTATATCCAGTATTTTGTTTGGTAAAATACATATGTAAGAAATGAATCCCATTTATATATGTGAGTATTGGTAGTTCTTGTATATTTTTTGTTTAGGATTTTAGAAACGGAAAATTACTATCACATAATCTTCTACAATTTTTTTTTACTTAGGATTTTAGAAAAAAATACTATCAAATAATTATTTTTACAATTTGCTTTTGTTAATTGAATAATCTTTAATATCTTTTGTTTAGGATTTATAAAAGAGTAAAACTACTATCAAATAATCTTATACAATTTCGTTTTGTTTAGGATTTTAGAAAAAAATTAAAATTACGATGACATAATATTTCACAATTATCTATTATTTATAATTTTATAAAATAAAATTACTATCAAATATTTATATCCAATTACTATTAAATAATATTAAATTTAGTGTTTTTAATATTTTTTCTAATATAATTACTATTTATAATTTTTTGATTAAATAATATTTTTTTTACTATTTACAAAAAGGAAAAGTTCTATCAAATAATCTTTTACATTTTTTTGCTTAAGATTTTAGAAAATGAAAATTACAATCACATTATATTATACAATTATCTTTTGTTTAGGATAGATAAGTATAATAAAATATTTATAATTAATTTTTAACACATGTCACAATCGTTGTAAAATTATTTTCATGTGTCGCAATCATCTTAATTAGTAATTTTGAGGAACCATGCTTTATATAATAAGATCTTAAAGTTAGAAAAACTATTTTAATAAAAATATTTAAATCATATATATAAAGAATACTGAAATATGTAACTAAAATTTAATACAATTAGTTAATACTTAATAATTTGATTATTAAATTTAAAATATTTTATTTATAATTAAGTATTTTGAAGATTTCATGTGCAGTCTATTCAAGTAGATATCTTTAAAAAGTATATTTGATTAGATTGACGAATAAAATATTTTGACCTAATTGAAAATACCTATTTATATGAAAAATTTAAACATATTCTCTCCCTAAAATGGCCTAGCACAATTCTATTTTTCTATCTTAATTTAAACTCTCTAATATATCTCTAACTTCTTTACTCAAACATCCATCTTTATGGTTCATGTCTTCCTCATAATTATCTTGTTTTGCATGTATTTATTTCATGGTTTGATCTTTCCCTCCCAATAATAGGATTGAGATATATAGATTAAAGATGTAATTTTACTTGTTTTGTGTATACCAAAGTAAAATTTTATTTTCAAACACAATATAATCATTTATGATTTTGTTATTATTTTAGCTAAAAAATCTAGTTCTAAACAATATTTTAAGATTGAAGTTGCTTTTAATGTTTTAAGATACGCAAATTTATCTGATCTTTAAAGCTTTCAAAATCTGAACCAGTTACAACAGATTAGCATACTTAGTTTGTAGTCCAAAATGCATAACACCAAAACTGGTAAGTTTCGTTCTTCACTAAATATTTGTTTAAATTTGTGTTTAATAATTGATTTACAATTATCTTTATTTTTGTTACATATCTGTAATTTTTGTACATAAATTTTAATTATATCTTAAAATTTAGTTTCAGATGGAATGTTCGTTGGGAAAATTACATGTTTACCACTTTCATGCTAACACTTTTCATTTTTACCACCACTAAATAGACATTTCCAAAAATATCTTCTTCATTAAGTAGCAAAAGACTTTTATGCCAATGTTCTTTATATATATAATAAATAAATATTTAAATAAACAAAATCTAAAAAAATAAAAAAATAATTTTTTTAATTTTGTTCTGAATTATACTATTTCGAAATTCAAACCCTAAACCCTAAAACTCAACTCTAAACCCTAAACCATCAATCCTAAACCCTATTTTTTTTAAATAAACCTTAAACCCTGAAACATCAACTCTAAACCCTAAATCCCGAAACATCAACTCTAAACACTAAACCCTAAACCTTCAACTCTAAACCCTAAAACATCAACTCTAAACA
>NC_027748.1:17151602-17178960 GCF_000695525.1 Brassica oleracea var. oleracea
AAATTAACCCTAAACCCTAAAACATCAACTGTAAACCCTAAACCCTAAACTTCAACTCTAAACCCTAAACCCTAAATTCTTAACCCTAAATCCTAAACCCTAAACCCTAAAAAGTAAACTCTAAACCCTAAACCCTATAAATTAACCCTAAACCCTAAAACATCAACTGTAAACCCTAAACCCTAAACTTCAACTCTAAACCCTAAACCCTAAATTCTTAACCCTAAATCCTAAACCCTAAACCCTAAAACCCTAGAGTTGATGTTTTAGGGTTTAGATTTGAAGATTTAGGGGTTAGGGTTTACGTTTAGGGTTTAGAGTTGATGTTTTAGGGTTTAGATTTGAAGGTTTAGGGTTTTAGGGTTTAGGGTTCGAATTTCAGAAAAATATAAGGTTTAGGGTTTACGTTTAGGGTTTAGAGTTGATGTTTTAGGGTTTTAATTTGAAGGCTTAGAGTTTAGGGTTTAGAGTTGATGTTTCGGGGTTTAGGGTTTAGAGTTGATGTTTCATGGTTTATGGTTTAGAGTTGATGATTTAGGGTTTAAAGTTGATGTTTTAAGTTTAGATTTAGGGTTTAGAGTTTACGTTTAGGGTTTGGGTTTAGATTTGAAGTTTTAGGGTTTAAGGTTTAGAGTTGATGTTTCAGGGTTTAGGGTTTAGAGTTGATGTTTCATGGTTTAGGGTTTAGAGTTCATGGTTTAGGATTTAGAGTTGATGTTTTAAGTTTAGATTAGTTAACCGTATGTTTTTTTCTCTCAAAAGTAATCAAAACGTTATAAATGTCTTTTACCCTTCATTAAAGATGAAGGTAAAAGTGGTTAGTGCAAACATGAAAAGTGGTACTTTGAAAATAGTATTTTTAGCAATTTTCCAAGTTTGTTATTGTGTTTTTGTTTTATATATATATATCAGGTCATCAAAAAATTTAGACTTGAACCCGAAATATACTTCATTAGCATTATTTATTTGCAGAATTCACCAGGATAATTTATCTAAGTCATCAAGATTATGGACAATATAGCAAACTCCACCAAAATATTTTAACATCAATTTTTTTTAACAAATTCTCATTATAAATATTTGATTATAAATTATTTTGAATTTAACTTGTATTTGTGTTTTTATAATATTGACTTGTAACTTTTTAGGCTACTACTAAACATTAACTTTATATGTTTCATCCAAATGTTTAAAAATCCTAATCAAGATCATAAAGTAAGAAGGATAATAATCAATTGAGTAGATAAACAAGAGATAATAATTTGTCAAGGAACACAAATTTAAATTTCTCATAGTTAAAGTAAGAAGGATAATAATCAATTGAATAGATAAACAAAAGATGATTATTTATCAAGGAACACAAATTTAATTTTCTCATATTTAATCGCGACATTGGCAGTTACTTTCAAATTTTATCATTTGAAATGTATTATTTAATCAAGATGATTCGTAATTGGGACTCAGACTTTATTTTGGAAATCACCTTATACATAGAAAAAATCTTATCTTTCATCCTTGTAATGTATAACTAAGATTATCAAACAGTCGTCACACGAAGTCTGCTCCGTAAATATTTAGTAGACTTCAAACGAAATATCCGTTCATTAGCTAAAAGTCTAACGAAATAAGAAATATGACTATTCCATAAAATTAACTTATTAACTTGTAAAATTTATTAATAAGAAAGACAATTCACAAACACACATACATGAAGGAACAAACCAATTCTAAAAATTCGTTATGAATATGAAGAAAATGAAAATTTACAAAATAAAAAAAGGAAGAATTATTTCAAAGGCTGCTCGAGGAGACTTAAGAAAATGAAAATTTACCAAAATATACAATGAATACTTACTCGAGGAAACTTATTAAATATATCTACTTGAACAGTCTTTATATGAATTATGATATGATAATCATGTTACGTTTGTAATTGACCAAACCAGAATTAGACTTTCCGGAGTAGAATTCAAATGAAGTATATGCGAAAATGACAGGTTATTTTTGCAACCGACAATAATTGACTTTATCATATCAGACTTTACATAAAATCTGAAAATGTAATATTTCATGTGAAGACTGCTCTCAAGACTAGGGATTAGTTTTGTATTAGACTAAAATTTCAAAATAAACTAACAGAAGGTTTTGGCTGAAGTATGCTCTATTTTTAAATAGAAGATTTCACACGAAGTCTTCTATTTGATTTTTATTTTTTGAGTTAAATATTTTGACATTTTTGTTAAACAAAAAAAATAACATGAGCTGACTTATTTTGACAAAGTGGAGATTTCATGTGGCAACTAAAGAAAATTCATGTGTAGTCTCGATTCAGAAGACTTCTCCTGAAATCTGCTGTCAAAAACTCAAAATTTTGGTCATATGCAAAATTAATCCGTTGTAACAGAGACTTTGCAAGAAGTCTACTCGATTTTTTTATGTTTACAAAGGATAAATAGCAATTTCATGTGAAATCTTCATTGAACACAAAATGGTCAATTACAAAACAAACGTACATGTTTATCTTGATACTTGACGTGAAATATTTCCGGAGGAAAAAAATTTATTCGAAATCTGCTTTCGCGATACATATCTGAAAAGAAGTAACATTAAGTTAATAGTTATTTAGTTCAGGTGAGAGTCCATGTTTAGCTTCTTCAAGCACTTGTCATTTTTAATTTCAGCTGAATGAAAGATACTTAGTCGCTAATAACCAAAAATCATCAAACTCAAACTTGATGAGTTTAAGGAAAATATGATTTTGAAAAACAAAAGGTTGAGAGGTTTTTGAATGAAATTAAAGAAAAATAGAAGATAATGGAGTTGTGTGTGTAAAGAATGAGAGAAGAAGAGTCCACAAATAGATTATAAGAATTTAGAGCATCAATTTTGGTTGTTCATAGTAATTGGCAAAATTAATGGTGATGGTATTTACTTAAATAATTAAAGGTGTTTAAGCTATTTGAGACACTTTTGGGTTTCGTGAAAACATTACACAAAATGAGGTGGTTTTCTTAAGTAGCATGATATGTTAGAGATGATATAGGTTGAAAATGGCAAAATATAGTGAGGTGAAAAAATTATTAGTCTTATGCTTGACAAAAAATTAAGTTATTTTTGTAGGTCACCCTGAAATTAATACAATATATCCAAACGCAATTGAGAAAAGTATAGGGTCTGATTGGTAAGGGCTATAGCTTTAAAAATTTTGCTGTAGAAAAAAATCTGTAGACTTTTTGTTGTGCCTTTAGATTTTATTGCTGTAGAATTTTATGGAAAGCACTAAAAAATTGCTGTGGATATTTGGCTCTGCAGAGCACTTGTACAGCTGTAGGTTATTTCAGGAGCTGTGGTTTCAAAAAAAAATTAAAGCTTGATTGTTCTGAATTTGATTTAAAGCTTGATTGCTCTGAATTTGGTGTTTTAGAAATAAATAGAGCTTTAGACAACACCTACAGCAACTACCAATCACGCCATAGTAATGGAAGATTCATTTCTTTAACACTATAAATTATTTTCTTACAGGTATAGATTCCTTGTTTTTTTAGTAAGTTAACAAAAGATATATTGTAATGATATTATCCCGTTAATAAAAAAATTATTTGAAATATCTGTTTGTTGTCGAAAAAATAGACAAAATGATATTTTCCTAAATGACTTGATTTGTTGTTATTTTATACTATACTACACCAAAAAATAGTTGATATGTTATAGATGATATAGGATAAAAATAGCAAAATATGGTAAGGTGAAAAAGAGCAAATATTCTATACATTTGACCAAAAATTTGGGTCATTTTTCCAAGTCACCCTGCAATTAATAACAATATATCTCAATGAAATTAATAAAAATATATCATAATCTTCTTAAACAGAAGATTCATTTTTGGACATACACAAGATTCATTTCCTTACCAATCTAAATTATAATGGTATTATCCCATTTAAAATAAAACCTGTAGGTAATTTTGTGAGAGACTAAGAATGAGATATTGTTTTATAATACTAGCCAAAATTCTGTGTAACTAGTATTGTGTTTTAAATTAAAGATCATTACAAAATAAAAAAAATGGATAACTCATTATATATAAAAATACGTATAGAAATCTAGATTTACTAAAAAAGCAGTAAAAGATTTTCTTTAAGAAAAAATGAAAACACTAATCAATCAAATTTCCCCCTCAAATAAGTGGCCATAAAATGAAATAGATATCAATTCATAATCAAATACATAAATCTGGATAACATATATGTAATACATGCATGTATATATATATATTCACACTTCACCTATTGAGAACTCATTATATTGGCAAATTATAAACGTCTCGATAATGGCTTCCCTTGGCTTGATCCTCTATCTTTCCTCGGTTCTTCTCATGAGCCTTTGTCAGCTTCCTACAGCTATTGAGGATGATAGAAAGGCAAGCCATTGCTGTTATATATATGTCTCGTTACCATATTTAACTATCTATGTTTTTTTTGTATTAGCCTATTCATCGTTATAGCATTTTGTTTGACGCAGGTATATATTGTTTACATGGGAGCTCTTCCTTCAAAAGCTTCTTACACTCCTATGTCTCACCATCATAATATCCTTCAAGAAGCAGAGCCGGTCCTAGTTATTATATGGCTAGAAGCCAATTTAAAAAATGTGGCTGAAGTCCCTCGAACCCGCAACCTGTAACAGGTTACAACAACCACCCAACCGCTGGGCTACTAAGAACTTTCTGTTCAAATGTGGTCGTTTAGGATGATAATATTTGGTGGCTGGAAGCACAAGCTTTATTGGCTTCCCTCCAAGACCGGCTCTGTCAAGAAGTTGTCAAATCAAGGTTTAAGACTCTGTCAGCCCTATCATTTATTGTAAACGTCATCGTTTATTACTTGTCTTTATTTTCTCTTTTGTTATGCAGCTCCGTAGAAGATTCTTTGGTCAGAAATTATGGAAGAAGTTTCAACGGTTTTGCAGCCAAACTCACTGAATCTGAAAGAGACAACCTTGCCGGTGAGATATATGTTTATATATTAAAGAAAAAAGATTATTTAACTCACTATTATGGCTATTTCAGTGTTGATAATGTTATGTGTGATATCTGTGAAGGCATGGAAGGTGTGGTTTCGGTATTCCCAAGCACCTTTTATAAGCTTCTTACGACAAGGTCTTACGAGTTCATGGGACTTGGTGACAAGAGCAAGCAAGTTCCTGAGGTGGAGACCAATACAATAGTTGGTGTAATAGACGGAGGAATATGGCCTGAATCCAAGAGCTTTTCAGACGAAGGCATTGGCCCTATACCAAAAAAATGGAAAGGAACTTGCGCTGGAGGAACTAACTACACATGCAACAAGTTAACAACATTTTCTAACCTCTTCTCCAAGTTTCTTGCGTGCAAAGCAAGGATTGAATGAGAGATTAACTAACCCTAATCCAAATTCTACAGAAAGGTGATTGGAGCACGACACTATGTTCAAGACTCGGCGAGAGATGATGATGGTCACGGGTCACACACGGCTTCAACAGCAGCTGGAAACAAAGTAAAAGGAGTGAGTGTAAACGGTGTGGCCAAAGGAACGGCTAGAGGTGGTGTGCCTCTAGGTAGAGTTGCCGTTTACAAAGTTTGCGAGCCAGCAGGTTGCAACGCAGAAGGTATTTTAGCTGCGTTTGATGATGCTATAGCCGATGGAGTCGATGTTATAACCATTTCCATGGGAGGAGGTGTTACTAAAGTCGATGTTGACCCTATCGCTATTGGATCATTTCATGCCATGACCAAAGGGATTGTTACCACAGTAGCTGTCGGGAATGACGGTTCTAAACTTGGACTAGCGTCTAACCTTGCACCATGGCTCATATCCGTGGCTGCAGGTACAACTGATCGAAGATTTGTTACTGATGTGGTTAATGGAGATGGCAAGACGCTTCATGTAAGAATTGATTCTCTTTTCTTAATTTATTCAATTGGTCTATGAATGCAGGTTGGTCTTTACATTTTAGGGAGTATAGACAATTTAGTAAAAACTTAAAATTGTAATAAATTTTTTTTGTTGAAATTTTTGGGTTTATGCTTATATATTATTAACCATAAAACTTTAGGAACCATAGATCAGTGTCTCACTTACATATGTCCAGGACCGACTGTGTATGAATGTGATTGTAGCCACTAGCCATCATTAGTCATGGCTGACTAAAGTATGAATACAGGGAAGATCGATCAATGACTTTGACTTAAAGGGAAAGAAGTACCAATTGGCGTATGGAAAAACTGCTTCAAATAACTGCACAGAGGAGCTAGCGAGGTAACTTGTAATTCAAGGATTGACCCTAACTTGCGACTCAAGAACTAGATGGAACTTTACCGTTAATGAAAATCTCTTCTTTTATTTATATGTGTATCCTATGCTTAGGGGTTGCGCCAGTGGTTGCCTGAACACAGTGCAGGGAAAGATCGTTGTGTGCGATGTTCCAGATAATGTTATGGAACCTAAATCAATGGGAGCTGTTGGAGTTATCCTTCATGTAACAGATGTTGATAGTCCTGGTCTTGGTCCAATTCCGGTCACAACCTTAGATGATACCAACTATGATGCATTCAGATCTTACGTTCTCACCTCACCGTAAGAATCTTTTCTATATAACTTTCTGTGATTAGACTCTTTTGAAGATAGTTAACACTTGCGGATATTCATTAACATAGAAACCCACAAGGAACTATACTGAAGACTGAGACGGTTAAAGACAACAATGCTCCGATTGTTGCTTCCTACTCTTCTCGTGGTCCAAACACTCTCTTTAGCGACATTTTGAAGGTACCACTCGATACAAATTTCACATAACTTTGTGTCGTAAATCTACATTTGTTGGACATTAAAAGGTGAATATGTATGCAGCCTGATATAACAGCTCCAGGAGTGAATATCTTAGCAGCATATTCACCATTGGGTCAAACTGCACTTCCTGGACAAAGCGTGGACTACTATTTCATGTCTGGAACATCTATGGCTTGCCCTCATGTCGCTGGTGTAGCTGCATATGTCAAGACATTCCATCCTGATTGGTCTGCTTCTGCTGTCAAATCTGCTATCATGACTACTGGTAATTATCAATATATTTCCCTGAAGAAATAATGCAAGTGATGTGACACCCGAATCGGTTCTTTTTGGTTTTGTTGCAGCTTGGGCAATGAACGCTTCAAAAAATGCAGAAGGTGAGTTTGCATACGGTTCAGGACATGTTAACCCTACAGTGGCAGTTGATCCAGGGCTTGTTTACGACATAGCCAAAGAGGATTACTTAAACATGCTCTGCTCTTTCGACTACTCAGCCAAAGGCATTAGTACTCTCGGCGGTGGAGACTTTACTTGTTCGGAGAAATCAAAGCTGACCATGAGAAATCTCAACTACCCTTCAATGACAGCCAAAGTTTCAGCTTCTTCATCATCCTCAGATATCACATTTTCAAGAACGGTAACCAACGTTGGGAGAAATATATCCACTTACAAAGCAAAACTGACTGGGAACCCTAAACTCAGTATCACGGTTGAGCCACAGACACTCTCTTTTAAGTCATCTTGGGAGAAGAAGAGTTTCACTGTTACCGTCTCGGGCAAGAGTCTTGCACAAATTTCTGGTATTGTGTCAGCATCTCTGGTTTGGTCGGATGGAACACACAATGTGAGAAGTCCTATTGTTGTATATACTTAGGTATCAACACCAAACTAAAATAAAAATAAAAGTAATTGATGTTATGGTCCCAAACTAAGTCTTAGGTTATGATACAAACAGGGTTTAACTTCTGAAACTCTAATTATCACCCTTCCCCGGAAACATTCCTTCCATGAATTCGTCGAAGTTTTCATCATCCTTGCCTTCTCTCTCACAACCTTCCAGCTTGGACTTGTTCTTTTTTCCTGCCATTATGAAAGACAACTTTGTTCATTCCCTTCTGAGATTTTTATAATCCATAACCTATCACAAAATCTGAACCTAGCCTCCCTTCAATAGACTAGACACATTATATAGCAAGCTTGGTAAATTCCACACCTTTTCTCCTTTCCTCTTCCTCTATGTCATCTTCACTACTTGATCGATTCCTGAGATCCAAATTATATTTAGCTCAAGAGAAAACCATAACCCTTAGGTTGTAATATGATACTGATTTCATTATCAATACCGTTTACGTTTCTGCCTTTTCTTTTCTTTACTCTCTGATCTTTCAGCATCCTTTCCTCTTTTGTAGTAAAGCTTCTCAGCACATCTAGTGACATTAAAGAAATAGAAAAGAGGGTTGTCAAGCTTTACTGGAGACCAAGCAAGTGGTATAGAAAAGCATATAAACAAAATAAGTATTGATCATTGCCGTAGGTACTTAATTTCCAAAACCACCACCAAAACTTTTCTTCATAATCAATATAAAAAACAGAGATGAACAGGCTGTATAATGAGTGACTCTAGTACCTCTCACAAGTTACGAGTTTAACAAGGGCTTGTTTGTGTTCTCCAGCTTCGTGATAAGAAAAATTCACCTGCAAATTCAACAAGCTTAACGAGATAATCAGACACACACAGAGACATCGAAAAGAAGTCATTTAGAAATTTTCTAAAGATACATGCCTCATAGCTCGCTAACCCTTCTATTTCATGACATTGTTTGCTCCCACACATAAACTGCCCTGACAGAGAAGCAATGCATTTAAACTCAAAAACTCTTATCATAGATACGTCCATGAAAAAATTAGAATCTTTAGTAATATAAACCTTTGCCTGACATTACTTCCTTTTCCGTTCTCCATCTTAAACCCATCTACAAACATTCAGAATAAGCCAACTGAACAAAAAGTACTATAGGAAAACAAGATGAGATGAAGTATCCATACATCAGATTTTTATACCTGACCAGTCTTGTATCTTGACATGTCAGCTATACAGTATCTTAAATCAGTCAAGGAGATAAAAAGACATGAACTCATCAACACTCTCACAACAACAAAAAAAGTACTTGTAACTTTGAATAAGTTATATCTAAGCAGCTCAATGTGGTAAAGGATACTCCTTAAAAAGCTTATCATAGTATCGCTTCACCAGCCTTTGCTCCCAAGAAGGGTTCAAATCATCTTCTTCAGAACGTATAAACCTTTGCAAGTAAAAACCCCAAACTTCATGAGTAAACATACAAACAAGTCTCCAAAGAGATGAGAAGATACAAAAACAAAACGCAAGAAACCATTTTTTTGTAATCAAAGAAAACAGAAGCGAGAGTTTCAACAAGAAACAACATTATACAAGAGTGCACCATACCGGTATCCTTCTCTAAGTGTGTCGTGGTCGGTTTTAAGCGGGAGCTTGACTTCTGTCGGCTTGTCCTTGCCATAGAAACGAACTGCAAAGTAAATAGGCTTTAATAATATACTATGAGACTCCACAACTAGTAGCTATTCCAAGGCAACAAAAAGGAATGATCTTTTCTTAAAGGGTACTAAGAAAAAAAGAAGAAGATGTAAGGCTGACTGTAGCCTCCTTCCAAGCTCAGAGGAGAAGACTGTTCATCAACCAAGATTTGATTTTGGGACAATATGGATTCGGATAAAAAAGAAAAGCTCTCTTATTTACCCCCAATTCATTGTCCCTTTAAACCTCCTTATACGAAGAAGCTACAAGACAAGCGCATGGAGAAAGGAGGGTACCGTAGTCTTTCAAGAACTTCTTGTGGCGTTCATAAGCATTGAGGCCACGAATGTGCGCTTGGTATTGCCTGTAGAAGAGACCAATGATATTAACAAAAGACTAAGAAGACGTAATCGATTGTGAGGGAGAGATAGAGAAGGAAGATTAACTGCTTGCGTTCTTCTCGGTCGTAAATTTCAGATCTGATAGTTGCCGAAGAAGCCATTATCCTCCGATGTCGTCAACCTTTAGGTCGTTTTATAATAGGCTGGCCTATGTATGGGCCTTTGTGCTTAAATTTAATTTGGGCAACTCGATTCGGTTTGGAAACGTTATAAGGGGGTTTCTACACCAGACCAGAGTTCACTTTCCATAGTTAGTTGATCATCGTATCCCTAAACATTGGCTAAACATGATCTGTGATCTGATTTGTATATGTATCATCATCATATTCAATTTCGACAAAAAAAAAATGATGACGTGCATTAATCTAATTATCACATATACTTTTTCTTTATAAAAATTAATATTTTTGGCAAAGTTTTTTATATGGTAATGACATTAACTCATATATGTAAACATGTTTGGTTTCTGGTTTTGTTCCAGTTCCGGGTTCTTTTTTTTACAAATTTAAGAACCATTCGGTTTATTAGAAAATTTTGGTTCTATTTTGGTTTGGTTCGGATAACGATATTAGGAATCTGCTAGTATCTACTAAAATTTTGTTTCTAATTCAGTTCCGGTTCGGTTCCATTTTCAGATAATTATGGATAATTCATGTAAAAATAGATTTTCGATTTTATCGGATTAAATATCAGGTAATTTGGATAAAATTACATATTTTGGATTAAAATTATTCATGCAATTTGGTTTTCAGGTAATTCGAATAATTTTAAATATGTTATATAAAAATATTTGGGTAATTTGTTTTTTTATAATTTAGTTTTTAAGTAATATTTTTTAGAATATTTAGCAATTTCAAAATCAAATATAAATAATATTTTTAGTGTATTCTCGGTTCAATTCTGGTTCAGTATGGATTTTTTGGTTAGAGATATAGTAAAGGTTGGTTATTTGTGAACATCGGTTTGGTTTTAAGTTTGTTTTTTTAGTTTGGTTTCAGTTTGGTTTTTGGTTTATATGCACATACCTGCGTAAGTAAGTGGAATTGTCTAAGTTGGACGGATACTCCTCCGGCTAGTTAAATTTTATTGTTTTTAATTATTGTAGAAAAACTACCAGAATCAAATATAGTATTAACACAAATAGTTTAAACATCTCCACTACATATAGTTTAAGACCATGTACAACGGTTTCAACACCCAATATATTTCAACACCCTATTTTTTTTTTTCTTTTTTATCATTCCACATCATCTTCTCTCTTTTCCACATAATTATTCAACGCCACCTCATTTTTAACTTTACAATAATTTATTTAATAAAATTGAACACCTCACTCTACTATTTTTAATTCACATTTTTTTACCTTTTACAATACAATAACTACATACTAATAATATTTTTAGGTATTGAAGGGGCTATTATTGAGATCTATTTAACAAAAAAAAATTAAAACTCTAATATAGTTGATTATAATGAAAATGACATTAGATATAACTTTTATTTTTATTTTTTAAATTTTTATTATATAATAAATGAGATCGAGCTATTGAGTGGGATAAAAATCAAAAAACAAATTTGCACAACCAATCAAGTTGTGCCACGTGGCTAAACGGAGCCACAATTTTTTTTCAACTATTGAAATTCACGTAGATATGCTTCAACTTTTCAACACTCTCATTATTGAACATTCAACAGTTGAAACTCAAATTTAACATCTCCATTGTGTGTGGTCTAAGACTATCTACAATGGTTGTATTTATACAACAACCTAATTTATACTTTTTACCACTAAACATCATCTTCTCTTTCTTCCGTATATACATTCAACATTTGATGACAAAAAAAAAATCATTCAACATTCATTCAAATTTTACTCTTACAATAGTTTTTGTTAAATAAAATTCAACAACATACCCCACCATTTTTATCTTATCATTTTCTCCTCTATAATGTAGAACAAAAAATTAGAAAACATTTTTCAAAAATCATAATAACTAAAACTTAAATAAATTGTAATTCATTTTTTGACACAACAAATATTTTGATCCATTTGATACAAAAGACTATTTTCCAAGAAAATAATGATAATACTATTGTTAAAATAGATATTTTTAATTTGTCCAAATGAAATGAACCAAATTTCTATTTGTAGAGAATAAAAAGTTATTAATTTTTATATAATTTGTTTTTACTAAAAGTATTATTTGATATAAGATAAATGATTTCAAATAATTAGAGTGTAATAAAACTTATAAAATCTCAGTAACCAATGATATTATTGCACATTTATTAATATAATTTTTTTTTAAAAGATTGTTCACTTTCGATTATTTTTTTTCAAGTGTGTGGCTAAAATTAAAACAATCCAACATTATGAACCTTACATTATACGCTTTCAAATTATTGAATTTATTCAACAAAAAACAATCCATATCATTTTATTTGAATTTTCAACAGGCTCATTGAATCTATTCAACTGTTGTAATAAACTTTAAACATGCTTATTGTACATAGTCTAGAAATAAAATATAGACCACCAATGCCACATATCGATTTCTAGAGATATTTGATATTTCAATATAATTTCATTATAAAATAAATAAATTATTTTTTTTTTAGTAAAACAATTTATCATTTTAAATTTTTCATTAAATTCAAACTAAGTTTATTTAATTTGGATAAGGAAATATATTATTAATTAATCAAATAAGGTGTAGGCTTTTATTAAACAAAACTATTGTAGTGTGTAATGATGAAGTAGAAGAAAGAGAAGATGATGTGGAGGGTTAAAAATGAAAGTAATGTGTTGAACCTTAAAACCATTGTGGATAGTCTTAGGAACAAGCAAAATCATTTAACGGGATTGCAAGATCATTTAAAAGATTTTCAAAATCATTTAATAGGTTTACAAAATCAACAGACTATTACGATGTGAAGTTGTTCAATACCCACTTCTTACACTCATCTCGAGCAGACTCATGTTGGATTTTGTTCCTGAGAGACTACGCTGATCTACCCAATCCTTCAAAACCGTTAATGTTGGTTACTTGCTAACATAAAAAAACTTAAGGGATAAAGGAACATTTTTCTGACCGGGGTTGTTTTTCACGTATCTTTCTACGGCTTCATCATTGGCAGTGCTCGTGACTTTAGTGAAGAGGAGCTCCATCTTGGTGTAGAAACCTTCAATTTCGGAGATGATTTTTTCGGTCCACCGAAGGAACATGAGGTGGTTAAGTTGAAACCTGAGGTGGAGAAAGCTGAGATCATCAATGTCTATGCTTCCAAGACATGCGCTTTGAACCTTCTGAAATTAGAGGTTGAAGAGCTTTCTCAAAAAATTGAAAATGTTTAAACTACTACATGGAAGCTTTTTAGAAGGAAATGTTGCAAACAAAATGGAAGCTTGAGGATGAAGTGTCAACTTGTTGATGTTGGTGGGAACAATAGGAAAAAAGAATTTCTAACTTAAAAACATGTTAATTTTTTTTCCAGAAAAAAAAAGAGATGAGTTCAAACTTGTATGGAGGAAATGAGAAGGAAGAATATTAAACAAAAAGACACATATTTACCTTTTTAAGTTTCAAGCTAATTGGATCATTGATTCTAAATATTATAAATATTAATACTGTTGGTAAAAAAAATTTGAATAAGAAATTACCATATATGCAATAAACCAATATATAACTCGAAAATACGATATTAGTTAAAACACATTATTAATCATCTATGATTATATTATTATATTGGTGTTACATTAATAATAAATTAACTGGAATATAAAGTTACAATTTCTTATATGTATAAATTTATCAACCATGTGAAATATTAATACAATGTACATCGATTAATATTAAAAAATATATCAATTGATTAAATTATATATATATATATATATTAATTCATTGTTAACCGTAAATTGGAGTAATTACATCAGTTATCAATACTAAATATTAGAATACACATTCTTAACACTTCTCCATTACTAATATTTATGTAATGACATTACTAGATTGAGTTTGTTAAATAGACTTTATTAAATCGAAAACCTAAAGAACCGAACCGGAACCAAGCCAAAAAACAAACGATCTGCTAGCATTTTCTATCATTTATCCCCTTGTATTTATTTCGCTAGCTGCAATATATGGTTTTAGATTAAGTTTGAATTGACATGTTGTTGTCTTGTTTCGTATTACAATACTGTAATACACATCTTATATATGACAAACATCATTGTTGTAATCATGTCAAACACCAGATCTTCTAAGAGGAGAATACATTGAAAACAAAATGAAAATAAAGTAACCACCCATATATGATATAATGTTTTGTTTTCACATTATTATCGCTTCTTAAATGATGGTTCATATCATGTCATCGTATATGTGTATGTCTCTTATGTCTTATTCGTCTAAAATTAATGTATATTTAATATTTTTATTACACTTATATTAACATTTAATAATGTGAATGTGTTTAATGCCATAAAATGAATTTAAATGTTATATTGAGATATACTAAGGACATTGCCTCCGTGCAAGCGCGAGGTTCTGGTCAGAGTTTTTGTTTCATCTCAATATTTTGTTAGGGTTATTGTAGCTGTCAATTTTGCGTTTTGGGTTGATCATTGTTTTTCAAGTTTTTTATTGTTATAAGGTTAGATTTGTGATGACGAACTGTGTATGCACTGTTCTCCACTCATGAAAGACTGAACTGTGTTAGTAATGTGATTGATATAGTTTGTGGTGTTGCTTGCTGTGTCACTGAAATTTATTGTTTGTTTGTCTTTTTAATTTGTTACTTGTACTGTTGAGATTACATAAATTATATTAAGGTTGTTGAGAGTACATTTTGTTTCTGGATATTTTTTCTCCAGTTTAGTTGTGTAAGTTGTGTGTATTAAGTAATAATTTTTTTTATTCTTATTATGTTGGTTATATGTTTCTTTATTTTTAAACTTGTTGGTTTTACCGGACATTTAAAACAAATACATGAAGACTTGTAGAAATAACTATAAAATGAGTGAATTAATATTTGGGCCTTAATGGGTTTTAAACGAATATATGTATTTCTCATAAGAAGACAATAGCATTGACATGTTGACCTTGAGCATGTAAGCTATTTTCATAAGACAAGAGGAGTGAGCAGGTGGAGATGTTGTTGCGGCCTTTGTGTCTGTTGAGATTGTCTCTTGTATCTCCTGGTATGGCTGTTTTTGTTTATCTTTTATTTGATGGGTAATATGTAAACAAAAATCATTGTTAGTTGTATTTATCAGAGTTATTAATTTATTTTGCATTTTTGTTTAGGTAATTTCATTGATCTTGGTTGTCGTCTTCTTCTTCTTCGTAAGCATCTGCGAAAGTAAGTTTATAAATTGTTAAATAGTTGGCCGTGTAGTTTGTATTTGTTTAGCTGGCTCAATGTATGTGTTTTTCAGTTTTAGTTGAGTTGATTGGTTTGGTATATCTGTTGTGAAGTTTATTTGTAGGATTAGACAAAAAGAGAAGTGATCATTAATGATTCGTCTGTTTTGGAATTCTACTTTTTGGTGTTTTGATTGTTTGGGCTATTATGGTTTTTTTAAGTTGTAAAATAAAGATTTGTGTAAAATTAGATTGATAAGTAAGGGAGATAAATAGACGACCACAAATCTTGGGTAGAAAATAAATTTGATTATTGATGTTAGCACAATATAGACAGTAATATAAATGGAATTATGTGTTGATTGTTTCTTACAGTTCAATGAGGAGACAGATAACGACTCGAGTTGTTTCTTTGGTGAGGCCAGAGCCCTGTACAGAACGGATTTTTCCCAACCACATATGTGAGTTTAAATATCAGTTATGATATCGAAACATAATATACCTGGGAGTTCTAGGTTTGTGTTCGCAATCACTTGGAGATTGTCGAATAGTCTAATCTTGACTGGAGATTGATCTCAGAAGCACCCGTGATGACTTCATCAATATTGGTTAGTGAGATGAAACGTATGAAGAATGGATGATCAGTTATCTTGTACATGCTTGAGCACATATCAACCTTAAAACGATCGATTTTTACAATGGAATATGCTTTCAAAGATGGCATATAATGATTAGCACATAATGATTAGCACGTCCGATGGGAGTAAACCCATGAATCATGGAATCTGAAAATAATATTATTCAACAAAAAATCAAGAAATCAATTAAAACAATTATGTTAAATACGTGTGATAGATCGAAGATTAACTTACCTTTTCATCAAGGAAGAGAACCATGATTCCCACAAACTTCCTGTCTTTCTTGAAGTTCAGGGAATCCCAGAAGCGGAGTAAGCCAGAGGCTATGCTCTGACTACTACGACCAAGACGGAGAGACTCGAAGGTTGAGTGACGAACGCCAGGACACCTGTTTGAGGAACTGGAGAGGCAGAGAGAAACGTTTTCTAGAAGATGGTTAAAGGTAAGAAGAATCAATGAGTTTTGTGGAGATACAGATTAGGTTCATCAAAGATGATAATCATATATATAGGGTTTACAGAGGGGATACAAATCAGGAACATTAATGATCTAGCGATTTAAGATGGGGACATGAAGAGTTCACCGGTAAAAAAAATATATTACGAACATATACACGGCGCAACTCTGTAACTCAGACTTGTTTGAGACAATGATGAAATGAATTCAAACTCATGTTAAACGACAACAGTTTACAATATAGAAAAACTATAATTTTTGCAAAATTGATGAATCCCATTTAAAAATGAAACCCATAATATAGTTGTAGGCCCGACCCTCAGAGGAAGCTGAAGAAGCATGGACTTCCGACCTTCATAATATATATTAGGTTCGGCCATCAATGTACAAAGTATCATTAAGCTTAGTAGTATAAATGTTGATGTTTATATCTCAATAACCTGACTTCGAGCCATGGGCTTAACACTTTTTCACATTTGTTAAAAATGGAACCCACAAAACGCTAACGTGGCGTGCTGAAGAATGAGCAAAAATCCAATTATTATAATATAGATTTATGTTAAATTGGACTATTGGAACAAAACACAATTTAAAGTTTTAAGAAACCATGATTTTTTTTATAATTTTGTACTCGTCGCAAACTAAAAATGTGAGATCTATGTTTAAAATTTTAAATCAAATCAAACATTAATGTTGAAGAAACACAACAAAGAATCAGATTCTCAACTGAAGCACATAGATATAAAAAGTTTAAACTTTTAGATAATCATAGAGAAGAAGGCAATGTTGCTGTAGATGATGGGTATATGATATAGTCCAATTCCATTGGTGGATTTAGTTACCTCTCATCTTAAACTTTTATGTTTTTGGTTTTTGCAGCAAAAAAGGCCACCCGTAGAAGTTTAGTGGGACTACGAAAATGTTAATCTATCGAATGATCTACACTAGGAGTGAACTTCAGATATATTTTGAAGAAGTGTAAACAACATGATTTTTTGGACCTTTTAAAAATCAAACTTACAGTAGATTCTTATATGCCACCAAATCTTAAATATCTTCAGGCCAAGTATTTTGAACTAATTTTTTTATTTTGTGATTTTGGTATGTTATTTTATTGTTTCTCTGTAAAAAAAAAAAGTAAATTGATTTTCATTTGTTTCATGACTTCCTAATCAAAAAATAATCAAATTTCAGATGCTCATACAGAAAGGTTTATAAACTAATCAAATTGTTGTAACTCTCTTTTCTTTACAAAGTTGACAAAAAGATTAGATACGAAATTTTGACGTGATATCAATGTTTAAACTTCTAAATTAAACCAAACATTAAGATAGAAACAATACAATTAAAAAAAACAGAGTTACAACTGAAACATATAGATTGTAAAAATGAACTTTTTGATATTCACTTGAATATTGAATATAAAAAATGTATGAGAAAATATATATAACAAGATCATGGAGGAATAACTGAAGTTTTCTATTACCAGATTTCAACATTAAACAATAAGAATGTGTTCTATGTGTACAATATATTTGAAATAAATATTAGTGAATAGTAATGGTTTCCTATCACATACATATTTTTAATTATCTTTTCATATATATTAATTAACAATATTATTTAGCAAAAACAAACTTTTGCTCATAATTTTTTTAGTAAATATCGATAACCTTGAACTTTAGCGTTATATGTTAACAATGCGATAACTAAGAAAATAGATTTAATGTGGATACTCTTAATTGTGTACGCCTAATATCTCCTAAACATTATTTGTGAAGTAATTTGCATATGTGTAATCACCACATTTAGTTTCAACAAAAATGATGACATGACTTTTAGAAAATGATGACATAGCATTAACCTAATTATGACATGTGCAATTTTTTTTTATAAAAATTAATATTTTAGGTAAATATTTTAAAATATGGTAATGATTAGTAACTCATATATCACATTAATGTAATTTTTGTATAAATATTTATTTTAGCTAAACTATTTTAATATTTTAATAACTCATATATCACCATGAAATTTATATATATACCACACATTAAAAAATAAACTAAATGTTGCCAAAAAAAATAAAAATAAATAAACTAAATATAATTACAAATATATTTTTCACATCAACTTATATATCATATATATATAATCAAAATTAGTTGTAAGTGTGCATCAACAGATACAAACTAAAGCACTAATAAAAAAAAATTTATAGCTAAATGTTAAACTTTTATTTAAATTTATCGGTTCATTATATTAATTAACAAATTGAATTTTACTAGTTTAATATATTCTAACTAAACAAACAAAATTAGAGTTTACATATTTAAATATAGACATATTTAAGACTAGCTGATATTAGACATATTTAAAAAAAATACAATATAATATAATTACAATTTATTTTATAAAATGTAATCTTAATTCTATTGAAAGTTAAATAAAATAAAAGTGAAATAGTTCAAGCAAATCGAAAGAAATAAGACTAAAAAGAATACTTTATGGTTTTATTATTTCCGAACTGATGAAGTTAATATATAAAAATAATAATGTTCAAATGTAAACTAAAAGTTTTTAAAATAATAATAATATTATATTTAAAATTATTATTAATGTGCATAACGTATAAATATTATATTATTAGATTTTATATATCTAAATATGTAAATATTTAAAACTAGGTGATAAAAAACATATTAAAAATAAATAAATAAAAACTAAATATATTATAAATTTATTTTTATAAAATGTAATCTTTACTCTACTGAGATTTAAACAAAATCAAAGTGAAAATTTAGACCAAATTAAAAAGGAATAAAACTATAAAAATATATTTATGATTTTAATTTTTTTCCAAATCGATAAAGTTGAAATAATAATAATAATAATAGTGTTTTAACATAAACTTTAAAAAATTAAAAAAAAATAAAATGTTATACTTAGATTTATTATTTTTGCGCGAAGTGGAGGAATATAATCATGATAATTTGAGATTGAGAAATTTCCTAGGATTATAATTTTAAAGTTTTGGTCACAGAAATAGCCTTCAAAAAATAAAATGACCAAAAAAAATTTTATTAAAGGGTAAAAATACATTTTTACCCTATGATTAACTAATCTAGATTTAGGGTTTAGAGTTAATGGTTGGGGTTCTGAGATAGAGTTTCAAATTTTTTTTAAAAAAAAATTATTAAAATTTTCAAAATAGAAAATGATTATTTTGGTCATTTTTTTAGAGCTATTTTTGTGACAAAAACTTAAAAATGACTATTCGGAAGAGTTGCCCTTTGAGATTTGACAAGAGTTAAAGAAATTAAAAAAAAAAACAATTTCCTAACGTGAAACCTTTTCATATACACAGAATCTAAAACTGAGCATCTATGGTTGAGCCAGGCATACTTTTCTTTTACTCTTGGGTGAGGAAAGGTCTTTCTGGTCACGTAGCAGCATCTCTTGTTCTGTCGGATGGATCATACGTTATATATTCATAGATTGATATTAATCACAAATTGACAAGAACTAAGAAAAATCCATCAGTTATTAGAGAGATTAGGCATTCTGACTTTTATAGAACACTGGCATCATTTTGTCAAACAATTTAAAAATCTTGGACAGAAACAGAGAATAACACCCAAATTCTATGAAACCAGATAATAATAGGACAATGAATGTTCCCAATGATAAAGACTTTGAAAGTACAACTAGGACTACAAACACCTTCTTCTGAGGTAAAGTTACAAAGAGACGACAAGAGGCTTAAACCAACCATAATCAAGTCTTAAGAGGGAGGTCACGTGAATGCCTTCTCTGATGTGTTTGTGAAGTAGCCTTCATCTCTCACTTCTTTTTCTACCTTGAATATCTCTGGATCATCGAAACCTGTACACACCATTCTTATATTTCAACATCTCGCAAGTCTTACTAAATCAGATTGTGTGAGTAAAATCTTTTTTACCTGATCCCAAGTTATCAGTTTCATCCATCACTGGTACAAGCGACCTCTTAACAGACTCGAGTGACTTCCAGTCCGAGCTTCCATTTTCCTCAACACAAGCTTCGTCTCTCGAAACCCATTCTTTAAGAACATCCATCCTGCTGTGTGATAACGGGTCTAATGTCTCATCTCCGCTTTCAGATTCCCTATAGGTGACAGACAACAGTTAACTCTATTCTTTCTTTCTTTTTTTTTTTTTTTAAGTCCATGGAAACAAATGTTTTAGCTGCAAAGGGGAAAAAGATCAAGTGACTTACAGTTGTTTGAGGCGCATGTTGTACTGAACAAACACAAGATCACTGAGCCGTTTTTGCTCAATGGAGTTCTTTGACTGGTATATTTGCTCGACCGGTATCAGGTTTCTCCTGCATCCAACTGATGAGCTACACGTCTGACTGAGAATGCGTATCGCAAAACGTGAGAGGTTCAAGCAGCTTTCTCCATATGTAGACCACCACTCAGCTGAAGAAACCAACCAACCACGTCAAAAAGAGTCAAGTAACAGAAAAGATACACAAGAAGTAAGATTAAACAGTACCAGGAAGCATTGTGTCCCTAGCTCTGATAGCCAAGTTCCTTCCAAAAACTCCAAGAGCATTCTTGTAAGAGTTCAACTCTTTGCTGAACTTATCTTGAATATCCTTATCAGGAACCAACCTCTCGATGCAGTCGACCAGAAACTGAACCATCTCGCCACGCATCTCTTCACTGGCGGTGTAGAAGAACTTGGGGTTGAGAAAGAAACCAGCACCATACAACTGAACATGTTGTTGCTGCTCCCACCACTGATCTATAGTCCTCCAGTACACCATGTAATCCTCCTTGTTAACCAGATCTCTCTTGATCGCTTCCTTCGCTCGGTACAGTGCTGCGTAGACATACCCCATCCCAGGCCTCTTCTCAGAGCAAGCTATTTTCAAAACCCGCAGAAGAGGACCCACCAAATCGTTCACCATAGCTACCGCCTTCCAGAAGGCTTCATCATCGATGGTAGCAGTCATAGCCAATCCGCTTGCTTCTTTCAAATACACGCTTTCATTCCACTCTGGTGAAGTAACCATAGCCTGCAGGTTGGACTTGAGCTCAGCTATTCTACCCAACGTAGCGAAACAAGTGGCGGAAGCGCTGAAAAATGGGTCCACTATATCATTGCCGCAAGTGAACTTCAACATCATATTCAAAACATCACTACGGTTGTATATGAATCTTGTGATGGCTCGAGCACGTTCGATAGTTTCGCTTATCCAGCCAAGCTTCCCGAACTCGTCCAGCATGTTATCTAAGCAATGTGCAGCGCAAGGAACCCAATACAGAGATCCATACTCGCCCATCAGCTTCTTCCCAGCAGCAGCGTAGTGATCATCGGACTTTGTAATCACTTGAACGACATGTGTACTGCCAACTTCTTCAACCACGTCCCTTAGCAGCTCAAACAACTTATCAGGACAAGATAATATCTCAGACGCGTCCACGGATCTCAGGAAGACCGTCTTTTCAGGACAGTAAACCAAAAAGTTAAGGACTTTAAGGCCCTTATGATCAGAGCTCAACTCCTCGACCAGAACGGAACAGCCTGTCCTCTTCCACATCGCTTTGCAATCTTCAACTTCTCTAGTTGTTTCCTCTACACAACTCTTCAGTATCCAACCTCGAAGGTCATCGTGCGTTGGTGCAGACACTCCGTATCCTCCAGAGGCAATGGCATCGATCATCGGCTGGAGATTAGCAGAGTTCACCGCATCGAAATCAGCTCCGATACCAAACAGAAACCGTCCAACCGCCATGTGAACGGCGTTCTCCCTATCTTTAGAAGCTGGGTGCACAATGTTCTTCACGCTGCTAATCGCCACGGGGACCAAATTGGTGTCCATGTCTGTACCAATCAAGCCATTGTTGTTGCTCGAACTGCCATTCTCTAGAAAAGCAGCCTTCTTTCTCCTGTAGGGCCTCTGCTTCGTTCTGCCCTCGTTTTGCACGACTACATCAGTACTCTCCGGCGAGGTGAAACCGTTGTTGACATCAGACTGAACCACCATCATCATCGGCTCAGCTTCACAAGGAGGCAAAGCAGGCAAAGGCAAAGACTCAGGCTCAGCTGAGGTGGAATGGCGTCTCTTCCTCTGACGTCTCACGGTTCCTTCGATGCACTGTCGCAAGAAGAGCCTAACATCTTCCGGGACTTGGTCACAGATCACGCCTTGTCCCTTGATGCCAGCGAGATGCTCCTTGACCCTCGTGATACCGCCGCCTTTGAACATTTTGCGACAGTAGAGGCACCTCATCTGGAGCCGGTCGCCGTATTTGTAGATTTCACAGTGCTTCCACGCATTGTCTTGCTTCTGAGGTGTAAGAGCTACAGGTTCCAACTCCGGTTCCATTGGTTAAGCCTGAGTTTCATGGGAAGAAGAAAGCAAAAGGCAGAGACTTTGTTAATGGGTAATGAAAATTAAAGCTTTTTCCGGAATTAAGAAAATAAAAACGTAACGAAGATAACAAAGATCCTATCACAACCCTGATGAATATTTCAAGAACCGCTTTGGAATTTGCACAAATCAAAAGACGAATTCTAAAACCTCCCCATGCAACACCGGCCAGATAACACAATTTGGATTAAGACAAAAACCGATGTAAGAAGAAGAAGGAACAAAACGAACCTTTTTTTTTTTTTTCTGGTTTGCAGGTTGTGGCCGGTTACGGAGAATCGGTTTCGGGAAAAAGAGGCGAGATTCCGGTACAATTACTTCGGTTCTGGAGAATAGGAAGGTGGAATCAGGAGGAGAAGACGAAACCGGAGGAAAGGCGGAGAGAATCGGAGGAGGAGATGCAATGTCTGGGGAAATTTGAGCCGGGCCGTTTAGGGTTCGAAGGGGGAAAATAGGTTTGGCAGCTTTTCTGGTTTATGATGAGACGAGATGTCCTTTATACCATCTACCAAACTCTTTTATTTTTGCTAAAGTTTGTTTTCCGTTTCTTTTTTTTTCTATTAATTCCTAAATTGCGAAAACGCCGTCGTTTTATTTTTAGGGTATTTTTCTTGCTAAACGACATCGTTTGTCTTCTTCTTCGACTTGGATCGGAAACTCGTACTCGTCTTAGTTTTCTCTGATCTCGTTGCTTCTCCAACGTAGAACAGTGTTGAAGATGAGGTTTTTGTGTACTTAGATCTCCAATATACTTTCTGTCGGAGAACTTCTTCTTGCCCTGAAAAAGTAATAAAAATTTGATATACTTAAATCCAATTTCGTCGAACACTTAGACGTCGCTCTCGTTTTTGTCTCCAGGATCGTTATTGTTGCCACAATCGAAGCCTTGAAATGGAAAAGCTTATTGAGAATCATCAGTTTGCGACGCATGCTATCGCCGCATCGGCCTCTGTCTCGCTAGGAACTGCGCTCGCTTACCCTCTAGATACCATCAAAACCATTATCCAGGTTTCTTTCTTCTTCTTCTTCGCCAACTTTTTCATCTATCGCTTTGAACTCTCCGGGGGGGATTGATGTCTGCAATTGAAAATGCAGGTTGGTTCAGGACCCAGTAAGAAACTAAGCCCATCTCAAGTCGTCAACAGAGTTTTCCGCTTCTCTGGCTATTCAGGTTTCGCAAAAGTTATTCTTTTGAATGTTGCTTCAGGCAAAAATGATGTATTGTTTGATTGGTTCCGTCTTTTTGAACACAAATGCAGGTTTGTACAGTGGTCTTGGATGGTTAACTCTTGGAAGAATCTCAGGTGTTGGTGCAAGGTTCGGTGTCTATGAGATTCTCACAGCTTTTTATAAAGGTATTACGCAGATCCATGTCTCTTTTAATGCTTAATGTGTATGATTCAAGAGTAGGTTTTGCATCTTGAACTTCTGTCAAGAACGCAGTCTGTTAAAGAGAGTATTGCATTTGTTCATAGATTATGTAGCAGTATTCAAATCCGTTCATGGCATTTACAAGTAAAATTTGGTTGCTTTCATTACACTATGAGATTCTTACAGCTTTCTACAAATTACACAGACCCATTTCTCCTTTCTGCCCCCTAATGTGTGAGAATCAAGATTAGGTTTTGCATCTAGCTCTTCTCACTCTTAACCCAAGAACACAGTTGAGTTGAACTTTATTGTCACATAGATTATGTTGAGTATATAGCAGTATTCAAATCCATTCATGGGTTTTACATTCAAAGTTGGTTCCTTACAAAGTTGCTAGTATTAACTTGGTAGTTGAAATTTACCACATCTTGTTCCAGATGGTCGACGTGATAACTATGTGCAAGTCAGTGAAGCTGTTCTGGCGGGGATGGTGGGAGGTGCAGCAGAAACAGTGATGACTTCTCCATTTGAGCTAATCAAAGTCCGACAACAAGTAACTGCTGCTTCACGGGCTCCAAACGTTGCAGCTGCTGCAGAAACCGCACCGGTGATTTCACCAATGATCAACAAACTGCTAAGAAGATACGCTCTTGATATGAAGTCGTTGACACAAACCGTGAATCTGTTATCCGTGTTGAACCATAAACACCCAAACATGACAGCCGCTTTGCAAGAGTACCCATGGATGATGACTGGAACAGGTAATCCACCATCAGCCATGGATGTTAAGAGACCGATGGATGTTGCATCACTTGAAGGAGTGAGAGCGTTATGGAGAAATCTTCGTTCAGGTCTTATAAGAGATTGTCTTTACGGAGGAGTGTTCTTCGGAACATGGCAGTTTCTTCGCGAGGCAATGATCGGTTGGAAAGCAGTCGGAATGAATCCTCTCCCCAGGTAATTTAAACTACTAGTTTTATCATTTAAGTGTGTAGTGATTGTTTTTAATGATTGTTGAGTTTCAGTTCTGAAGAAGAAGTCGGACCTTTATCTCCGGTAGCTGTTAGCATTGCTGCTGGATTTTCTGGTGCCATTGCAGCTGCAGCATCTCATAGCTTTGACACAGCAAGAACACGTGCACAGTGTGTAATACTGCCAAAGGTTAAAAAAGAAGATCCATCCATAGCTTTTTAAACATTATCTTACAAATGATCTGTATCTCATTTTCTTTTATGTTTGGTTTCTATTCGCTTTTGACAGTATACAGCAAAAGAGAGGAAGTTTCTGAAATGGAATAAACCTGGAAAGAGATTGGAGAGATGGACAGGAATCCATCCTACAGACAGAAACTTATTGTTCCGGGGAATTGGGATTAGGATGGCAAGAAGCTCTGTTGCATCGACCATTATCGTCGGAAGCTATTACTTAGCTGTCGATTTATTGGTCCCAAAGTGATAACAGGTATCATCACACACAATCTACCTATCCATCCATCTTGAATTCGATAAGAAAACCAATACCTGAGTTTTTTTTTTTTCTTTTGTAGTGTAGCCTTCGTTTTGTTATGCAATAAAATGTGGAACATTTGTGTGTTATGCTTCCAGTTATACTCTTTTGAGCTGTGAGCATGTAACATTAACATTCAAGTAACTTCAGAATGAAATGCTTGTGCAGGTTGTCATATAGTTCAGTTTCAAAATGATTTAAAAACTTATAAATCCTATCAGAACTAGTGACTGAACATGTTTTTACGCAAGATCGTGAAAAGAACAAAAAATTAGATAAAATTTCAATTTTACTACAGATTGAAAGACTTTCCGACTTTGTTAAAGAAATGCAAGATCGATCATTTTCTAGCAGAGATTTTAATCAAAGCTACTTAGAATGGAACTCTTGAATCTTACAAAACTAAGCAAAGCGTAAGGTAGTCATTACTAATACTCAAATTATCACAAAATCCAAAGCAAAATCATTCAATGGAAGCAAAGAGGTAATCAAAATGCAATAGAGAATCAAACTCCAGAACAGAAATTTCCAACAAAAGTCTTTCACAACCCAAAAAAGGATCCACATTGTTCTCCATATGAACCATAGAAACTAACAATAATACGCTGTTTTAAATATTGGATAAGAAAATGAAACAACAAAATAAGCTCAGAATGTTTCTTCCGACAGTGATTCCTTCAGAACCTGAGTTTGGTAAAGAACCATCTGTTCTTCCCGGTCTTGAAACGCTCCTCGAGCTTAACCTTAGCCTCCTTGAGAGCAGCGACCTTCTTGTCCTTTGAAGACAGAGCCTCGAGGGTCGCGACTTCCTTGAGATCCACATCGAGGGTGTAACGCGTAGGCATCAGATGCTGGTAGTTGACGACCTTGATGAAACACTTAACCCTAGATTTCTTCGCCGTCTTCTTCGCTGAGTCCTTGCGGATGACCTTGCTGGGGTACTTCTTGAGCCCGGCAACGAGGCAGTGCCCGTAAGGACGCTCGCGGTTTCCGTCGTCGAAGGAACGGATGATCACCGCCTTCTTCCCGGCGTATCGGCCTTGGAGGAGGATCACTGCCTTGTTCTGCTTCAAGAACTTCACCATTGTTGCTTCACTTGTGTAGATCCCTCTCCTTCGTCTTGTTTATCGCCGCTGAAAAAAAAACCAAGTGGCGGATTCAATGAAAATGCTAGGTTTAATAGTTGATAAAGAAACTCAACGAGAATGAAAACAAAACCCTAGCCCAGTAAAAAAGCCTATATTGAGGTTATTAGGCCCATTGGGCTCTATATTGATGTTACCCATATAATACGTCCTTTCGTTTTGTTTCTAGTGCTTTTATCGTCTCACAACAAATCGTATCAATTCTAACATTTACGGAATTGTCATCACCTTAATGTTTTTTTTTTTTTGTAAAAAGAAGAGTTAAACCCGGGTCTATTAAAGATACAGACCTAACCCCCGGGTGGAGGTACAGTCCACGGATAGATCCTCTGCTGGGCATTCAAATGAGTCGAAAGCAATAGCCCATATCCGTGTGGCCAGCGGGGTTCGAACCAGGGTTCGCCGTATTGGATTTATTCCCTCAAGCGCCACTGGACTACCACCACTGGTTTCGTCACCTTAATGTTCTTGAATTGATTTCAATTAAGGAATGAGTGTATATCATTTACAAAATTTGCTAATAATCATTTCTGCTTAAAGCATGCATATTTGAGAAATCAAATTGGGCATAATTAACAATATTACTACAACTAAGTGTAAAGTTGTAGTTTGGCCTTCCACACATCCAAAAAGTAGTATGAGTAAGATTAAATCTCCCCCCCCCCCAA